>NC_051132.1:7285122-7611488 GCF_014839805.1 Manduca sexta
AGAGTAAAAAAACAAAGCTTTGTTAGTAAATGAGAAAATTATTATATTTTGTAAAACGAATAAGGCAAATTCCTATATTCGATAGAACATTCTAAATCAGAATAAACAATTCAATCTAGTTTTGCATTTCTGGTCACAAACTACAAGCAATAAATATACATAAAAGCAATAATGTGTTGTTCATATCGCTATGCAAGTTAGTTTATACTATCGATCTGATATCCATATCGTGTTATACTTAACTGTAATAAAGCAGCTGATTAATGTCCAGTTTCTAAAGTCTGTTGAAAATGGTTACTATGTTTTGAAGACTAATATTTTTACTTTAGCTTTGCAGCTTTCTTGAATCGATACCTAATAAAAAGTTTTGTTGTCAACTGTTTGTCAGAAATAGGCCATAAATAAGTTATATGTAGATAGTAGCTAATTGCTCTTTTAATGTAAGTGAATGACTGGAGGAAGCTGAGACTAATACAATAACGGGTGTCTAAGATCTTATATGGAAGAAATTGGTATCGATATTAAAGTATAACATATTTAGTAAAATTTATCGCTGGTTATATTAGTTTTATGAAAATGTCATAAATAAATAAATGCATTTACGAATTATGCCCGGACTGATTTTGATTTATTAGTTCAGTAATTTTTAAATCTTTCCTCAGGTTATTTAGAGACATAATCATTATTAACTCTAAATAATGCAATAAATGCGATTAAGTTAAAATCAGACAATCTAAAAATATGACTCAAGTGCGATTACTTAAATGTCAATTTAATCGATTAAATCCGTAAAAACATCGATATTTTAGTATCGATTTCTCGTTACAAAATAATGAATCAACGGTTTTTGTAATGGTTTGTTAATTCTCATTCGTGCAACGATTAGGCGCACGTTATTGTATTACTACACATTTACATCTAACTATCTGTAATTATAAGCATTTATAATAATTATGATACAAATAAATCATGTATTGTTTATATCTATTATAATTTTGGCTTTGCTGTTAGCTTTTTGATTGCAATTCTGATAATAGTGAAATAGTAAGAAACGTAAAGAAAAAGTAGAAAATCAAGAAAAACAATTAAAATAAAGAAAATAAATATAAAAATTATTTAAGAGCTTGCATTATTGAAATGGGAATGTTATTTTTAAGATATCAACATCACACGGCTTGTTATTATTTGTTCATTAAGTCATCCTTGTACAGCTTTCACCTTTCATTTTAACAGTTAGGAATTTATTACAATATTTAGTATTATAAAATGCCGTAATCCCTCATTTACCGCTGAGATATAAACTCTACGCAAATGAAGCTGCAAGTTCCCAAGCAATGTTAATACCAAGTCGGGATATTGAATCACGTTTTTTTTTAAATATCTTAATGCCGTGATCAGTTGGCTTCTAGTTAAGAATCCGCAGTTAATGAATTTCAATTTAGTACATATAATGACTAGCTTACTTCAGTAGATTATAATAAGAATTGCAAGCTATAATCACTTATCGGTCCCCGAATTCCGATCATTGGATCAGTGCTTATTGCAACCTTGCAATACTGTTATAACTAACTTATTATGCAATAAATCTAATTTATGATTACACGGATTTATAGCTATACTAATAAAAAGGACTTGTTAGCAACAAAGATAAAAAAATTGCCCATTTTTAAATTTTCTTAGGTAAATTAAACAGCGTAAGTGAAGGATTACCGTCAATATTTATAGCGAAATTGGAGAGGTAATGTGGACAAACGAGCCTAGTCATATTTGGATAAAGACTGACTTGACGATTGTTTAACTGGATGACGGGTAAAACACATACGACTTACATAATTATATGCGAAAAAATATTTCGAAACACTCGACATATAGTGCGTCGCAAGTAAGCGCGTCATGAATTAAACAAATTAAAAAATATATATTTTAGGACATTGAATTTCATACAGAAGTCATTTTCGGGACGTTATTTGTTCTTTTATTTGTATCGTCGTATGTAAGTACTATTGTGATTGCATATAAACTGGTAGTTGTGGAATATTGAACAGATAAAAAAATAAAATATTTGTAATGATCGTAAAGCAATTAAAAGGTTGTTTAAATATAAGGATAATTATGCTTTAATTATATGTGTTTCATCAAAGAAATAAAAACGAGATAGGTTTTTGTGTTTCGGAAGGGGCCAATTTAAGTGTTTTAAGCTGTCCTATTTTCATTTTATTGAATTTATTTTGTCGATAAACAGAGTTCATATGCAAACACAATAAATTGAAATGTGGATGTTACTAGGTTACTATGTAAATGGATATAAATATAACGTATATATAATTCAATTCTATTAATATAGAAAAATTTTCATTCTCACAATACGATGTGAGTTAATGTTACTCAAGCGATTAAAACTATTGCAAATTCCTTGACATAAAGAGTAATAATGCTTCCGTTAAACGAAGGCAAAGATTTATATTTTTGCTGTCGATACAAATATCGATATAAGTGAAGACTATATTGGAATTGAAATTGACGATTAAATGTGATAATACTCTGATCTTAGCATTCATGTTGCAATGAATATCCAAATAATCTTCTAAGAATAAGATCGGATAATTAACTGCTGTATTATAGTAATAAAACAATGAAAATAATATCGATAATCGTTTGTGTGACATTTTTCTAAATCGAATATTGTAAAGCTAAGTAATGAAAGCAATAGAAAAATTAAATAAATATTGGTTGTAAGAATAAAATTGATTGTGATTGGTAACTAAATATTTTCTTTGTACAAAATAAAGTTGGGACTATTTGTTTCGCCGGTTATTTGGGCATGCCACGGATGATGTGTCCATAAAAAAATATTAGAAATATTCTCAGAATGGGTTTTTAAAACTCGGCTTAATATCAAGGCCGATTTCTATAAACAACCTAAATGTTATTCACCGATGCAATCACGAGAATAAACCAATCAAAATAAGTCATTTGTAAACTGATTTCTGATTGGTCCATTTTCGCGGTGAATTGAAAAAGCTTTTAATATCATTTATTGAAATGGCCGTTTGTGTGATAGTATAAATTTGCAATTTGAATTTGTTCCAATTTTTGTTAATTGCAATCATGTATCGATGTCAGCAATAACTTATATAATTGCAGACATTGCATAATTACAGCGCGTTAATTCATAACGTCTAAGGTGCTTACAAGCTTTGTGTTTATTATGTATGTCTTGCGACATGGGATGGCAATGGAACGGTGCGTCAGAGAACATAATATTTAAACAGCTACGCAAGAACGCGATCTGCATCCCTGCTGCTTACGTCATATATCTTACCATTGTTTTACTATAAGAACAAATAATAGTTTACATGTTCTGCTTCTATATCTTTATTAGACCATGAGTTAATATAATTTGACTTTGGCGCCAAAGTAATGCAGTAGGTGTGTTAGTCGCTCGTTTAATGACCTGTACCCATGAAGTTTTTAAAATAAGAATATTCAACTTGTGTTCAATATATTCAAGTTCAGATAATATTGACTGTTATGACTTATGATACATTGGATAATACTCCATGCTAAATATTATTGGTTGGCGTTTATGAAATTCTTTCCAGTTATTAAAGACGTGCCAAGAGAATGAAAAAATCTGCAAGGATAATATTTTTTTTTGGGAATGCCATGGTTATCACCTGGGGTACCCTGCTAATGGTGTACAGCCGATCCCCCGGCTTAGCAACCATGGCATAACAAGGATAATACTATATTTGATTCAACGCCACATATGGATAGACAATCGGGTGCGAAACCTTACAATGTGCGTATCGGCATTTTTGTAGTTGGGCATACGAATTTATCGCGTCATTGCACGCGTAAAGAATATATTTAGTACTCGCACGACGCATGGCGTGCGCGGACGAGCTTGTGTGCTTGTTTCCAAACTAGACCGATGTGTACGCCATAGTCAACGTGCTAATAATAGCTATCATACTTTTTGCTACAATTCGGCCAATCACTATTCTAAATCATTTATATTTTGGTGTTACATTTACCGGATAACCTCAAAACCTATTTCTGTAGTAGAATAATAATTGTGTTTATTATATATTTTTTTTGTAAAATATTATGTTTAAGAGTATTATCCTATTAGATATTAGTTGCACAATAACGCATTTAAGAGATTATGCTTTGTTAGATTTAAGTTTATGTCCACATATTGTATTGTTTTTGAAACTATGGTTAAGTAAAGATAATATTTTTGTTAATGGCAACTTTTATACAAAAACGAGCAAAATTCCCATCTAAGCACCCGTTTTAATCTGGATTATTAGTAAAACCCAAAATTTGATTATTAATGTCTAAAAAGGTATTACCCCAAACATATTCTGGCATTAATGGAATGATTAAGAAAATAAAACAAGGACATGTTAGTATAATATGTAATTATAATATACAAGTTCAAAAGATTCTCACGATGAAATGTTGTATTTTTATTATTTGTTTCAAGTGTATAGAACATTAATAAAATTTTAATACTATGTTAATATTTAGCCAATTTTTTAACGACCATAGTTTTACTACTTACGTCTTACAAGTATTCCGTCGTTTATTACTTACTTATTTTGTTTTGGTATATGAAAATGCATAAAGATTTACAACTTATACTTGGATCTTGATTTCGCTTCCGATTATGTTGTATAACGAAAAACAAATATTCAAAAGGTTTTTAAAAGATATAAGGGTATTATCTGACAGCTAATAAGCATTTTTAAATTAATCTATAAATACCCGGTTGATTTGATTTATGACTACCATAATATTATTCATTGAAATATACAAGTGTTCCTTTATGTTGCTTACAGTGTATAAATGCTATGAATATGTACACGTATATAACGAGAGTTATTTAGTTCATTCGTGTATTTTTTTGTTATTTATATTACATTTTATGGTGCCGGCCGTCGCGACAAATCATTAATAAATATATAAAAAATATCATTTGTTTTCTTTTATATCAATTAATTCCTACATCTTTCGTCTTTTATATGCATAAAGGCAGATTTGTCAGTCATCAAATAAAAGGGATTTATACCATAAATTATGTTTATTTACATTGTATTCATTATTATTCTGTAACAACAGAATTTTTGTTTGTCGTAGAAAGTTCCATGAGCTTTTGTTTTATTTCCGATATCTGTAAAATAAAAATATCGTTGGTCAAACTATCATGTAAAATTAAAATTTAAGAAGAAATTAAATAATTATAGAAACCATGGTTTTTGCTAAACGCCATATAAAATGTAATCCAGCAAATCTTAAGAGGGCTATGGACTTGTTATAGTGATCAGTAGACACGTATCTATGATCTCTATTCTCTCCCTCGATATCTCGAGTGACTTACGAACTCACCTTCTGAATCTCATTAAGCAATACTTTTTGCTCGGTCCTCGGCGTCATGCCTTCTCTATTCAAATCGATCGACTCTAGATTTTCAAACAGTTGCTTGATTTTCATCGCTAAATGCACATCGTTATTAGTCTTCCTAGGCACTGTTGGTTTGCATTTCCTTACTAGTTTCCTTCTATATTTATCTGGAAGATCTTTCTCTATATCCTCTCGAGTTAGGAAATTCATGTGTTCTGCATTTGTATCGTAAGGGAATGATTGAGCTTCCAATTTGTACGATGAATTATTTGTTAATTGTCTGTGTCGGTATTTTTGCCGCCAGTTTTTCAACAGCTCTAAGTTTCTGAAAAATAAAAATTATTACGTACACTCGTCCCACACTATAGTACACAATTATCGAGTAACTTGATCCAAATTACATACTTCCTGTCTTGCAAAATTTTGTCCCTGGTCGCTAACAAATCCTTGTGCTTCGTCAGAGCCTTGTCCTTCAAATAACTCTGTTTGATCTTCTCATTTTGCACGTGTTTACTATCGGCATATAACGCTTTCAAACATTTCGCGCTTTGACTGTACCCTGGCAATATCTTCTTTCGACTTTTAGGTAATTTAGGGCACTTTCCTTTAAGTTTAGAGTAGTACTCGTCGTCAGAATCTTCGAATTCTTTTTCGTTAAACTGAACCGACAAAGTCTTGGATTTCATACGCTCTTGTTCAACTGAATTATAGCTGATGCCTTCTTCATTTCTACTCGTGATTGACTCGGACCCATCGAAAGACTTCACGAATATATTTTCAATGTATTTATCGTGTAGGTACTGCACTATTTCTGCTGTTCCATTGTTGATCACTTCCCTGGGTGGAAACATTAACGGATTGCCAGCAAGTTGAAGTACTTTTAAGGTGGCTACAGATCCCAATTCGTTGGGTAGTGATGTAAGTCTGTTGTTTTGCAGGAGCAGGTGTGTAAGGCACTGGTGACCTTGGATGGTTACCGGAATGTCTGTCAGCTGGTTGTCTCTCAAGTCAAGGTACATCAGATTAGGAAGGGATGGAAAAAAGTCCTCAGTGAGCGATGTTAATTTATTATTTTGTAGGTAAAGTACCTGGAATTTATATTAAATGTTAATATGTTTTCATAAATTTTATAATCAGCTTTCAGTATAAGACAACTTTGTAGGAGTTTGTTATATAAGGTAGGTGCGTCTAAAAAGGGCCGGTTCCAAATAAGGTCCATCTTTTCAAACTTTACCCAGTTAATACTTAAATTAAAACGGATACCGCGCGTCGCCTCCCCAGTAACCAATCACAAAAGTGCACCGACGTTCATTGCTTTCGCGCCGACCATTTTGTCAGTGGCACTGTGTGTAGCGTAGCCTCAGAGGCGGTCAAAGTGTCTCAATTTATAAAAGTTCTGATTCAATTTTCTGTGTTTTAGTAATAAAACCCTGTCGTTTTGTCATAATTCTGAAATAGTAATGTTAACATACTTTCAGAACATGGATTGGCAAGGTAAGTTACTAAAGTTATTGCTTTTTTATCGCGAGTTTGTTTGGTTTTTCAGGACATATCTAAGTGCCTATGTAGGTCCACTTTTTTCGGCCCAATAAGGGCCGGACTTTATTAGGGGTACTTATTTTTAAAATAAGCATGATCAATTATTTATATAAGTGCAAATAAGCACATGGCATTTTTTTGCTACGATAACGACAGTTCAGTACACTATGCACAAAAAAAAACACTTGTCTAAACATCTTTTTTGCTTTGGATTTTTTCGCTTTCAAGTTTTATAAAATTTTATTTACGCAAATTAACAATACCTACCTTTTGTCAAAAGTATTTTTTCATTTTATTTTAATGATTGTCCATCCATTAATATAAGTATATTGTTTTTAGTAAAGGCAAGAATAGAACCTTTGCAAAATAGAAATTGGGGCGCAGGATGGTCTCAAACTGATTTTCAAGATGATATAAAAACAACGAAATATCTGAGCGTGCAACAGCTATAAACTACAACATACCACGGCGAACATTAAAAAATCATATAAAATCTGGAAGCGTGGTGATGAAAATGGTTTTCTTAGCTTTGATGATGTCATGCCACTATCAGAATAATAAAAAAAGATCTGATACTCAAGAGTCAACTTTTAAAGAGTTTCTAACTAAGGCAAAGCCGAGACGAAAAGCATTAAATTACGTCAGACTGAAAATAACCAAAGATTTATTCAAAAAAAGTCAAGCAATAATACAAAAAGCCCTGCCAGACTAAAAATTATAACAACAATACTAATGGTCAAAAACAGAGGCGGCTCATCCGAAAGAGCGCTGGTGCAGTGCACTCCCACGAAAATTACATACTTAGCTAATTTAATAATTTATATATATTTATAATACATAAGATCCTTACATTACATTCTTTATATTTTACTATGCCTATAAAAAGTCTATTATATTACCTATATAGGTACATGTAGCGTCAATTTGTAACGCGTGGAGCGCCAGCGATTGTGCTCCTATGAAACGAAGTTTAGTACGACTCTTAGTACTGTATTCAATGAGTGCGAAAGAGATAAATCGGCTCGGGCTGACGCGTGAAACAGAAGATATCGTATGAGAAATTAGCGTAATCCGGAGCGCCGCTCACGCGTCACTCAGTTGTCGTTCAGCCAGCCGTTCCGTGCGCGCGCCGAGGGAATATCCTACTTATGCGCAGTTGTCGTTCTTATGTACACAAACAACTTCAAGCAAGCTCGTCGACTTCGTCAGTTAATTCGCAGTTTTTTTTTTTAAATAAGTATTAAAAAATAGTTTGTGCGCGATATTTTGTGTTAAAATGGAACAATACAGTATATCTTTTACTAAAAAGTGTGAAAAGATAAGATATACAAATAAAATAAATAGTAAGCTCTAGTTTTCAATTATTTTTTTGTGAACACCCATCAAATAATTTCACGAGCCGTCTCTGGTCAAAAATTAAAGGCAAGAGAAGTCGCCTAAAGTTCTTAAGATTAAACCAGATAGATTCAAATCCAAGCAAAAAAATTAAACTGAAACATACGGTCCAAGCCCAAAATTACATAAAAGTAATATTAATATCAGCCCTGTATTATAACTTGCCCACTGCTGAGCACGGGCCTCCTCTACTACTGAGAGGGATTAGGCCTTAGTCCACCACGTTGGCCTAGTGTGCGTTAGTAGACTTCACACACCTTCGAAATTCCTATAGAGAACTTCTCAGATGTGCAGGTTTCCTCACGATGTTTTCCTTCACCGTTAAAGCGAACGATAAATTTACAAAGAATACACACATGATTTTTTAGAAAAGTCAGAGGTGTGTGCCCTTGGGATTTGAACCTGCAGACATTCGTCTCGGCAGTCCGTTCCACACCCAACTAGGCTATCGCCGCTATAAATGATAATAATTATTGTTATATATTATGTTCTCTAACAACTTTAATTTAGTTTTTAGTTATTTGATGAACAAATTATAAGTTTAGCGTTGCCATTGTTTAAGTTATTTAAGTTTGTTTTAATTACATTTATGTTGATAACCAAGCAGAAAATATATAAGTACTATAAAAATATACATGCATATTTATTTTTAATCTTTAGGTTACTAGGTGCAGTGGTTGTCATATTTGTTATTTTCAAGCACTTAATAAGGTCCAGACTGTTAGTAAAGTAGTGTAATACCCAATAAGGTCCAAAGACAAAAACAGAAAAAACTGATTGATTAGTACATTTTATGATTTTCTTAGCTAGAATCAATAAAAAATAGCATAAAACTACAATTTGTTTCATCTATAACTCGAAAATAAAATAGTTGTTACATATATACATTTCCTAATACTTTATAAGGCCCACGACACTAATTTATAATAATTTCCTTTTCATTATACGAAATCCACGAACTTCATGGTAGTTTAAAACCAATGCTTTCTTATGATGTGATTTTTCTGGAATATAATGCCTAAGTTCCTGCAGTTTAATTATGGACCTTATTTAGAGCTCCAGTGCCCAATAAGAACTATAGACAAACTTTCAAAGAACTTTTTTTGTAAGGAACTGGCCACTGCTGCCTTGTTTTTGTACAATGTATTCTCTTCACATAAAAACGGTTTATTTGATCATAATGTCTTACATAGCAATTCACTTCCCAAATTTGATTTATAAGGATTTCCAAAAACCCGGCCCTTATTAGATGCAATTACCTTAGAGGGTTACATAATACATAGCTTTGTTATTTTTTTTCTGGTTACATTATTATATTGTGCTGCACACCATATATAGCTAGGTACATAGAATCAGGCGATGCCTATTTCTGCCGGTAACTAGGCACTTCGTGTATATATTGCAAAATTACTGGTCATTTTGAGACACGACCATGCCACGCAGTCAGTACTTGGTAATACAAAGTTGTATATGATGTTGCTACTATTTCTGGGTGTAGTTTCGCTAACCATCGAGGGAGCGGAATGCTCATCTCGTTATTCTTGTTATTACTTAATTGAAAAAAAAATGCTGTGTTCCGGTTTGAAGGACTTTCCAGACAATATTATTTGTGAATTCGAAACTTTTGATATTTAAAATTGAAAATATTATATACTAAACCATTTTTTTTTAAATAATTCCTTGTTAGATCTTACACATAGCAATTTATTATTAATTGATGCCACAGATTCCAGATCTTGGTTCGATAATATTAACGTCTTGTCCTCGTTTAAATCCTCTTCGTAAATATTCAAAGATACAGATATATCTGACGTTTCTGACATTGTTTATCTAATCGTATCAATCCTAGAAAGAATTTAAAGTAATATTTAATAAATTTATGTTCGTTTGTAATAATGCTCTTTGGTACGTTTGATCAATAAAATTACGTAGCAAAATGTTACTCATTAGTCATTGTAAATATTTTGAATATGGCGCCCAAAATTATTACCATAATAACAAAAATATCTAAATGTTGCTATTTATTAAAATATTATCTTTGGCTCAAATTGTTCTTGTTTCGTTCATTCGCATCTTCGAGAATACCACGTCAAATAAGAATCGTTGCACATGAATATTTGTCTTTTATTTTCAAATACCTATAAGGGCTAGCTTGTTATATTTAGATACGTAATAATTGAAAAGGCACAAACAAACGGGTTTGTAAATATATTACATACATGTATATATGGCCTGAAATTTTGTTGACGACATATAATGTCATCCACTCTAACCATAGAGAATAATTAGTGATGAGATTAATTCTATTGAATTATTAAAACTTGTACGTAGTACACATAATTCTAAGTGTAAAACTGACTATCATGTGAAATGTGTGACAAAAATATATAAAATTGATTTAGGTCAGAAATATCTTCACATAATATAATCACATTGCAACAGGCCGTTGTCTGTTCGTTATAAATATTTAAAAAGACAAATATTGAGGTCTTTCTTAGAGACACTAAAATACCTTTTTCTGAAATTTTATCTGTATGTTTATACATGCATCACGCAAAAAGTACTACAGGAACTGGAATGTTGTTTTCACCGATGTATTGCTAGATATTTAACTTATAATATAGGTTCTATTTTACCCCCATAAAATGTAAAGCTGAATTTTTATCCCTGAAAAACTTTACCACCAGCAGAGCCGTGCACAAAAGCTATTTTATTATAACATTCCTAAATGTATAATTGAATATTTACATACTTCAATATAACATTAGAGTTTTTTATTTCATTTTAAATATTTTAAATTTGTAACTAATTTGTTACTGAATATTATTTCAAAATATAATACCAAGTGTTTTCACTATTAAATTCAAATTATGGCATCGTATGCCATAAATTTATAAATAAAATCTATTAATAAAATGACCTGATTGCAATCTAAAATAATTCATTCTAGTTCTTTCTTTATTGCTTCATCAGTTGAAAAGACACATGGCAACTACGTCACTATCTCAGTTGCAAGATGGCGAACGTGCGGGATAGTGACACATCTTTGTGGCTCCACAATAAACTCGGTACATCGAATGATTCGTGGACAAGTGGCTCAATTTGTACGCAATTAAATGCCGAAGTTTTAAAAAACATCAAGGATTGTTTTCCAGATCTACAAACTCAAGTGAAATTGAAATTATTGCTAAGTTTCTTTCATATCCCGCGCAGAAATGTTGAGGAGGTAACTTTTCTCTTTGATGTTCTATGGTTTTGCGTAACTGTATTGTGTATTTTGTCCTTTTCTATTCCCATTTATTATTATAAATTCGAGTGAGAGGTGTGATTTAGATATGTATGTCGGAGTTTTATTTGTTGTCATATAGTAAATTTACATATAAAAATTACTTTTTACTTCAATATTGTTGATTATTATACAATTACGACGAACTATAATTAATGCATTTTTCAATGCACAATATGTCTACAGGTTAATGAAGTTAAAAGAAACAATTATATTTAGTTTATTATTATTTTTGTTTTTGTCACGTATGTTTATTTAGATACAAACACATTAGTAGTTGATTAGCCAAAGTCCATAAACTTATGAAGTTATAGTTATGTCTGAAACCTAGCAAACCTTTTGATACACTCTTATAACACTACTACTGTAAATGCAATGTTTGAATTTTTTATTTACACACTACTTCTCCCATCATAGTATTATTGATTCAATTCCTCTATGATATGGGTAAAATAAAACAGACATACTAATACTGCTCTTTTAAGTAAATAGTCAAGTATAAGTAGCATATTGTAATACTGAGGACAGTATAGTGATTACAGCAGTAGGAAATATCAGCATAATCATAATTATTATTAGTGAATTGATAAGTTCTGTTAAATAATTAAAAGTTTACATATTACACATAATTCCATGTGAAAAACATACTTGTTGAAACATGTGACAAAAAGATTTAGACAGATTTTAGTCTGATTTGTCTTTACATATAGTTAAATGGTATCAGGCCCATGTCTGTACATTGCAAACATATACCCTTATGGGGGTCTTTATTAGAGTAACAAAAGTATTAAATGTATGTAACTGAAAGTCCAATACCAATATGTTGAATTGTTTATTTGAATACTGTTTTCCTGTGGTGTTCTTTGTATGCCTCTTAACCCCATATTTTTAAGGTTTTAGTTAAAACTATTGAAACAATTTAAAAATCCTTAGAACTTATTGACAGTTGCAAAGCTAATTGACTACAATATTTTCTGTGACATTGAGGTTTATGTACTTATTTTAGCTCCCTATTTTTACTGTGTTTTTCGAATATTGTTTAAATAATATAAAAAATGTTGCTTCACTCTATTAACCTTTCTACTGTACGGATCCTGTCAAATTATATTAATATATTTTATTAAACATCTTAAATTACCTTTTCAGTGGAGAAATGAGCTGGAGGAAATCATTGAGGTGGCTGCAGTGGACTCAGATTTGTGGGTGGCCATGCTGGCAGAGGTTCTCAAGACTTTTCCCTCTGCCGGCACCCTTAATACAGAGATAGCACAGTTTGATGAAACCCGACCAATATTCAGTGACATGATTGGAGAGCTGAGAAGGGCTTTGGCCAAACATTCAGAACTTGGTCTATTACCGCTTGAGTGCCTATATTTGAATAAGAATGCTTTAGTGTCTGTGGTAAGTTGGTTTAAACATTATATGTGAAGTTTTAAAGCTGTTTTGATAGATACATGGATGGGCAAACAGAGCTGTAAAATTGGTCTAAAATTCTTGTTATATTCATATGGTTGACTAAATTTCAAGATAAAAGTGCTTTTTATATTAAAAATAATTGTAATAAAAATGAATCAAAGCTGATTCTAATTTAATATTCAACTTGCTCTTGAAGTATTAAGTAAAAAAATTGTGTATATTTCTTAACATCCTAGACGGTAGTATAGGAAATTTGTAAAACTGGGATATAATGTGATCTGATACTTCTGAATACCTGGTCAAATTGAATGTTAAATGTTTCAGTAGTAGTAGTTCAATTGATATACATGAAGATTTCTTATTAATTTACAAAATTAAATTTAAATGTAATCCTAGTATCTAAATTATGCATTATGATTACATACCATAAGTTTCTGGATTGGATTCCATAGTGAAGTAAATTAAATCATTGGGACATATTTTTAAAAAATATTTTTTATTTTATTTTCCTAAAATAGTTTTATACACCAAGGTTTGTGTCCCCTGGCACCCAAACTAGGTTAACCTGTATTTTGGGTGACAGTGTTTCTATAATACAATAAACAATAATAATATACATAATACAAAAACATTATCTACCAGTGGAGTCATTTTGTAATTTCTTATGTTTATGCAAATTTTAGATATTCAAATAAAACTAATTTACAGATTTGTTGCAGTTCTTTATATTATTATTTTATCCCGATGTTTCGAAAATTTTGCACTCTTTGTGGCCCATGACATAAACAGTTTTATATCAGTCATATAATAGGTATATATGTATCTATATGAAATACTATTGTCAGTTTTTTTTTATGAGTACAATAATTTTAATACATGCATTAGAATCCACTGAAGTTTATAGTTAGTTCAAAGGTGGGTGGTGTAACTTTTTTTTCTAGCATCTCTGGTCATATAGGGACCTTGATAATATATTCATACTTCCATTTTTAGGTGGGCCAACAACCAAATCCAGTTAAACATTTCACATTAAAACGCAAGCCGAAGTCAGTGGCGCTTCGCAGTGAGTTGCTAGCGAAGGCGACGGAGGCGCAAGCCAACCAGAAGAAGGCGCAGGCGCCCACTGTGCCCGTGCGCAGTCGCGGCATGCCTAGGAAGATGACTGATACCAGTAAAGACTTTATGCTCAAATTACAATTTATAATTTTTTTTTCTGAAGGACATAATTTTATTATTACTTCCCTCAGACTATATAAATAGACTAGCTTTTGCCCGCGGCTCCGCCCGCGTTATAAAGTTTTTCAGGCTAAAGTTTTCCGTTATAAAAGTAGTAGTTTCCCGGGAGCCTATGTTCTTCCCAGGGTCTCAAACTGTCTCCATACCAAATTTCATCTTAATACGTTGGATAGTTTTTGAGTTTAACACGTTCAGGCAGACAGATGTAGTGGGGGACTTTGTTTTATAATATATTTTTTAGAACTTTTTAAGAGGAACAATCCCGTCATACATCATTGTTGCATAACTTTAACCGTTTACGCAGCGCACGCAACGGAAGCTCTCAAAACTAATAATTTTCCCCGTTTTTGCAACATGTTTCATTACTGCTCCGCTCCTATTGGGTATAACGTGATGATATATAGGTTATAGCACTCCACGAACAAAGGGCTATCCAACGCAAAAAAATTTTTTCACTTTGGACCGGTAGTTCCTGAGATAAGCCATTACTGCTCCGCTCCTATTGGGTATAGCGTGATGATATATAGCTTATAGCACTCCACGAACAAAGGGCTATCCAACGCAAAAAGATTTTTTCTGTTTGGACCGGTAGTTTCTGAGATTAGCGCGTTCAAACAAACAAACAAACTCTTCAGCTTTATATAATAGTATAGATTTTTATTAGCTAAAGAATCATTTAACTTTAATAATAATAAAAAAGTATAATTTCGAACATTGGAACATTCCAGTAAACTTCTTTTATTGTGTTTATCCCGTGTTTCTTGTGACACTTTAAAAGCAGTAATTACGAGGCACCTAAAAACTGTGTGAAAATGGTGGCACTGAGCGAGCTTTAGTATATCGTTGGTGTTGTGTGCAGCTCCGCTGAAGGGTCTGCCGTCGCGCTGGGCGGGCCGGTCGGCGAGCCGCGCGCCGCCGCCGCCGCCCGCGCCCGCGCCGCGCCCCGCGCAGCGCCCCGGCATCAAGCTGCTCGACATCACCGAGCAGCCCGCCACGCACGCGCAGATCAAGAAGAGGAGAAAGCTCGGTCAGTCACGACACGACATAACACTATCTTGGGATAGTTCAGATAGACCCAATGATGCCAAATATTCTACTATAATATTATATATTTCTATTCTAAAATATTTCTATTATGTGATATAGTAGTATAATAATACTTTGTATTTAGGCATATGTCTACTATTGCTATTTAATGCATAGAGAAAACAATGAATCACAATTTTTTATATAATAAATTTTGTGATGCATCTCAAAAATTATTATAATATACCTTTAGAAATGGAGGAGGGAGCAAAGAAGACCCCGGCAGCCGCACCACCGTCCCCACCGCCGGCTGACTACGCCAAAGGCATCAACAACTTCCCCATCAAGACAGAGGAACAACCGGCCGGTAAATCTTACAAAATATTTGACTTAAAAATAGATTTTACCTGAAATTAACTATACTTAATAATACTTAATAATAGATTTTACCTGAAATTAACTCATACAAACTATTTGAAATAAGGTGATTTTGTCATATAGTCACCGGTTCCATGTTAACTTCTAAATACCTTGAACATGTGTTTGTATATTTATGTACACCACATAAATATACAAACTCAAGAATTGAGAACCTGTTCCCATTTTTTGCAAGCCATTTAAAATGTTGTGTGATGTTATTGCAGCGAGCACAGAGCCGGCGCCGGCGCCGAGCGCGGCGGGCGCGTCCCCCGCCCCCGCCGCGGCGCCCGCGCCCGCGCCCACCCCCGCGCCCGCCGCGCCCCCGCACCGCCCGCCTCCGAGCCCGCGCAGATCAGCACCGAACCGCCGCCGCTCGCCAGCCCCATACTCGTACACCAGGTACAAGAAAACGATACACGTCATTACCGAGTATACGTACATATTGGATGGGGCTATGTAGTCTAGAACGCGCATCAACTCCATATAGAAAATTAAAAATATTTAAACCTTACAATAATCGAGTAATTGAAATGTCAATTTTGTTACCATGAAAATTATTTACTGATTTCTAAAAAAAAACACTTTTTGTCTAGGGCTCTGCTGCTAAGCCAATAGTGATAGGACAACAGCCAAAACTTCTAATAGCGGGTCAGGCGGGCGGCAAACCCGTGCTACTGTCCGCACAGAACCTCATCAACACATCGGCGGTTATACTGCAGCCCGGCGGCAAGGCTGTGCTCTTGCAGAATATCAAACCTGTAAGTAAATTTATTGACTAAAGCATTTCCCGTAACTCTGTTTTGTAATATTACGTTAGTGTTTAAAAGGATAGTTGTTTGTTTGGAAACTACGGTGAATAGTGATATACTATGTAATTATTATCTACGGAGTTTCTATCACACACAGTCCCAGCGCCAAATATTGTTTATCTGACACTTATGCATAGCTTTAAAGTTCTAAATGCATGTTTAACCAGATTTGACCATTAACGAAAATAATATTTGTCAAATAATACACCACTAGCCTCTATGCAACAGGATTTGGGTATTTCGTTGAATGTGTGAATTGTAGTGGTACAGGCAGTTATTATTATGGTTGTGTGTGTGCAGATGTCGCAGACGGTGGTGCGCGCGGCGGCGCCGGTGCCCGCGCTGCACCACGTGCCGCCGCTACAGCACCAGCTGCCGCAGACGGTCCGCATACATTGCTTATTATTACATCATTATAGTTTTCTTATAAATCATTATTGCTACCTTTTGTATCAATTTATGTTTTAGCTCAGGAAGTGGGTAATAATAGCACGAGCACAGTGGATCTGGCTTTATAAGTTATTATAAGTTACAAATATACAACATTTTCATTACTGCTTTATCTGCAAAGACATAATTAATAATTTCAAAAGCTATCAATTAGTTACTGTTAGTGTCCATTATGGTAGTATATAAATCTGAGTGTATGTTGATGCAGGTGCAGATGTCGGCCCCGGTGCAGACGCCGGCGCCGGTGGCGAGCGCGGCGCTGCAGTCGCCGCCCGCGCAGCCGCAGCAGACGCCGCTGCTGCCGCGCCGAGGACTCTCGCTCACGGTTACTATTCGCTCGCATTTATACCACAACCTCGCCTCGAAAACTATTTTTACTTATTCACCAAGTTTTATGCCAATATAACAGTTTAATGTAAAAATTAGACTTAGCTCTCACAGTCTTAGTTATCTGTGCTTTAAATAGTATTAAAGCATTATAGGACTACGAAGTAAACCCGCCACCAGTAACATTGAAACTAAATAGTGATATTTAATTTCAGCGAGAACAAATGTTAGAAGCACAAGATATGTTCAGAAACGCGAACCGCGTGACGCGGCCAGAGAAGGCGCTTATACTCGGCTTCATGGCTGGATCCAGAGGCAAGTATTACATATCCCTAATGTTTTATCTTTATCACACATACATTTTGAAATGCAAAAGTGAACATTAAACAGAATGTTTCACCTTCTGCGAAATCATAAACTTCTTAAAACTTACTATGAATCTCACTTCTTCCACAGACAATCCGTGTCCGAATCTTGGCAACATAGTGACAATAAAACTATCAGAGAACATAGAGAATGTTCTACAATCTGACGACACGTACCTCACTATGCTCTCCGAGATGCACTTCCAAATGAACTACAACAATGGGCAATGGACGAGGCTCAAGAAGTACCGGCACATAGACGGCATGCGGCCGCAGAAGATTCCGCCCGGCTCGACCGTCATATCCGCCGGAAATCAACAGCCAGTCGTGTCCATCGCCAACCAGAGTGTTAGTTAAGTTGTGTAAATATGTGTGCGTGTGAACAGTGAGTACACTCGACTGTGGCGGGGAGTCGTCTCCGAGTTCGTGGACTCTGTATGTAATCCTGTGTTCGTAATCATATGCCTTGGTCTCACCAATATTTTGTATGCTATATATTGTTTTATTGAGCATTGTGATAGGAAAGGTGAATGTTTTAACACTTCCATTAGTGACAATATTGATAATGTTGATTTCTTGAAAAGGTTAAGTTTGTTAGGATAAATCATGTAATGTGTTATAAATGACCAATAGAAGACGTAAGTTGCAACAGATTTCATTGTTACAGTGACTTATTCAATTAAAAGTGATTCTAGAGAAACAATTCATCAAATGTTATTCCCTATTGAAGTATAATTTGATGGTTTGTGGTTACCGGCGATTCCATGAAGCCAACGCCAGAGACTTATGATACACATGTGCCTAAATTAATACTTTAATAAGACTCACTGTTCATTCCCGCACTGTGAAGAGCACGGTTTTCTTATTGGGTATAGAATACTAAACCTAGGAGTACCCGATAAAAGAACTCAGCTATATTTGTAATATATTCAATATTAGTAGCTAATTAAATATTATTAGCATTGATTACAGACTAAAGTGTTGATGTTTTAATCTGTAATTGTGTTAGAAGATTGTTTATTGATGTGCTGGGTAAACTTGAACTTTGTCCTATAAATATTGTAGCAATATCAAAAAGCATTCAACTGTTTGTTATTTTTGGTTTTCAAATAGTCCCAAACTGATAAATAAGTCATAGTTTATTGTACGCAAAATAATAATTTGGTCAAATGGTTTGTTTTGTTCATATTTAGCCAAAGTTCAATATTATCTAGCATGCACTATGTTACTGCTTGTTTTATGGATGTACGCCGTTGTAATGTCCGCACGCGAAACAGACTGTTTATGACGTCACAAACTAAATGTTTCATAAAGAAGATTTATCGAGAGTTTGTCGATATCGATAAATGAAAGAACAGAACCAATAATAAATTTTTTGTACTGTACGACTTCAAATTAACACCTGATAAGTTGATTAATCATGTATTTCATGTTTTGATTTAGACATCACTAGTTTAATATTCTCATAAGTAAGAACAGATTGACGCACTTTTCTAGTTTTTTTTTTATTAGTACTTATCGATAATTTAATTACCGATATCGACAACACCGTTCACTACCCATCTTTATTTCATGAGCCATATGAGACGGATTTGTTTTTTTATGTAACTATTGACGTAAATGTTTATCGATATCAGTGTTTAGTTGGTATAAGTTGTCGATGTTTTGTTTATAAGTTTCCACGAGATTACGTGTGTTTTAGCGGAATAAACAACGTTTTCATATAGATATGATCTCATGTGAAATTTTCCAAATGAATGTAATTGGCGATTTTTATAATTTGTGTGTTGATGAAAATCGAAGACTGTTGCGTTGGAGGGTATTCTTTACTTTTAGAAACTAATCCACTCTATTTTTTCCACTTTATTTGTTACATGTTTCATCCTCGGTGGCAATAACTGTTTCTTTCTTTCTAATATATAAATTTCATATTTTCAGACTTAGTGTGAGTGTATAAGATGGCCAATTTCATTGAAGGGGCAAGAGTTAATTCGCAGAACTCCATTACCAGTTGCAATATGAGATAGGCATGTATGCACGTGGTGCTGTGCTCACAGGTGCTATTCATTCATATTAGTGTTGAAATTGTCAACAGTTGTGGCATTAACATTTTAAGCATTTACCTATATTGTTGAAATCGGGGTCTTATTTCTTATTGTGATACCGCCTGGGGCCTCGCGCTAGCATTGGCAAAGGGCACAAAAAAAAACGGCCTCACAAAGATCTACCAGACTTCCGCAGTTTAATGCCGCCACTGGAATTGTGTAGTAAGTCTAATTGCCGTTCCTGCGGCACATTCATTTGCAAAAAATATTGAAGCGACGACAGACTTAGTTAGGAGTGGAACGGACTACCGATACGACTGTCCTCAGGTTCTCACATCTAAGGGCTCACACCTCTGACTTTTTTGAAATTATGTGAGCGTTCATTCATTATCGTTTGCTTTCACGTTGTAGGAAAAAATCTGCATACCTGAGAAATTCTGTATAACAATTTTGTAGGTATGTGAAGTCTGCTAATCCGCCCTAGGGCAGCGTGGTTGACTAAGGCCTAATCCCTCGCAGTAGTAGAGGAGGCCCGTGCCCAGCAGAGGGACAGAATATATTACAGGCATATATATATATATATATATATATATATATATATATATATATATATATATATATATATATATATATATATATATATATATATATATTGCTCACACCTGAATAACACACCTAAGGCTCCCTCTTTTGTCAATCAATTAATCTACTGCATATCTGGTCTCTATTTATATTTCGTTAAATTTCACAATCTGTATTTACTTATCATGTGGCAACATAAATGACTTCGATTTTCATAAACGAATAAGTGTTACTGGTGCCAAAATGTGTTTCAATTTTATAAAATTGTAGCCTTCACGAAAAATGTTCTAGCGGCTTATTGTAAGCTTCAAATATATGTAAGGTAAAAGATTATAAGGCACTTGTAAGGAGAAAACGGTTCAATTAATGACAATTCGAATTTCGCTACTTATTTAACTTATCGCCTTACACATAAATGTCTAGAAATACCTTCACGTACACTATTTGTGTAGCATTTTAATTTATAATAAGTTGTGTTTGTCGGCAACTCATGCGCACCGAGCTTTGGTTACTATCTGCTTGTTATACAACATAATTCAATTGATAAATTCCAATATTTGTCGTGCGCGGTGCGTATTGTGTGTACAATGCTGATAAATATAATGTGATCCTGAAATTAAGGATGCACGTCACTTACGATGTCGAAAATCGAATTTAATAATACAACTAACTTACGTTTTTAATAAATGATCCCAATCTTAATCTTCAATCTGATAGCGAGAATGAACCAATCAAAATGACTAATTTGTAAGCATGTCAGAAAATCCTTTGTTCTGATTGGTCCGTTTTTGAGATAGATCGAAATAGCTAATGGGATCGCTTATTGAAAATGGCGGTAAATTACAGTGAAATTGAATCTAAGTCTGTTGAATAACAGTTATGAATTATTTACGTCGTTATGTAGTTATTTGCTTGCATCAGTTACTTTACGCAACAATATATTATTTACGCCCGCATTTACACGTAAAACTTGTTACAATGAATGTGTTGTAAAGGCATTTTTAAACATTTATATTATCGCTTATCTCTTCATACTTATTTGTTAGTAAGCTTTTGTAAAATTAAAATATCTAGATCTAACGTTTAAAATTGTGCTACAGTGGAAGGAAGGACAAAATATTACAAAAGAACTAATTGTGTTTGGAAAAATATTAAGGCAACCTAGACACTGTCTGCTATAATGTCTATATACTTTTTAAAGTTTTAGCCAAGTGAATATATGCCTCTTAATATTGATTTATCGCCTTGAATCAATATGCTGGCTTTAAAATAGCATAGTTACACCATCAAGTAAAGTTTATGCGATGGCGAATCCTGCGCATTCTACAAACACATGACAGGACCTTGTGTCAAGCATTGCAATGTATCAAAAAAAATCGATCACGAATACAAAACGTCATTTGCACTGTATTTCAGAGTTTAATACGCATAATTGCAACGGATTAAATTTTATGTCATTTCAATTGCTGTAGCTATATAAGCTACATAAACAGCTAACATTAAGTTGTAATATTTTAACTAACAAAAATATTTTTGAATGATGTTTCGCGACTCGTTCTAGGTAGCCTTATATTTTATAACACGGATTTGACATCCAACTTTCTTGTAACTTTCATCAAAGGCGGAAATAAACTGTGTGTAACCTGCCTTATAATGTAATTACGCGATTGGTCGTACTGTGTGGTACTAGCTTACAATTCCACACGAATGAATTAAATTAATAAATAATACATAAATTTTATAACTAGATACTAATTACGTAATATGCGGCCCGTTACAGAAAAATCATTTACACGAAAATGTATTGTGGAACTTTTAAACCACAGACAAGTTATATTTTTTAAAACTATGATTTGTGTGCAAGTCTGCAGAAGTGTTGTCTAGTATTGAGTTAGATTTAAGTTTGTTGTACGATAATGTTTTTTTTTTCAATAGATATTTAACATTCACCTTGTATATAGTAGATAGTACAAAAATATTAAATGAAAAATATTTAAAAAATAATATTGAATTTTTATTATTTTTTTATGCCACACGAAATGTTTATAATTTGAATTACTACTTCATCCGACTTAAATATACAGCGAAACAAATAATATAATAATTATAGAAATGAAAACACGCACCTACACTTAAAATATTTATTCGATAATAATACATAGTTAATTTTTACAAAAATCTTTGCATTCAATCACTTGACTTCGACGCGTTTTCTGTACAAATCCACTATCGGCAAACATCGGAATATTACTGAAAAGAATAACAGAGGAAATTATATTTTGTATTCATGTGTTACTGCTGTACCTAAATTCTAAATTTGTATTTATATTATATAGATTTTGTTCACGGCTATGACGTCTTTAATTTTCCCGATGTCATGCCGTTTTCTATTAGTAAAAGAATCAAATAGGAAGTTTCAGTCTAGCGTTTTTAGAACTAATAAGTAATTAATGCAGGCAGTGGTATTTTTAGTGGTTATTTTTTTTTAATATTTCTTCCCATAAATTTTAACACAAAACAGGCCGACATAACCGTGCCGACTGGCGAGTGCGATTACAACTCTGCATTACAACTGAACCATACTTCACTTACTATCAGGAACAATGGGGTCAGCTTAGTGCCCCTATAAATCATCTTAGTACTAATAACGTGTAATATGGATTATATATTACCAAAAAGAAATGCGACTTCCGACACAAAATTAATAGAAGTCCACAATTTCTCAACCCTCAGTTTGAACAAGAAACCAAGTAGAGACACGACGAGGCCCATTATGACAAAACCAAGGACATACCATATGTATATTTGTACTAGAAACGCGCTCTCCTGAAAAATAGATTATTATAGGTGTACCCTTTTTAGTATAACAGGAACTAAAAAACCCGTTAGCAATTTAGTTGGACATTTTCTGACGATCTTACACGTGAAACAACCAAGTGCAACAGTGCGTAAACAAAGGTCGTATTTAGAGATATTCCTACTTATAGTAATTAGTAGTTTATTGAATCTTGGATATACCTACCCGATAGAATCATAAATTGATACGAAGATTAAAGACCGCACGCAAGTTTTCAGGTCTTGCATTCAGGGTCGAGTTATATCGAGTATTTTGCACATATTTATGGCATTTATTCTATTTGCTTAGCATTAAATGTAATACCAAACTTTTAAGATACCAGAAGGTTTTTAAAATGAATTGAACAGTCATAAGCAGTAACAACATTCGATCACTAGCTCTCCTGAATTATTCAGTGCAAAAAATAAATGTACGTCTGCACTAACAACCATAGCGGCGAGAAGAAGCAGCGTGTTTGCCATCTGGAACAGCGTGACGAGTAGCTGCCTGATCGAGTTAACATACTCCATCAGCTCGTCGCATTCGCAACTGTCTTCACTTGCCAACATATCTATCAGTGCTACTGCCTAAAAAAAATACAATTTAGGTTCCTTTTGTGATTGACTAGAGCCCTAAATTTATTCGATACATCAAAGGTAATAAATACATTTTGCCAGGTATGTAAGGCAATGGCGGCCTTAGAGATGAACGATCTAGGCAATTACCCGGAGCCTTGCTAGTGGACCTCGCGCGATGTCCTACTGCGGAACTTCTTTTTTAGGTTACCTTGTTTACCAACGCATTTTGTGTATCTTACCTAAGAAATTGTTGAAATGGGGAATTTTTTAAGGCCCCGGACCGGCATAGGCAAGGAGCACAAAGAAAGATGACCTCGCACACATCTGCCGCCCGAAACCTCGCGTTGATTAAGGCTGCTATTGATAGTAGTTACAACATACGCCTTTTATGGGGGTAGAGGTGCCACACCAATTCACCCAATTTTCGCCATGTATGTTTCGACCCTTAAAACGGTATGTGGTAAGCCTGTCGCCATATTTTGTGACAAAATTCCAGACTCCGAACTGATGTTGAGCAGAAAACGCAATATCACCGTCCAATCCGGTTTTCAAACCCTAGACCTCCGAACGGTAGTCGTTCCGCGCTAACGCTACCGAAGCAGTCCCTCAACTATAAGGCATAGTAGATGCCTTCAAATTGAAAGTAAGTCCTACCAAACTAAGCGTGGCAATGATTATAACCGTACTCCTGTTGGATACGCAGCAGCACGAGCCGTCGTCACATGGTGTTATGACTGACGAATCATCCATTTATTCTATGAATATTACAATAAATATTTTGTATAATACAGTAGTTTACACTAGTGTCAAATATTGACAAATTGGATAGTGACGATATTGATTTTTAAATTGGGCTTTGATAATTGGGTGTCAAAAATCATTATTTTAACCTGAGTATTTTAACTGAGATTTTAACGCCCCGTTCCCCATACGCAAGTTGCGTGTGTTTGAAGACTCATATTAATTACTTAGGTATATGCAATTTTAGTAATGGAGACGTTTAGATTCTAGAACGTCTAAGTAGAAACGTAAAATTACATGCAAGGTACAAGTTGAAATGTCCTGAATGCAAGTATGATGACATACTTAGCTGTTCTAAGCTCATAAAGATAAATTATATTTTTTTGTGGATATCAAACACGTACACAAGTTAGCACATCTCTGGAAAAACCATACCATGAGTCTGCTTCGGTGCTTCGACATTTTTTTTACATGTATGTAAACATAGCTTCAGTCCGAATATATAGTTCAAACAGCACATAGAAGTAAAAATAAAAATCTTAATACATACTAGGAAAACTCCAGACTTGCAAACAAACTTCTGAGATCTTTATTATAGACGTATAAAGAGAATACATATGTATCACACCAAAAGTACTATCATTGTATAATATACTTTTCTATACCTATATACGTCTATGCTTATAGGTCATAATATTCTCTTTGATTAAACCTGCTTTGCTGAATACAGAATCATTTTAAAATATTTTGAAGCAAAGAGCATTTATAACACTTCTGATTTTTAAGTTTTGAAATATTCATTATTCTGAAAGAACATTTCCATTACATAAAGTTAATAAATACCAAGAATATACGGGATTGCAATCCTTGTTAATATGGGGAATAGTATGTTACGTTTACGTGTATTGTTTGTCAATTGCATTCTCATAATTATTATGACGTTATATTGTGATGGCGACGTCACAGAAGAAAAGTATACAAGTAATGTATTTTCTTTTTATATTTCCTGCTCAAACTCCCAAATAACGCATACCTAATACTATGGTGCGCACAGTTTACTTTTGCCGTTCCGTGTCACAAGTCACAACATTTCTTATTAAATAAATAAAATGGGTTTATCTCCTTATGATAAAAATATTAGATAAAATTATTATTTTTTTCCAGCAAACGAGGATATATCTCCACTAGAATTTGGCACAGAAACTAATATAGGCATCTTGAAGAATATTGAAAGCTTTGAAAATCTGGCAAAATTTGCTATGAAATCTCGGCGTGGAGAATTTGTTCCTATAGAAGATACTGCAATATACGACGCGATGGTTCGGATCCTCCAAGACTTAATCGATTCGATCAAAGACGTTAAGAATGCATATACGTTTCTCAATGCAGAAGGCTTACATCGCATAGTTGCAGACAATTTTTTGTTACCGCACGATAATGTCAGAAAGAATTTACTTCTTTTAACGAAAAGACTTTTCGAAGTCACTCCTACAACAGTTTCATTTATTCCTGAAAATGTTGTTGATGGCTTATTAGATATATTCGAGAATGAAAAAAATTTAGCTTTGAAGGCACACGCTTTAGACGTTCTTTGCCTATGGCTACCTAAAAACCCTGTAATACAAGCACGGGTAATGAAGCTCAAAGGTTTGGAACCATTTTACTACCAAGTATCAAAATTGGAAATTTCAGTTGTACAAACTTTACTCGACTTATTCAATAAAATACTAAAAGAACATATAAGTGCTCGTAATGAAAAAATACAAAGGACTAAAGCGGATTTGGATAAGTTAAGGTTATACCAAAGAATTGGTTTGCTTGAACGAATGTCTACACCGACGGTATGTAACGGCTTGTTGAATATTTTTGAAGTTGCTTGGAACTTCAATAATAATGAGGTTTTAATAACCGTTTTTGAGATTATAACAGACATTAAACAATTCTGTAATAAAATATATGGTGGTAATATCAAGGCGGTAGAACTTTTCAATGCATTATTAAAGTATGTGCGTAATGAACAAAATATTGATTATCTTTGGGAGCAAAATGTAAATGTTACTAATTTGGAAACTGTAATAGAAGAATACGTTAATAACACGAAAATTTCGTCTAAAAGGGATGAACTATAAAGCCTTATATTAATTTGTTGTTTAGCTATAAAAATACATTTTAAGTTTATATATCTACTCTTTTATTGTAATTATAAAAGATGGGTTATTAACCATTGTAATTTGTAACCTAGTTTTGCTAGTTTTATAGCTAGTAATATATTCAAGACTAGGAGGAGTTCAGACAGTAAGTATTCAAACACTAGGAATAAAGCTAGGCAGAGGAGAAGAACGAATAAAATAAGAATTCTCTGGTATATACATACAACGTCGAGAGAAGACGTCTTCATCAGGCCCAATATTTATGTTTATTGCTATGCTTGTTTTAAAAAATATACAGTATCGGTGGTGTAGTTCTATTGTGTGCCCGCTGCGATTGCTGTGCTGAGTCCTGACGTATCTGGTTTGATTCCACGTTCAAGTAATGGATTAATGGGTTTTTCAGCTCTAATTTGCCCGTAATATACCTCTGCCTACACCATAAATTTTACATAGCTAAGGAAGCTTATGGTTTGATAACTTTATGAATAGTCTAGATGCCATCGAGTTGTTTTATGTAATCAGGGACCCCACATGTGGTCTGATCGACCGCAAATACGAGCATATCTATTGTGCAATATTTCGAGGGGACCACGGTATGGGTAGCGACTAACAATGCACCGCAGCGCAACTCTGACGATTGTTGCACTTTGATTTATTGTCGCCATTTTATTTTGTATGTTGATAGCTTTAATTTAATTTATTATATTCGGCTTTGTCATTCAAAACTACTGAATGCGAAAGTTTTCTATTTGGAAATTAAAAATGGCTACTACCAAATACTACTGTATGCTAGTAATATAAGAATTATTTTTTGGATTCTGTGTTTGTACTTTATCCTTTTCTTGATATGTTTTTAAGTTATTTTATTGGCTAGAAAAGGTTTCTTCATCAGTGAATTGCAATCAATATTTAATGATAGTCATAATAATAATATATACGCTGTAGCTATCCAAAGTCACTGATGTAGGAGATGAGATTGTGTAGGTTAAAAATAATAAATAATTATGTAGTAAATTTACTGACACATAATATCAGTTCTTAAGTAAATTTTCTTTATAAGTAAATAAATTTTATTCTTGAATATAAACGTAGGACAACGTACGCAGTATTAAAGTTTACGAAAAAGATGTTTAGATCTTCTTATATATTCTTTGAATTCGTCTTCACTATTCATACGACTCGTTAGCTAATATTAATAATAATCATTTCGTAATATAATTGTCAGATATCCCATAACATGCGCATAGAATACACGAATGTGGTGAGTTGCGTCAATTAGCACGATAACAAATCTTCCTCCATGGGTGGCTATTTCGGTTTTGTTGCCTTTCCCGAACTTCCTTCCGACCCTGGATCATTAGGTATTTTTTTTAATATTTATGACATGCGATAGTAGAATAATTCTCTGACGGTAACGTCTAAATTTACCTTACTGAATGCGACATTTATTTAATATGATAGCAAAGAATTTATATGGTATTATTTCAAGTAAACTCATATTAGGAAAGTAAGGAGAAGTAATAAGGAAATTTTAAATTCGTTTTTTTTCTATTATTCCTATATATTGAGAATTGCGCATATTTTATGTATACATTCATCAGGCCATTTAATCGACTTTGATTTAGTATTTTCTGTTAGAGTAATCCATCATACGACAACGTGACAAAAGGGAGCAATATTAAAAGTAATTTATGCGTGGTGCGTTTTTATAGTATTTTATGCGTGGGAGTCTTACCGCGGTGATTTATAAAAAACGTGTAGTCTGTACATTGAGCAATCACAAAAATCGTGTCAAATCGATCAAGTACCACCGAAAAGGTTTCATTCATAGTGTCAATGTCAAGTGCGCCAACCTGCCGAAGCGAATTGCGCAAAAATGGGTACGAGCACCTACTCACGATGTATACATTACTTTAGGACTTCGAAGCTATGAATGAAGCTCATGGCGGTAAATAATCGTGTTTTATTGTTAAAGCTGTCTTAATGGACAATTTGGAGTGTAGGATGACTGTATTTTTTAGAGATTTTCCACACGTTAATACTTTATACTACACATTTTACATCAAGCTATGTTGCGTTTATAAATATCACTAATTTATAATATATGCATTATTTTTCATTACCTATCTCATTAAATTCATATAAGGGAGTATTCTTTCAATAACATTGAAGTGAATGAAACTCATATAGATGGACAACAAAAAATAATTTAAGACCTAGTCACATTTTTTTCAATTAATATAATAATTAGTCATTACTCTTTAGTTTCATACTCATTACACTGCTTAGACGAGGAACTTTTGTGGGCCAAAATATTTGAACATTTTGTAAAAAATATTGTTTTTTTTTAATCTTATTTTATGGTCACCACGAACAGTAACTGACTGGCCGCAGGTAGTGATTGCACAAAGAGACAGCGCAGGCGTGACACCTGACGTCAGTTCCCACGAGATAGACCTTCGTTACGGTTATTTTTTATCCTCTGTATTACATCTTTTGACAATCGTGCAGTTATTTGGATTAACTAATGTTAATATTTGCGTGGTTTTTAAACAAGATTAAGGGTAATATTTCAGATTTGGATGGACGAAACCGGATCATTATTATTGATGTTTAACTCAGCGTTTTTTATATTGATATTGGCAAAATAATTTTGTAATAAGACATGTTGAAAATATACATAATTATGTATTTTTAAATACTTGTGTGATTAAACAAATTGAAATTAAGCATCGATTTTATTACCATCTCAATTACTACTTTTATATCCCATGGCTCTCATTGATTAATATTGTGGAATATTCTTCGATTGTAGCTGCGATACTAAAAAATATCTATTCCCGGCAAAAAATTGATTCACAAACAACAATAAATGTTTACATTGGGTCATTAATGTTTGTCCATTCAGTGGGCGAATCCCCCACCTGCGATTAAAACTAGGAAAAAAACTTTAAAAAAATAAATAATGAATAGGTTTTAGTGTACAATCTGCTTTTAGGGTTCCACAGTTAAATATAGTATCTCATAATTTATTTATCGCCGTCTACTTTAAGTTGTAATAGAAAAAGGTTTATATGTAATGTAGGTAAGAACATAAATCTAGCCACTCTGATAACTCAAAACATTATAGTAATATCATATTCCGTCTACGGGAGCGTATGCGTCTAGCCACAGATAATTATTATTATTAACCACGTGATAGTAGACTTGACAAATTCCCTATTTACTGATAAATCTATCAAAGCTCTCCTTCGATTAGATCGCCCGTACCTAATTGCAAAAAAATGATTCGGTTCCGTAAACGGAATAGGGCACCTGACCTTATTTATAGCATACACATTCTTAGAATTAATAGAAGAGAACGATAAAGTAAACGCATTGTATATTTATATTATTATAATTTAATAAGTAATTCTTAATATTCTATAAGTAATATTACATTTCATAATCTACAGAACCATTAGGATTATTAAAGAATTCACGCATCGTCAAAATACTTTTTATCCCAAAGACAAACTGGCGAGATTCACACGCGACCAATAAATTATCTATTCAGCAAATTTGTACGGGTTGTAGGCGGGTTTAGTATATTTTAGAGTAAAAAATAAAAACTCTGATGCTGGTAAAACTACTAAATTTTACAGTTGATATGTATTTATGTTTTTTATTGTCGCGTTTGGGTGTGAGAACGAAACTTTAACAATAACTGAAACGTGTAATATTGACATAAAAAATACAATAATTAACCGTATTCTCAGCTAAATGTAAATTTTTGGGCGTTGCGTAGAGGTTTCTTAGTTTTTAACACCGCCCACCACAAGGCTTATATGATACACAAGTCCTGGCGAATTAGTTTTCCAAACATGAAATATTTGTATTGTTATTTGCAAGCCCTTTAATAGCTCTACAATCATAATAATATTTTTATTCATTTAACGAAGCTGCAACTTGCTATTTGATATGACAAAGCTGTTGACTGATATCCCCATTAACCTACTGAGAATATCTTCGTAAATAAGGCGTCACGCTGCGTGCAACGACAACACTTCGATTACAATATGTCCGGAATCACGCTGCGTTTAGCGAATATCACTTCCGAATTGACTTTTTAATTTACGGCAAAGACGTGGGAAAGTGACTAATTTTAGACCAATGTCAAAAAGGTATTTATTGATACTGTCTCACCCTTGGGCGAAAAGATTTTAAAATACAACCGGTATTGAGTAAACGGGGCACCTAATGTTACGAATAAATGTTTAATACGTAGTGTTTCGTGTTGCTTTATTACAGCGAACAGGGAATAATCCCACAGCCATCGTTAATACTTACATACATACATACATACATAGTATCACGCCTTTATCCCATAGGGGTAGGCAGAGACTATAGATTAATAGAGAGTTAATACTTAGTATGTTTAATTATAGTATGTGGTGATAGTAGTCGTTCCAGAATTATCACTGGTCTAGTCAAAATAACATCTGGCAAAAAAGTAGGTTTATCGAAGCAGAAAATCCTGGTACTGGAATTAATGTCTAATATGATGCACCGTTAGGCTTATGTCTTATATTATGGTATAAAACTATCATTGGCGAACCATTATTGGCTTGGCCTTGGTAGAACACAGATGAGACTATAAGTATCTATAGTAAAAATATTAAAATGTCATAAGCAGATATCTAGAGATAATATTTAAAAATAATCCTGTTACATAAATTGCTTTTGGAGAAACATTTTTATTATCCGTAGAATCCGAAGATGTTGTCGAGGTGTCCTTCCATTATTATACAGTTATTTTGTAAGCTAATTCCCCTAACGTTATTGAAACTTCTTACTAAAGTAAGACACGTCAAGCCCATAGCACAATATTTATACAAATTCTATTATTCTAATGATATATTTTATGGAATTTCTTAAAAGTCCATTCTGGTCGCAAGTGCAGACACAATAGCACAGAAGTCAAAATATTGTAAATAACAAATTGTTCATGTTTCCATTCGTCTATTGACATACCGGAAGTGAACACTCGTTTCGTCCATTGCGTAAGATATTTTTTTCTAAATCTGTATGAATGTAAGATGGATTGATTTTATAACAGTGGGTTTTGGGGGCAGAATTGATGGTGTTTGCACTAATGTGTTTTTTACAATTTAGACCAGTAAATTTTATAGATTCGCTGAATTTAGACGCTTCGGTAATGCGTGTTAAAGTCTAAAATCAAATATAGAATTGCTTGGGTCCTTGGTATTCTAGGCATATGCATCTTGGAGTCTATGTGGTAACTACACTCATTATATAGGTACAAACTACAATGTATAGCAATAAATTTAAAAAATTGAATGTCCAAATGAGCTATTTTAATAATTTACTTAGTAATATTTTAAGTCATAAATTAATCAAAAGCATAGTTAACACAATACTTACATAGCGTAGTCTTCAAAGATTGCTTCTTGCGTTCTCCAAGACATAGGTGTACTATTTTAATGCAAAATAATGTTGATCAGTTCCTTATATTTATCTTATTTTTGCTACGTAAACAAAAAACCGCTATACATACTTCCACAACATTAAATAAAATATGGATATTATTTTTTATTATATAATCGAGTTTATTTATACTTCATTTTTATTGTTTTTTATTATGTAAATCTATAGCTATGCAATATATTTGCGTTGTGTAAAACGTATTGACAAAATAGCTAAAGGGCTTGTTGCAAAATTTATTTTAAAAATAATTTTTATTTTAAAAATAAATTTACAGAGGAATCATTTTCATAAAATGGAATACATAAAATGGCGCGTGGCATTTCAAAACTGTTTTTTTCTTTTGCTCGGCATGTTCTTTGAGATTTTTGTCTACTTCTGTGATAAGTACATAGGAATAAATTAAAATGTTTTAGCATATATAAATGTATCATTTATTCTCCATAAATTGAGGAATAAATACTTCGTTAGGATTATCCTCCAGAAGATAATATTAAATATATAATTATTGTTCATTACTAATAGCCCTGGAGAATACGACTTTGTATTGGAGATGGTGAAATAAACAAAGAAAAATAAATAATCAATACTTGATACCTTTTTGTTAAAGTTTATTAACACCCATTTCAACCGAATGCATATAGGTAGGTATGTGCTATCGATATAATGCCAATTGCAATAAATTGCTGATGGCTGTTTATTTTATGGTAAATATATTATAGCCTAGTTGGAAATGGAACGGATTACCAAAATATGGACATTCGCATCTAGAGGTACAAAAATTATCATCATAGGCATGTACACTCTAGTCTTATAAAAAATGATTGTATTCCTATGAATTATTGGCACACGTTACAGATGAAGGAAAACAACGTGAGGGAACATGCATACCTGAGAACTACTCTATACGAATCGAAGGTATATGACGTCTGCCAACACGTACGACGTGACCGACATGAATTAAGCCCTAAACCCTCTGGGGGGTAGCGGAAGCCCGTGCCCAGCAGAGCAGCAGTAATAATACAGGGCTGATATTATTTTTATATTGTGATACTTTGACAATCTAGTTTTATATGTTACAACCTTAATTTATTATAGGGGTATATGCAATTTGTTTTTATTTTAGTTACAGGTTTTGATAGTACTTATAAGGTTAGTTATAATCATGCCTACTCATAGACATGGTATAAAACACGTGTAATAAGGTAAAAATATATTTTTATTTGAAAACCATGATAATATCGTACAAAAATATACAAGACATTCGCCTGTTTTAAATCGCAATACTCTTTTACATTACCTACTATATTTACAATTATAATTAAATTACAATTCATAACGTTTCATATAAAACATATTTTGTGTTATTAAACTAATATAATTATTGTTTTTAAAGTTTAAGCAAATTATGAACGTTGTCATAAAATGAAATCCCAATTAAATTCCATTCACCTAAAATGTATAAGTATTATCTTTTGAAACTTTAATAATATGTGCGAAATTTCTATAATAATTTATCACACCATCGCATTAACATCTTAAGACAAAAATTCATTGAATCTCCAGCAATCAATCGACTTCTACGCCAAATGTAAGATGACTTGGTTCACAGTCAATAGTATCATGGCGGAATCAAGCAAGGTATTCAGCCTTACTATTTCGTAAATGTTCAATCAATTTTTGTAATTTTTTTGTCAGTAGCCGTAGAGATAAGGATATCCTGCGACATGTGGAACAGCAGACAGTGGAACAAATACCGGCATCATTCGCTCAGCTTGGATGTAGTGAGTTCTAGTATGTTTCTTCAAATGATCTCTTCTGCCAAACTTCTTTCCACACGTAGGACAAGGAAACGGTCTAAGCCCAGAATGAATCCTTTTGTGTCTAGTCAACTCTTCGTTCCTCGTGAAGGTCTTTCCACAGTTCTTCTCATCACATTTGTATGGTCGTTCGCCAGTGTGAATCCTGATATGGCCTTTGAGTTGACCATTGTTTGAGAAGCCGACGTTGCAGTGAGGGCACTTGTATTTCTTTGGTCTTTGCTTTCTAGCGTTAAGGAGTTTGGCTTCGTTTTCTTGCTGGAGTATCCTGGCGTATTCTAGCTCCACTGCGTAGCCGTGAGCAAGAGATTCAAGTAGTAATGGGTCCGTAGGTGGAACACCTAGTGCCTGAGCTATGTCTGTAGGAAAGTAATCAGGCACATATCCCGGGTAATGAGGTAGACTAGGAGGTAATACTGTTTGAACGCTCTTCGGAGTTTCATTAGGCTTGGTGTTGATTTTTTCTGGTTCTTGAAGGAGCCTATCGCAGCACAAGGTAAGGTTAGCCACTGGTGAGTCGCTTTCTGATAATTTTCCTTTAGAAACGTTATCTTCATCATCTTTCGTTGTAGTAGAGACGGTAGCATCTTGATGAAGGTTAGATTCCTTCTTGAATGTCCCACGAATTTTTCGTAAACGATTTTCTCTCTTAGCTTCGTCCACTTTTCTTTTCTTGTTTTTGGATTCTTCTAAATGTATTTTTTCACATTTTTCATTTTTTTCGTCACAAATGTCCCACGGTCTAAAAAGTCTCGAGTAAGTTTGCTCAACTGAAAACATTTTTGGAATACACTAAGATGTTGCCTCGCTCGATAGATACGGAATACTGGCACCCTTTTTCATTTCAACAACTTTTATATACATTTGGTTTAACAATAAATTTAATAAAAGAGGGATAGAGTCATTGAATGGACGAAAGAGACGAAATGTTTTTCAATTGTTGCATGTTACTTTTTTTGTTCGTACCCTTGGCTTGTTGGATTAATATTAAATCTTATTACTGAGGAAAGAAAGATGGTTTTGATTTGCTTTTTGAGTGCGAGATATTGCTTTTACTTTTGGGTGACATGTCATAGTGTTTGAGATAGGGGTGTGTATTGTTATTTATGTTGATTTTTGTGCGGCTCGTGGGGCGGGCCCGGGGGCCGGTCGGCACGCTCGAGTGGCCGCCACTTCGCAGCTGCAACCTTGCTTGTTTTAATGGTTTCTGCAATTGTTGCGGTTCTTGATTTATACTGATGGTACATACACACGCATGGGTATATAGTATTGTTCTCATGTACTTTATGGGAGAATTGATTTTATTATCCCTTTTAATCATAGGGACAAGCTGAATTAGTTTTATAGTAGTGAAATTGGTGAGCCCATATTGAAGGCCTATTCAGTCAACATTTGCATTACGCATAAAAAAATACAAATACAAAGAGCCTCTAGGAATTCAGTGCCTCAAACGCCTGCTTAGTGCTATCTCCATTTTGTTTCTAGATTAGTTTCTGAACTCTCACTATTCACTTTTTCGAGAGCTCCTTTTAGCTAACATATTAATCTAGGATTAGGTTCGATGATTATTTCTGAATAATCATTTGTCTTAAATAAACAACAATCGATATAAAACTAAACATACATTTCGTAGCATGAATAAAATAAAATCAAATATTCACTAGACATATTCAAGCGGTCTCGGATCTCTGGTGTACTTTAACTGTTTCTTACGAAATAAAGTATTAATTTATAAAATACAAATTTCTGGATTATGTCCGCGTGACCACAAAATGGATGGATGGTATCAATCTAAACAAATCAAGTTACGTCGTGGTAACAATAGAGTTGATTGCATCGCTTTTGAAGCAAAAGAACGATTTCCGAACGATTTTTGGATATGGTGCGATCTGTCACAAAATGGCGCGAGAGTGATGGATCGACGATTTTGATTATTGTAAAGACCTTTTTGTATTTTTAAGTAAAAACAGAATATTTTACGCCAATCGTTGTTATTTAAATTATGTTGGTTTTTTTTTTATAATGTTTTTATTTATTATTATAATCAACTATCACAAGTAATGTGCTGCGCAATTCTCCTCGATGCCAGAAACTGACGCCCATCGCTGACGCCATTAGTTAGTACCAACCTACCCAGCCAGATTTTCGCGTACAAGATACCAACGATTTTCTCTGAAAGGAATAATCAGTTAAGGATATATCATAATATAAGAATGCAGGATAACTACACCGTGATTTAATAGTCGTTTTGGAACCAAAATGTGTCTACTTAGAACAATTTGTAGGACTAAAAAAAATTGTGATTTAATTGTACTGTTGATAATAAAAGATAGTAATGTTGCGACAATTGATTCATAGTTATGAATGGCACCGATCGTAATGATCGTAGTAGATGCATTACCACGAGTTCTCATTTATTATTTGTAACCATTAATTTTAATGTTTATAAAAAAATATATATTTTAATACATTTATATTTTTGTAAACTCTATTATTGATACCGAATATAAAATTTTCAATACCAAAACGACTAAATCACGGTGTGTGTGTATAGAACTAACATACTATTCATTGTTACATACCCAGGTCTTATCACGACATTTTTATAAGTGACTTTAAAAATTACTTGTCATAAGGAGAACGTGGCAAAACAGTGACTAATTATTTAAATCTATAATTATTATTCTCTACATTCAACAACTGGGTTTGAATAAAATAAACTATAATTATTTAAAATAAATTAAATTATAATTCTATCTACCTATCATCGTTAGTATTACTGAAGCGAAGGATCTATATCATAAAATAACGGATAAGCCCTTTTTTGTTGCAATAAAGATACATCACTGTCTCGGGAAGTTAAGAGTTTCCTTACAAAATTTAGTTTTGAGTGTGTGTAACTCGCGCCTTTAAAGTCGCGGGTGCGATTGATTGATATGCCGTTATTCTATAAAAATATCGCGAATTACTTTTTATGACCGACTTTAGGGAGATAGTACCAACGTTCTTCAAAAGGCACGTTTAATAATACCGGGCTAAATTTTATAATATACTCGTGGGCCGGCATACGTTGTCCTGATAGACCGCATTTTTAGTAAATCTCTCCTTTCCGATATAATTTGTTTTTACAAACCAAGTCCTGACATTATGAAAACAACAAAACAGAAATCAGCGAAGTCGGGCGAACCGTTCTCAAGTGATGCTTGTATATGCATCCGACAATAGATTTTATTTACATATTGATTATAGATATACGCTTATATAACAGAAAATCCTGAAGTTTATTCAGTCGCAACGGGCTGAATGTCCGATGATTTCCATCTGTCTGTAGGGCTTAAGGCTGTATCGTAAGACCGATGACCACCCGATCGGCACTAGGCTCGGCGATAGTAGTAAATGTATTTGCCCCGAAACGAAAATAAAAAAGTTCACTTAGTTTTAATGTTGTGTCTATAAGCATCAATGCTGCCTAATTATATGTGAGCGTACGTTACCCAATACAAAGGCGGAATGAGGAGTTACAAACGGAGGGTATATTTGAGAGGCTGCAACGACTTGAACGCTCGACGACAAATTGGCTTCTCATTTTAAAAGTATTATTTCAATCGCTTTGACGGTATCTATGTTTAAAACAACTAGAATTACGTCGTCTCTTTAATTTGTAAAGCCGAAATAATTATTGCAATTTTGGTGATCACCAGTGGCGAAGAGGCCATATAACATGATTGCTACCGGCTTCCCTTTGGTAATTTATGTAATATCTAATTATGATCATTAGAACGATTACAGACCTCAATTATGCATATCAATACCTATATATTGTATCGGGTTACTTTTTGGAAAACCTTACCCTTGCCACCGGTGTTCACACTATATATGTTGAGACGCGTAGGTAAACTTTAGCAATAACCTATAAACCTTCCACGGAATACTACCCTATACATATGTGATACGTACCTATTGACATGTATATCAATAGGTTAGGTATAGCTTTAGTATGAAATTTACGAATTTGTCTGTTGTAAATGAACTCTATCAAAAAAAGATTTGATTAATATACCAACGCTATCGCAATAAATGTAAAAACTATCTTATTCTATCAATATTGTTTACTGCAGTTCAGGGAGTTACTAAATCACATACAGCCTCATTCACTTCATTCATAAACGCACAAAATTCCGTACAAAATTAAATATAGATCAAGCCACAAACCCGGATCGCCCACAATCCATTCATAAATCTTTAGATATAGTAGACTTTTAATTTCTTTATAAAATAAGTATAAATCTTAAAGTATAAAGAATCATTTATAATATTGAGATTGCGTGACGACTTCATACGTTTTCAGTTTTGTTATGGTTTTTTTATATGAGTGTTGGTCAATTACCACGGTTGTCGTAAAAAGGAGCAACTTCGTCACTCTTCTGTACAGGGTGTCCTAATATTAATAAGTTATTTATTATATTCATTTTTTGGTCCATGATTATATCTTAACATGTATTAAAATTGTACCTGGCTGATGCCTGGAGATTATAGATACTGAAAATACTAATATGGCGGGACATAATTACAGAATCTGAAGCCAAAACAACAGAGTATTAAAAATGATGTCCCTGTCAGTATGTTTGTATATGCATTACGCAAAAACTACTACATGGATGTAATGCTGATCTCAACATCTGACTTAAGAAATAGGCTCTATTTTATCGCGGGAAATATAAAGCGAGGTTTTATCCTGGAAAACTTTATCACGCGATCGGAAACGCAAACAAAAACTAATCAACAAAAAGCACAACAAATTAGTAACAAGTATGATTTAAAACATTTCTGTGTAAAGTGGCAGTTTTAGATTTTAATTGGTATTTATGCCAGAAATATTATTGACTGAATTTTTATTATTTATTAAAGGCATTCCTACTTTTTTGGAAAAATATGTCCTCATATTGTATGAACATGATGAACTTGTAATTTTTAAGAGCTTAATCTTTGCTGCACAATTAATCATCAGAAATAAATAGTACCTATAGGTATAGCTGTTTTACAAACTAACAAACCTCGAAGTTTCTAGGCGATAATTCGCATTCCACTAATAATCCAATGATTTTCATTTGACTCAAAATTAAATTAAAAAAACACTCTGTGTATAACCTTAAAATTTCGCGACACCCGTGTGGTCCGTTTATTTGGTAGTAAGTGGTCGAAGAACAAACACCTCTATAAATCCCGCAAAGGTGACATGCGCATTGTGACTGACCGCAGGACAGCGTTTCATTCATGCTACGCCAGACTCTACGACGCCGAATGTTTTACGATCATTTCATATTTACGATCGTAAATTAAACGACTTTCATTATTAAATATGTCGCTGTAGTAAGAAAAGATTGTTGGTACAATACCGAACTCTTTATACTAGGTACGTAGTGATGTTTACGTGGAATTTTAATTGAAAATCTACCTCGGAGGCGTAATTCAATTGCAAGACTGTGGTCTTGAGATCAGGGAAGATGAGTTGGATTTTTCTGCTCAGTACTAGCCCGGAGATCAGAATTGTGTTCGGTTGATGGCAATTACTTGTTCCACTATAACATTGGTCCTAACATAGCTTACGATATGTGGATTTAACAAAAGCTAGTAAATCAATACCATCTAAGAGTTCTTCTCTCAACCACCTCTGTCTAGAAGAAAAATGGGTGCTAATAAGTATAAAAAAACGAAATATTTTATTTCTTAAAAGTTTAATTCGTAGTGACATGTTAATCCCCTTAAACATTCACATAAACCCAAAAGTCAACCACAAGTCGATGTCGTGTTGATGCCCGGGAATCGAACCCCTCACAGGGGGTCAGTGGGGTGGAGCCACGGATCCGTCGGGAGGGGACCGAAATTAGGGTTACTCGTAAATCACAATTATTATTATTTAGTAAAAATTCTGTTGGTTTTAATTTTGGTTGCCTGATCTAGAAATCGAAGGTTATGGCTTCAGAAATTTTATCTCAAACCAACGTTTAGAATACACCATATGTTTTACCGTCTCAGCATTGGCCTGCGACTAAATCAATAAGACTCTTTTAATGAAACAAAAAAAAAACAATTCAACATAATATAAAGTGATAAAGGAGAACAAATCCAGTGATATAATTACCTTCGTCAACCATTTTGCAATGATTCAGCAATTTTTAAAGTTGAAAATATAAAACCAATATAACTATATAAAGTTATAGCTTTTGCCCACGGCGCCGCCCGCATGTGTAAATTTTTCTGGGATAAAGTTTTCCGTTATAAGTCACGCTATATATTTTCTTGGATAGAAACTTTTAACGTTTACTCAGCTCACGCTACGGAAGCTCTCAAGAGGAATCAATTTTCCCCGTTTTTACAACATTTTTTATTAATGCTCCGCTCCTATTGAGCATAGCGTTATGTTATACAGCCTTCCCAGATAAATGAGCTTTCCAACAATAAAATATTTTTTTAATTCGAACTTATAATTCTTGAGATTAGCGCGTTCAAATAAACAAACAAGTTCTTCAGCTTTATATAATAGTATAGATTACATTTACTAGCTTCCATCAAATGATTATTTTCAATTAATAAATAATAACACTTTTTAAAAGGTGTTACAATGTTCAGTTATAACGGAGTCGGAGATTCATCTCAATTTGACATCGCATCAATCCTTTAAAAATAAATATTAAGACACAATGCGGTGGTAAAACACGTCTTGTTATTAACCCGTTGATTGATCGATGGGCGAGTACCGTTACACTTTTTAAATAATATCCATAATGGAAGAAATTTAGAAAAAATATTTATGCGTACCCAGTTTTGAGAGACATGATATTACGAATTTTAATCACAATTGGTCACAACCATATTTTCATAAAATCCTGAAGTCATTAATGCATATTCCGTAAACACACATGTAGAGACTACTTTCGGGAGATATATTTATTTACATTTCTACAACCGTATCGCGAACTGTCAACCTAACCTTGGTTGGTTCCTATTGTTTATGTAACCTCAAGCCACTCAATCAAATACGAGCTAACAAGCCTTCATCACGCTCGATGGAGTCCCAAACAAGATCGGCATCTGTGCAAGGTGCGAAACTAACTCGTAAGCCGACAAACAAACAAACAGCAGTCTCTGACGCGCCCCGCCCATGTGACGTACTTTCAACCATTCTTACTGATTCAACGAGTCAAAAGCGAGGCTCTTTGTCGGTTACCTTTTCGTGGCGAAAGTGCTGAACTTTGCTTATTATAGGCATAGTTATATAGATGGGTGTTTACGTAAGTCCTTACATGGACTGGTTTTATAATTAAAGGTATAATCTAAATCTAATTCGTCATAAACCTCGCTATACTAATGCTGGCCAAAACGTTAATTGACCAATGAATAAGCTGATATAGCGAAATACACTCATAAGAAACTTTAATATAATCGGGTATGAAATAACGTCAACAAATTGAACATAGAGATATTCGTTAAAGATTCCGACGATTTTGGCGGATATTAAGAATGTAAATCATAATATAAGTTAATTATTAATATTTATTTTCAACTTATAGTTTCCGATTTGATATGTTATTGCGGTTTGAATCTTTAATTTTACTGTCAAAAATACTGTATTAGGTACTCATAGTATATGTATATGTTTCTGAATTGTATTACGGCATATGGCTTGGAGTGTAGTCTGGTTTAAATAATTATTAAGTACTAGCCGCCTTCCGCCCGGAGCTTCGCCCGCGTGGATTTCGGACTTCAAAAATGGAGGAGGTGCTCAATTTGTCGGGATGTTTTTTTAATGTATGGTGGTATGCAGGTGGTCCGATTGTCCGGTTAGGGTCTGATGATGGAATCCTGGTGAAATCGAAGGAACTTTTAACCATTAAGGTTGCACACGCGACGGAAGCTTAAAAAATGGAGTAACTTCTCCCGTTTTCCCAACATTTCCCTTCACTGCTCTGCACCTATTAATTATAGCGTGATGAAAAGTATACTATAACCAGCTCAGGAGTATGACAAATAATTGTACCAAGTTTCGTTTAAATCCGTCGAGTAGTTTTTGTTTCTATAACGGTTATACAGACAGACAGACAGACAGACAAAAATTTTACCAATTGCATTTTTGGCATCAGTATCGATCCCTAATCACCCCCTGATAGTTATTTTGGAAATATATTTCATGTACAGAATTGACCTCTCTACAGATATATTATAAGTATAGATTAAGAAATAAATAAATTAGAAGATTTAAAAAGTATTATTTTCGATCTACTTTGTTGACTTTTTACACAGTAAATATGCTTTGTTAATATTATTTATGCATTAAGGAAAGTGACGTGGCTTTGGCCTCGGGACAAAGCTCCGTGGTGAGCTATGTCCGTCGACTAGTGTTTTGAATATTTAATATCGGTCTTTACAGGGACTATGTTTTAAAAAAAAACTAGCATCGCATAGTATACCAAAATATCTCAACTAACGAAAAGAGATTTACTATATATCGCCACCAGTATATATTGCCATACTGGTAGATTGCACTGCATCTTAATATTGTGATTGCCTTGTCGCGTTACTTATTTGTACGTTACAAGTTACAACTGCAATACGAATATAAATAAAGGGAAATTGAAGTAAAAATACTATGCGGATTTTATCGCGGTTTTTGTATTATAATTTTTTTCCAACGTTTCGAAGACTTTGCAGCGTTCGTGGTGACGGGGCGGGCTGAGATGTTGGTCATAGCATTTATCTAGATTCTTTTAATCTGTAATATGTACACGTTTTGGCGACAGTCTCGCTCCCTAGCGCATTATAGAACGAATTTTCCCATAGCAAATATTGACGAACTAGTTACGCCTTTGACTATCCCTTCGGAGGTAAAAGGTGTATAATATGTACTACGTATTGAAATATTATCTGTTACCTCATCGTTGCGTGGTAGAGTTCGCTCTACATCATTAAAATCGCTGTAAACTTTGTTCACATAAGCGCTATAATTTAGACAGCGTCTATTATTTTATTATTCGTTAGTTCATTCATGACTATCCATCCAATTATTGATGGGCTATTATTTATATTATAGTAAAATACAAATATTGTTTGGGATAAAATTAGGTGTGCGCTTGACTTAATAAACTTTAATTTGTGAAAGTTATTATGAGATTGTACCATCCATAACTACGAACACTGTTTTATTTTGTTTGTGTTATGTCCAGGCTCAATTTGGAAGTTAGGTATTTTAGTACAATATCCAAAATTCTCTGCGCTAGCGACTCCGACATCCGCTGGACATTTTCTTTCCTTTATAGATAAGTAATACGTCATTCTATTCAACCTATTCTACTCATGGCATGAGAAAGCGTATATTTTAATATATATTTAGTAAATTATAATTGATAATTCTTGTTATGAGACTGTCTTAGTGGCGTTGTCATATTGCGTGCGCGATAGGACACCGCTCTAAGGTTATGTGTTCGAATCATTGTTCAGGCAAAGTTATATCAGCCCGGAGTCTAGAATTTGTGCCCTGTATGTCGATAGGTGACCATAGCCTTGTTGGGTGAGGAACCGACTGCCAAGATGAATGTCCGCAGGTTCAAATCCCAAGTGCACACACCTCTGACTTTTATAAAAAATAATGTGTGTATTTTTTGTGAATTTATCGTTCGCTTTAACGGTGAAGGAAAACATCGTGAGGAAACCTGCACATCTGAGAAGTTCTCTATAGGAATTTCGAGGATGTGTGAAGTCTACCAATCCGCACTAGGCCAGCGTGGTGGAGTAAGGCCTAATCCTTCTCAATAGTAGAGGAGGCCCGTGCTCATCAGTGGGCAAGTATATAATATAGGGCTGATATTATTATTAATTTTATGTTAAATAAAATAAAATAAAAATATGTCGATAGACTCACCCCCTATCACGTCACGGGACGGAACTCACAGGCGAAAATTGGGTGCCCTGGTTACATCTTTACCTATCCCTGTGGGTGTTGTCATTTTAGGTATAACGTAACAGGCAATTTATAAATATAATTCGGAATCTGGTCAATGTTAAAAAAAAAAAATAACTTGACAATATTTTACAATAACTACGAAACTTATCATGACATCAACTAACATGACTTTGTACAAGCGTCATTGTCAAAGCAAACAAAAATTCGCCACATCAAGGTTACGCCGACGCCTTTTAAATGCGATTTATATTCGCTATAACATTGTCAAAGCGTCAACGCTTACGACTGTATGAAAAGGTGAGAGTGTAGGCGGTACACGGTGACTTTGTGACGGCGGCGCGACAAAGTCGGCGGCACTTTTGCGATACTTCAATGGCTTTATATTTGACTTGGTTTGTTAAATAATTTTGAGACCATTTGGAAGGCAAAAAGTGCCGACACCCATTGATGATCTAAGATAGTTTACGATATTAAAGTTGGAACATCAAAGAATTCACTAATTCTACTTCATATATTACACTTGTAAGTCAGTCGAAATAAAATTAATAATTTTGTATCTTTTGTGATTTTTAACATTTTATTTAACAAATCATATAAATAAATATTACAGCTAAGTACTGTAATTTATTCGTCGAAGAAAAATGAAAGTATTAAGTAGGTATATAATATACCCAAAAAATTTGGTACAATTACGTAATTTAATTTACAATAGCAGTTTATTATCTTTCTACCGATAGCGCTTGTTATTTATACGTTTTACGGGGATTCTAAAATTGTGAAATGAAAAATGATATAATGGAATAGAACGTATTTAATGTTATAATTTCTTACAAAATTAGATTTCTTATCTTCTTTGTATTTATAATTCTAAATTACTACAGTGACGAAATTTGCAGTTGGAAAAATATAAATCCATCCCCACAAGTTTAAAGTTTTCCAGACCCTTCGGGGCAAGGCAAGTGTCCCCATGCGACAGACAGCCCCAACTCGCCGAATTTCCGCCTCACTTCACAGCCTTTATGGCGGATACAAATCATTTGTTATCTGTATTTTATATGTACATAAGGTTTTGTGGTTGATTGTTCGGCATTTTGGTTTCGCCTCGAATGGTGATGAGCAGATGGATAGTTTTTATAACTGGAGGCATAAGAGATTCATCTTCAGTTGCATGGTGTAAGTAAACTTAACTTTTGAAGAATTATTGGTGACTAAGACATGCCAACAACATACCAGTAGCGAAAGGTGAAATTTTCTGAACCCTACACAGTATATTTGTACTAAAACGCATAGATGCGGTGTGCAAATGGTTCTAATGATAAATAGATTCCTCATAAAACGAAGCCGACTGGAATCGGGTTATATTGACACTTCACCACTGCAAACTTAACTTAGCTTAACTACTACTTACGCACAATCTATCCAATATAATATTTTTAATGCAATACCATCGCTACAGATTATTTATGCTATACTAGAACATGCATAAATAAGTTCTTTATTGACGCATTAATTGATAAAAAAAATATTTAGTAATTATTTTATTTTTTGTGGCCGTGTAATTGTTGCTCTTAATTACATAAATATATTCCTTTCCTTCTTTTTTTTCTTAAAATATGAATAAATTGAAAATTATTAAACCAACAAACAATAGTCGTAGCAATATCGCGAACTAAACCGCTGTATTCAAAGTAAATGATCGTGCCGTGATGTCACATGTGGCCACAGAACACAATGCGATATGAGATATTGCCTTTTCAACGCACATCTGCCATGATCGAGGGATAAAATAAATTCTATATCTCGACACGGACCAAAAATAACGGTTTCTTAAATTGTACAACAGATAATTTTGATTAGATATTTAAAAAAACGTCTAAGATAAATAAGTTTAATCTGTACAAGAGAATAACAAGCCTTAATGCTTTCAAAAAATTCAATTCGAGTTATGGTATAAAATAAAAATTTAGAAGGCTTCTTTTAATACTGTCAATATCGGAACGTTATCTAACAACACTTATAAATTATCTATCATAATAATATTTAATTGGAATGGTGAATTACAATTCATATAAAATTTAAATAAATTTTAAAAATATTTTATATCATTAAGAACTATTTAGGATTTGATGAAAACGTTAACACCTGTTTATCTTACAAATATTATGTGCAAACTCTTTTTTTCATAGGAAACAATACAAAGCTAAACGGATTACAAATATAAAACCCGTAAACATTCCGCTTAAGATATTTCAAGTGTCATTTCTAACCTAACCCAATTTAGCGATGCGGGAAAAAATCCCCATTCACTTATTGTCTTCTGTGACAAACCTAAACACTTCTTATTCTTAGTCCTTATGCCTTTATAATAAAGTCTATTTTACAACCATCACTTTTGCAATAAGTTTGTAAATTTATTTAACATCGTTGACACGTCCCTTTGTAATGCATCACAAAAGCTAATGCACTCATGATCTTTTCAGTATTGTCATCCGGTGCTAAGTACACTGATATTGACAAATTTATTACCTGCAGCCATAAAACTGTATTATAGTCTTTATTTTGGCGAAATAAAGATCCTATTTGCATGATTTTTATTGAAAATATTACAAAATGGTGCAAGTGTGAGTGCGTAATTGAAATTTTGACTCTTGCAATTTGTGTGACGGGCTTGGTCGGTGTGACGAATTATTTGATATTTTAATTGGCAACACAGCTTGACTTTACTTTGAATTTTTGAACACTTGCGCGTAAGTATTGTCTAGATAATGAAATTTTATGATAAAACTAATTATTAAGTTGTGATATAATAAAATATGTCAGATGTCTAACATACATCTACATAATTTGCATTTCAATAGCAGAAACATTGGAAGATATGAATAACGTTTTACCTAATAAAATAATGCAGGTAGTCTATATTTAACCAAATTTGTTTACTGTTTTTCATTTCTGACTTATTTTCTATAACATACTTAAAACATTTTAGAAGCTAAAATAAATACTGTGTTTACGATACTGAAAAAATATAATTCATAATAAATTGTTTATACGGTAATATTCTAGATGCTATTAATAATGTATTATATTATCCAATGATAATATAAGTACCACACATTTGTCACGCCACTCCCATGTTTTTAAAGTTCTAAATTTAAAATTTTGTCACGCCACAGAAAAGTTAAAGCGTACGGATCAAAATCGTAACGACAGCTGCAGAAACGCTTATATTTTTCTGTTGCAAAATTATAATAATTAATGAAATAAACTGAATATTGTAATAAAGATTTACTTTCTAATTTGTTTTTTGCCCTAACATAGTTCGGGAAAGCCATCAAATTTTAGAGCGTTTTAATTTCTGCTATCTAAAATCTTCTACATTGGTAATGCATAATACTACATATCGTCGTTGTAGGTGGAGAACTAAATAACTCGGATTTTGGCCATTTTGGACTTTCATCACTTTTGTGTTGCCCAAAACATGGCGCATATTTTGGCCTAACAAGCATTTCATTATCTTATCCCGTTTCGAAATTATAGCTTTTTTATGCTAAAAGTGGAGAAATAAATATGTTCAAATAATATATATTTTGTTGTAGGAAACGTAAATAATTAAATAATAAAATCAATAAACTGAGACTTATAATCTGTTCAATAGTAAAGAACTTAAATAAAATGAGTTGTTTAAACTTCCTCGAGTCTATTGTGTGTAAACAAAATTAATCAAGTGTGTAGAAGAACTGAACAACTTTATTTGTTTAATTTAGACATTGAAAATCCTAATGGTATTCACTTTAATAAACTCTATAATTGTAATTATTTAACCTCATAATTACTTTACCATATGGTTTCTAGTGTGGCAAAACTAAATAACTATACGAGTTATTTAGTTTATTTCAGCAAACTTACAAAACATTGTTGTGGCAGAATTAAATAAGAAGTTTTTATTTTTTTTATAGTTTTATTCTTCAGGGCAGTTTTTTTTGTTAATGCATAATTTAATAGATAATAAGACCCAAGATATATAAAAATACCGACATTAATATTATTTATAGTTTATTAGTAATGCTTAAAAATAACGAAAAAAAACAGTTAATCGCGTTTATCTCGAAACTAGAAATTTTGAGTTATTTAGTTCTCCACCTACAGCGACGATATACTTATTCAAAGTTATTAAGAAAATCTGTAAAAAAAGTACACGATATTGTAATAATATAAATCGAGTTTTATATTGAAATTAAACTAATTTTCGGATTCTATCGCGGTGCTAGTATTTTATTTTCTCCCGACGTTTCAACCGCACCGAATACTAGCACCGCGATAGAATCCGAAAATTAGTTTAATTTCAATGTCTAACATTCGCGTAAACATAAGAAATCGAGTTTTATATTTTTATTATTACGGCGTGTACAGACAAGTAACTAACTTCAAAGGAAAAAAATCTATTTGTTATAAGTATAGTCTATGTCTGTGGTATAGCCACGTAATACCAGCTCCGTAGATTCTGGCGCCGTCAAAACCCTGGAAGTAGGTAGCGTTCGCTCGAATCAAACGACGACGCCTATCATGTCGGACTATTCTAGAAACGAAGATACTGCTATCTATTGGTGAGAAAAACTACATCTTCCTCCATATGTCGTATGGTATGAATGTTTATTATAAGTTTCAATAACCCCTCAAGAGATGGCGCTTATACTGGTTTAACAAATGATTTTCTAATAAGGTGTATTATAAGATTATCTTAGGGACGCGACGTGGACTAATATCTTATAAGCCCGAATTTAATGTAAATCGTCTTATTTGAGTATTTTGGAAACAATGATTCCACATGCAAATAGACTTTTTAAACAAGCACTATAGTCATTAGTCTCTACCATAGTCTCTAGCTCTACCTAATACCTAATTGTCGGTTTTTAGTTAAAGTTATTTAAAAATTATGGTATACTTTTCTAATCGCAAAGTATTATATTATTCACCAGTATTTGACATTTTAAATATGAAATATATTTTTTCTTTACAGACATTTATTATTTTTTATGTAGTTTGAAGGAACTAAAACATTTATTAAATAATTTCAACATTAAAGTTGTATCACATACATTATATTGATTGTGTGTATATCGATCGTCCGCCCTAATAAGAATTCACAGCATACCAAACAAATGGCATCAAGGTCACACAACACCCACAAACGATGTAGGGTTCCTTCTTTTATTGTCGCAAAGCTAGTGCGGTGACTTAATAATAATAATTTCAGCCCTGTATTATATACTTGCCCACTGCTGAGCACGGGCCTCCTCTACTACTGAGAGGGATTAGGCCTTAGTCCACCACGCTGGCCTAGTGCGGATTGGCAGACTTCACACACCATCGAAATTCCTATAGAGAACTTCTCAGGTGTGCAGGTTTCCTCACGATGTTTTCCTTCACCGTTAAAGCAAGCGATAATTCACAAAGAATACACACATAATTTTTTAGAAAAATCAGAGGTGTGTGCCCTTGGGATTTGAACCTGCGGACATTCGTCTCGACAGACCGTTCCACAACCAACTAGGCTATCGCCGCTTGCGGTGACTTAGTTATTAGAATAATTATAATTAGGTAAAAGTGTTTTAAGAGATCGAGATGGTGTTGCCTCAAATAGAGCTTAATTTACACAATTATTTCATAACTTACCATGGAACATGCTCTAAATATCAAAATAAAAAGCGTTATATATTACCCATGATTCTCAGCTACCATTACTGAACATAAATATGACTTACTTTATTGAACGTGCACGTCACGTCGTTCCGATTTTTATAAGGTTTGTATAAAAATAAACGCAATTATTTACCAACCAGAATTTTTTCCACGAAAATTTAAAACTACGGAATCCATAAAAATTCCAAACACGCAGTCAATCTCTGGCACTCTGTACAATTAAATGTACATCTTTAACAGAGGTTAAACGGCTTCACTTAGCCTTCGAGGAAAGGCGAGGAGAAGGGAAGTGGGAGGCATTCATCAACGTCACGTTTCACGGAATTATGATCGTGAAAATGTTTCGATTCGTGTTTGAGTGTTGAGATCCTCGTGGAATATATTTGTGATTTAAATAATTAAGAATTAGCTACTAATTGTGAAAAATCGTGTACCTGTACTCATAGGCGCCGCCAAGATATTTTACGAAGGTGCAACTGCACACACACACTATAGTAGGTACTACAAAACATCATTATTTTTTTAATAAAAGGTATTTGTATATGCTAATCCATAATAAATCCTTTGTGGTCGATAGTTTCTATTGCCATTCAGTTATTTTTATTGTTATTTGTTACGGACAGAGGGGTGCACGTGCACCCCCTTGCACCCCCACCCGGCGCCCATGCCTGTATTTCACTCTACGTATACATCAGTGTCGGAAAGTAAAATTTTCCGAAAGGCACCCGACACATCATATATGTACTAATATGCATGAATGAAATGCAAATCGTTCTTATGATAATTAGATTCTATATGAAGTACGAAAGGGAAACCGGAAGGAATCGGTTATATAGAGACTTTACCAATGATATACATTAACTACTTACAGACAGACAGCCATCCTGCCGTCCAGTGGCGAAGCGTCCATAAATCCCGATGCCTGCCGGCTTCCCTTTTAGGTTTATTATGGTTGGCTTAGTTTTTGTTTTCTGTAAAATTTGCCTCGATATGTTATCTAAGGCCATATTTTATTGCCTCGGGTTACCTTTTGAAAATTTTCACCCTTCGCCATTGCTGCCGTCTTGAGTCATTTTTATTGGCCTCGTTTGTTTCATAATGGCAATCATGTGGTCGGTTAAAATCGTTGCAAAAAATCGAATATAAAATTTAAAATTTTTATGATACACTAAACAAGCCTGCTTATAATAGAAGTTTTTAGTGAAACGCTAGAAATTTCCCTGCCACCAGGTCATTTTGCTGAAGGGTGTTGCAGACGTTAACATGTTTAACAATAAGCAATTATCCGATAAACTGAGGACCCATTACTTGAATAGATATTGCCTCCTTAAAATATATGAGTGACACTTCCGGACCCGTTAAAATTATATAAAATATAACGTGTCGCCAAGCTCCCCAGATCGGGCATCTTAAACCATATCCTAATTATAATAAAAGAATAGACGCACAAGAAAAAAAATAATTGTGATGATAATAAATGAAAAAAGATTTTCGAAAATCCACCTCCAAGGGAGTTACGGCAATTTTGCGATAGCTACGGCCTACGACATTTCGCTTGATTGCTACAAGGCGCTACGGAAGGCTATGGGGCTACAAGATAAAAGCAATTTTGCATCAAACTCGCTGTGCGCTCGATGTGGCATAATGGTATGACCATAGAGAAAAAAATAAAACAAAATGGTTTATGTGTTGTGCTGGTTTCATTTCGTTTTTATTTTTAAACATTAAATTTAATTCGGGTAATGTTATATAGAATTGATACAATTTAAACTGCAATTAAATACAAGTTAAAGACAGATTTTTTATTAAAAAAATTAAAGATATTTATCCATGTATGCCATTAGATTAAAAGTACATTAGTATTTGGTGTTTTTTTAAGTATATATGTCATAAGGAACTGACGTCAACACGTATGGTGACTTGAACTTCTTGTCTTGGCCTCATTTGAGTGAGAAAATAACCGCTTAATTTCCATAAGAATACCACAAACAAGTAGCTCCACAACGTAGGATAACATATCGCTGCTCACTATTACAAGTTTCTATGTTATATTTTTTATGAAAATTGAAATATATATAACAGATGCTTCTTAGGTTTTTTCAGTGCTTTCCAATAATCCCGAAAGATAAATAAAAGGAACCATGAATTATTTTCTTTTCTATTTTTTACTAACATGACTATTTTTAATCGCTTTCTTTGCACCATAAGTAAAAATTTAAATAGAACCTCGTCATAGTGAGCCAGCGATATATGTATAGAGTTAAATCAATAGACATTGAGCTCCATTCTAGGTAGGCTTCCGTGGTATCCTGACCATATCACCCTTTATGTCTCTTGCTAGCTTTTATAAAAACTAAGTCTTGTAACTATATTTTTTTACGATTTAGAAAGCCTAAAGGCTTCCCCACACACGATATTACGACACCGAACTTTCGTCGCGTATGTAAATTACTTATTGGTTCTTCGTGCGGGTTAGAACTTAGACCGACGATATAATTTGTTTGTAAGCGATTATGTCAACACGGCAGAAAAGCAGCGATTTAATCACGTTGCGATGTGGCCAAACACTTAAAAATGTTAGAATAATCAATATGTTATTGCGCATTTTAAAATTCTTCTTGTGGCGTGTTTGTGCGCGATATTGTAATTTTTAGGTCGGTTTCTTATTAGGTCAATAGATATGACGTCATCATTATTCGTAAAATATCTTATTAGGTATTGATTTATTTTATCTATTCATTAATAACCCCCGTTCTTTTCTGTAGTAAAAAATTAAAATCTAAAAATATTTTAACACTTTTCTATCTGAAATGTATGATATAAAAATCCTTATGACAAATGAATGAATAACAGGCGCCACCGTGTCTATTTTTCCGTCAATGCTGAAACAACGCTTACATAATACCGCCATAACATAGAACCAAATAGAACAATATTGAACCTTATATCCCTCACAATAAAAATTACCATACACGCAATATGAAATTGTAAGGTCTTCAATGTGACACCATTCCATTTTCAACTTTACCACGATAAGAATAAAGATAAATTGAATAAAACAATGTTGCCAACATTATTTGTATGCGTTGAAAACCGCGCAATCGCCGCGACCGGCCGCCAGTCGGCCCGGTGGCGCCACTGAGCTTAGTCGCTCCTATCCAGCCTCTTTCGGACAACGATACTAGCCACACCGGTATATCAAAATTGTGAGAAAAAAAATTTAAGTCAATTCCCGCCTTCCATTTTTAAATTAAATACCAAATAATTATAACACAAGTGTTCCATCGTATTCATTTCAAATTCATTATAAAGCGTACACTTTATAAGAGTTCATTTTTTTATTTATATTATTTTTATTCAACAAAGATAAAGATGTGCGTTTAATGAGTTCCGGCGAAAGCCAGGGGCGCCGAACAACTTCCGTGTCGTGTGTAAGTTACGTAACAGTTCCGGGCAAAATCGATATCCTGGGCGTATAAATAGCGAGCTACATTCGAAACAGCTGGCCGGCAGCCAGGCGTCATGCAGCCTACGGTGAGCCCTCCCACCATTTATAAATGTTACCTACCTAGACACTCATACTCGCCTTAGATCATATACCACTCATACTCAATATTCGCAATAATAAAATATTCTCATTTCTTTCTTGCATTCTTTTTACATAATAATATTATTTGACTAACAGAATTCATATTAGCTATTAATCATCGCGCATTATCGCAATACTCATTCATGATAAAATCGGAACGATCTCATTTTTCTACGCGATAGACCTTGCTTTGTCGCGTATATGGCAATTAACGGAATTGAACGTTTAATTTAAAACAATGTGAGCTAATCATTAAAATCTATCGAATTCGATTCATTGTTTAGTCCTTTTGCAATATTCATATGCTTTATCACATTATGGTTATATTGTGTTGTTACATTGTTTATAGATAACATTGCGTCCTGGAGTAATTTACTACTATTGTCTGCCTACAATATCCGGGGGTCAGCGTAAGGGTCACTATAACTGTTATCGTCATTTTATTAAGTCGGTATTTGTATTCCTTAAAGAGAATTTATTTTAATAACAACACACATAGAACACTTTTAGGATCGTCAGTTATTTTTTAAGTCTTGGTACAACGATTAGACGCTGTCCATGAAGTTATGTGACTGATACATGTAGTTTAGGAATCTAAATGCAAAGACTAAATACTCTCTATGCAATTTGAAATCGCGTTCAACAGAAAACATGCCGGTAAAAAGCTAGTTATTATCGAGTAACAGTGGTGAAGGATGAAATTTTCCAATAGGCAAGCCACAACTTACAGACATAACTTATAGGTTCTAATAATATGCATAAATGAGGTTTGGAAATCGTTTTAATGATAATTAGATTTTACATAAATTACGAAAGGGAAGCCGGTAAGAATCGGGTTATATGGACCCTTTGCCTCTGTAATATGATAGAGCAGGGCCCTTATTCTGTATGATAGTGTAAACGCGTTACGCGGCCGTGTCATGTTATCTTCGAGAAATGTGCGTGTAAAGGTATTCTGTAAGCCAAATTTCTATAGTCCTAAACATGACGCGTTGTGTTACGTGCTTGTTACGCACTGTTAAAATAACGTGCGGGATAGAGAATAAGGCCCCAGAATAATAAGAGTTGAAAGATTATGTCAAAACGTAACGTAAGATCGATGCAACCGCAAAATCGCTGAACGACGGAGAACCTAATCAATCTATATCTAGATTTTCTTTAACGGATTTACCGTTTTACTATGTATGCTCGTAATCATGTGAATTCTTTTTTATTGTATATTTTCTATTAATATGGATGGCTTACTCGGTGGCGTAGTTGTATTACGATACGACTGGAGTTAGGTGTCGGATTCGATCCCTGGGTTGGGCAAAGTGTGATTGGGGTTTTCTACTCAGTATCAGTCTGAAGTCTGGAATTTCTGTCTGATATGGCGATAGGCCCGCTCCCAATTGATATAATTGATGAGATATGGGATAGAATGATATAATTCAGAGAAAGAATACATCCAGTGGAAATTTCGTGCTCCAGTTGCGCCTCTGCCTACCCTTTTTGAGATTAAAGGCGTGAGCGTGTGTATTAAAAAGGGTTTTTTAAAGAACCAATAAAAAAACAGTCATATATTAAAGTTATTAGCTGATTCACCTTGAGATTAATTAGGTGACTCTATTACAGTTATTGATCATCGGTTAGTTAAAGATTTCAATAGAAAATTTATTATATAATGTATAAAAAGTCCTGTCTCTAAGTAATCTGCTACAAAACTAGCTGCTGAAACTGGTTTGTACATGAGACAGCCGCTATCCGCCCTACTTTCCCCAGATTTGTCCGAGTTTGCTTGGCGTCGGGTGGCACTTTCAAAATGTCTCGTTAAAACCCTGAACTTTTCTGAGTCGTAGAAAACTGATTTTCTAAAAATGTGCTATAGAAATACTTTTTTCCATTACGGTTGCTTCAACGATCGATCAGTGAAGCAAAACGTGAACCGGATCAGCAATATCCTGCCCACGCCTGGGCCCTTATTCTCTATGACACAGTAAATTTATAACACGGCCGGGTACGTTATATTTGTAAAATTGCCGTGGAATAGTATTCGGTATGCCAATTTGTTTTGTCTTAAACGCGACGAGATGCGTTAAGTTCTTGTTACGCACCGTAAAAATAACTTGTGGTATAGAGAATAAGGCCCCTGATCTATAAGCTCTAATTTCCAGGGTTTTTGATTGTATGAAGCGGCGTTTGCATTAGGTTACCTAATTTAAACGATAGCAAGCCTTCATAAAATCCTTTATTTCCTTAATCTCAATTTGGATGATTCTTTTCTATAGGTAATTTGATTTTATACCTATTTTGTTAACTAACATGCGTATTTTAATTAAAAAATATTCCAATTACGATGTTCGAAGTCGCGCTTATAAGTTATCCACGGCGGCTGAATTGACAAATTGTAATTCGTTTGTTCACGGACTTCCCCTATTATTGAGTACGATTTTAGTCTGTTTTTATTAGGAACATGTTTAATGTTTTATAACGCATTGTAATAAAACTGATTTGAAGGACACATAAATAACTTCTCCCTAAAGCATAAACAGAGAAAATGATAAGGACACTTTCTGAGTAATACAGTCCACAGCATGGACAGGTCATGCCGATTCAACTGATATAGTACTATTGTCTCGAAAACCTACGTGAAGAAATCCGCATTTTACCACCATTTCGGAACGTCCAACTCTTTTCCTCTTTCTTATATCATTTCTTTAAAGGCCGCACTGGCACTATAGCTCTTTTTGAATATAGGCGGCAAAGAGCACACATCGCACCATATGACACATTTGCTCGTTTGTAAGTCAATACTTAAAAAACAGAATATTTTTTTAGCCCATCCCGACCCGACCATGACAACCTTTTCATAACAAACTAAGACAATTTACATAATATATATAATCATCATAAGACCAAAAATATTCCAATATCATACTATCACCAAAAATATCTCTCACTAGTATTGAGATTTTAAGTACGTCAGTCATCGTACGAAAAACTAAACTTGTAAAAAAACGACCGAGTAAATCCATAGCCTTCAGCATGTCATTGAAATATCTCGGTCATCATTTGATGTATCGAACGAAATCTCCAATCATGTAAGTTGGCGCCACGTCCAAGTTATGAAAAATTGTCACATTACCAACTCCATGGACCCTTGTCAAGTCGGAAATAATATTCGTTATCTGAATGCGAGTCCGTTCGGAGCCTGTACCAACTTATTACTTGTATTATGTTCTATCGCTAGGGGCAGTTTTGTGGTCTGAATTTTGTAGGAACCTTTAGGATAATTTTGCTCCCGTTTAGGATATTAATATTAGGTATGTGATACGGCAAAGTGGTAATATCAGTAAATCTTAGATTGATTTTTTTAAAACACATCTAAAACTGATATAAGCAGGATTACTATGTTATGTTACTTTGTACTTTTGTTAGTTTATTTAATTTGATAAAAAGAGTTGGTCTAATATCACTACACTGAAATAATTCAATCTACAATCAAAGTCGGCAAGTTATATCTACGGAAGTTTCTATTGCATATAATATAACGCAGAATAAAGTACTAAATACGTTTTACGTGTCAATCCTCTTTAATAGATGCTTGCTATTAAGTATCAAAGACACGTTATTTTCAAACATATATTCTGAGCCTGCACCAAAATACATCGATCAATGAAGATCCCAGACAGAGTGGAGATCTCCTTCAGACATGTTGGAGACTAGCCAGGGACAAGGGCGCGACCTCGCTTAATGTATATATTAAGTAATATATACAGGATTTCGGCTGGCAGACATTGTCCTGCATAATCACTTGAGGTCATTCAATTAATCCATTTGAAGACGCGACGAATTATTTTTGTCTTTCAAAAAAGGGCGTCAATGTTATTCAGCTCTTATTATGTAAATTCAATACGAGAAACTTAAACACTATTGCTAACATTGTCATTCGTAAATAATTATTCTTATCTAAATTTAGAACATTTATCAATTTTTTTAATTATATTTGTCTCGAATATTTTAAAATACACCAAACATTTCTTAAAAAAAGTTAAACCAATATGCACTGGAACTCTAGCAATATTTTTTTATACGTGTACCGCGAAGTGTCCCCACTGTACCTAATGGTAAGTGGCATGGGGTCCAATAGAATGTCGACTGTCAGGAGATGATGAAGAGAATGATTACTCCTAGGCAGACGACACAATTATGCCGGCCTGTTGGGACCGGATACACACAGGCTGATCCCAGAACGGGACACACTTACGTGGGCCATAATTGCGGGTTTTAACACCTCGTATACGGTGCTCGTTATCCGAGCGGATATAAAATATATCCTACCACCAGCGATATGTACTCAGGACCACTCATTAACACGTCTACAGTATCCAACAAAGGGACACGCTAGTGATACTCCTCGTTACTCTATTTTCCCTTGTAGCATAACCGTTTGACACGTCATTGGAATCATCGCATCACATAGAAACATCTTCAAAAGCGGAAGGTTAAGCGCGACTGATGAATGCGATATAATAGAGATTTAAGCCGTTCTTTCACGTGGGCCACGCGCCGCATGTTTGTGGAGAGCCACTTGCGCTTACCCCAGTTCCATTTATGCTCTGGCATAAAGAGATGCACTAGTTCGACTTTGTCAGTGTGACGTCAGATGTCATAGACGTCATATATACATAGTTATTCATAAATGTATAAGATATCAGTGACGAAGAGTCCATATAATCCGATTCCTGTCGGCTTACCTTTCGAAATTTAAGTAAAAATTTAATTATAATTAGAACGATATACATTATGTTGTGTCGGGTTTCCGTTCGAAATAGTTCACCCTTCGCCACTGCAAGATATTTTAAAAAGATATCATATTTCCGCAACCTATCCATGCCGATTTACGTCGAAACATTCTAAAAAATATCTGACAGACACTAACAGCTTGAAATTATATTTATGACCTTCCTTATAGTACCTACATAACATACTGAAATGTAATCAATAACAAATTCCGTCGGGCTCAGAGACAGTTATTTAATAAATCTGCCTATTCACATCATATGATTTTTTTTTCCAATAACAAATAGTTCGTGAAAAAAACACCAACTTGCATTTTACTTTTATAAAAGATTTCTTCTAATTCCGGCATTAGTGCCGTCTCAAAAGTAAGTAAACACATTAGTGGAGGGTGGATGATGTCATCAGGGTGGCACAAGAGGGCGTGACGTCACCGACGACATACGACACGTTAATCTGTCGGTAACGGGGACACGAGATTCTGTTACCCACTAACGGAAATGTTTGGACCAAATTATGCTAAAGTACTTATTGAACAAAACACACAAATACTTGAAGATTACGCATGGAAGTTACACATGGAATTATCCAACATGACGATCTTATTTGCCAGTTATTATATGGGACAATTTGAAATCAACCTGTACTACTCCTATTACTTCTTAATCGAAATTAATTTGCAATACAATAATATAATAAAATATTTTTTATTCAATAAGTATCTAACTTTTCGTCTTCAAGTAAACACATAGAGAAAGCAAACAAATAATCATTAGCATATCATGCGTGAATAGTATTGAGTAAATCGCTCCGCTCTCGTATGGTGTGATAATCCAATCAAGCATGAAAGCCGGCAGATAATCCGACTGGCACTTCGCGCGGAGCCAATAAAATTAACTGGCAGCTTTTATTCACTCCATATCTGTACACGGCACGTTCGCTTGAGGCTTTGACTGGCTTTAAATGGCTACGGTCTACGACATTTGACGAACGAAGTGACATCGAGTTGACAGAGGTTTCTTCGTGATTTCATATTGTAGGTATAACAATAAAATATAATAAAACAAGTTGATAAAGTCTGTTAAACACAATTCCCTTTTCAAATCTGGCGTATAAGAAAATGATACTATTAGTTACATAATAAGTATCAATTTATTTATGCTTAAATTGATATTTATTTTCTATTGCCTAAATAATAATATTTAAAATACCATAACTTAGTACGTGTGTAACTATGAGCGAAATAAACAAAAATGTTGGTAAAATATGACGTCGTAGCCGTCACAATGTGCTACGATAACTCGACACATGCTACGAGGCTACGTAGCGTAGAAAATATTGCGAAAGTAGTAAGAAAACTTTCGTTCAAATTTTAATTTAAAGTTTTTATAATCTAAAAGGTTTCTGGATTTAATGTTGAAAATACCGTCTTTATGGCCATATTATGAGGACCAATCAAGACATTAAATTATATTTTACGAATAATCATTTAAAAATAGTCATAAAATTCGTAGAGGGTGGTTACAGCAACGTTATAAGATTTAATTACTATGATGATGACTGTTTCTATATTTATGAGAATTCCTGGTGTCTTACAGTAATAATTGCATCTCTATGCGATCACTGTGTATTCAAAGTTCAAGCTGGCGTTACATTGTTTATAGTGGGTAATTGTAGTGCTTACGAAAGCCCGAGTAATCTACTAATATCAAGCGATTTTTGTTTTCCAGACTATATTATAATTTTTCTTATTTTATTTCGAGACAATGATCAAAATATAGATACACAGTCAAAAACGGATACTCACAAATATTAATAAAAATCACTATGTAAATTTTTTATCGCAAATGCATCATTTCACATATTTATAACACTCGCGTTATGGTTAATAATTTTTATAATTGAATCACAAAAAATTGCATTTGGTTTCAATAAAATATACCTAATACAATCAGTTTTAGATGACAAAAAAGATAACTATAGAAAAATCAGATCAATACTTTATCCCGCCGTAAATGTGCCGCATAAACATCCCTACATCTTACAGGTGTCCTTTATTATAACCTTTTAACAATCAAAAACACTATCAAAAAAGTAGAATAAATAAAGCATAAGCTTTATGTTATATTATGGTATTTATATACCATCTACATCGTTTAACATTGACCTATCTCATTCAAATATCGTGTATGTTACGCTCAATCGGATACAAATTCCGTTTTAATACCGTAAACAGGAATGAAACACTCCAGTGCAATAAACACGTACATCAGCTATCGATCGGACGAGTTGCGAGTGTGAGTATAACCAGTATAAGGTGAGACGCGGGGGTCTGAGCGTTTCGCCTCTATCGCCGAAATGTAAGGGTAGAGAGAGGGACGGGGCGCGTCAGCCATTCTGGCCGTTTCTTTTGACGTAGGACGGTTGTAGGAAGAGCCCTCTTCTGTTCGGCGTCGGTGTTATTCAAATTAAAATTGTTATAAATATAAATAGCTGTACTCTCAGAACAATAACAAGCATATGCTAGTATGAACCTATGGCACGAACTACAAATTGAATTTTCTTAAAATGGGGTAACAATAAAGTGTAAATGAATGCTGTAAATTCAATAAAAAATTATAAATTACTTAAAATTGGTGATAAGGCAGGTAAATCTTGCTATACAGTAGTGTTACGTATGAAAGCACTGAAACTTAGACACGTGGTTCTGCAATCCCAAGAGAGAGCGCCCGTGCTGAGTAGATCAAACTTTTAGACCCGAAGGGGTTTCCGAATGTATTTTAACCCCGTTCTTCATATTAACGGCAGTCAGTAAAACTCATTACAAAATATTCAATTACACAACATAAGTTTCAAACTATAAATCTATTGATGTTCGACACAACATGTAATAACAATTTAGGACACTTCACAAACACTAATTAAATTCAAAAAGTGCATAGCCGCACTGCGGCAATATAAATTAAAATTAATATTTTTAACTTACTTAATACAATACCAATTGTAATCATATAAATAACAAGGACTTGGGAACAAGGTTTTCTTTATGTTAACTTCGGTCAAATAATAATAATGAATATTAACACTTCTAATAATGCGTACAGTACATATCCCCATACCATTACACGTATATGTACAAGAGGGGGTTCAGAGCATCTACATTGTGCCAATGCCAACGTCATAGGATGCCTGCAGAACCTAGAGTTCCCTCCTTTGATTTTATCGGGCGCCACATGTTTGGCAGGAATCCAATTTCGGGCATATAATACATTTCGGATTGAATATTGGCAGAAAAATTTATTTTACACAGTTTAGATGCGAATTTTAAGATTTACATTGCCTAATCATATCATTCCATTTTTAATAACTGACATTATATGATAGTTTTTCAACCATTATAAGTAGTATTCAATTTTGTAACACATTTTACGCCTTTGTTTTGTAATAACGAAACATTAATAAATCTTAATTAACCGCGTCATTGATCTATTTTAGTATTAAATCTAAAAGTACGCCTAGAGCCCTCCAAGTACCAACAGGAAATTTGCTGAAATCCATTATTATTTTTAAAATCACATTAAATAATTTTATCTCTGATAAATATTAAATTAAAAATTAAACCAAAATTGATAGAATAATGGCAGCTCTAGCCAGCCCCAGGGATGATAATCTAAATTATATATTCGAGGAATAAACGCGAATTTCCCAGCATTTAATTTGTATCTGATGTAAAGAATGGTTTACCGTCTTAGGCTCATATTCCTACCCTTTAATAAACAAGCTTGAAACTATTTTATGTATCGTAAAATAGCCGAATATTTCCTAAAACCTCTCTCTTATTCAGCAATATTTTTTATACGTATTTCGGGTCTCGAAAATATACAGTCCAATAACATTTCGCATAAAATTTACGTGACTGTGAGTTGAATAGACCCTGCGAAAGCAAATATTCCGTGAAAATGCCGCGGAAAGCGTGTTTGTACACTGCTGTATTGGCTGTCGAGAATCCGCGAATTACCGTACACTGACGACAAATAATTTAACACAATTTACTTTTACGCAAACATCTTTTTACTATTTTTGTTGTTACCTTTATCTTTCTTTCTATATATATCTTTATTAACAAATTAAAAGATACGAGTGATGTCTATTATACAGTCATGCCAATTACCAAAGCTATAGCATTATGATGTCAGTATATTCTTAAAATGTTATTAGTATTATATAATCTTTCATCTGCTGTTATTCCACTTCGATTTCATATCAGCACAACCAACCTTTTTGAAACATTGCAGAAAGAATTTAGTTTAGTTTTTACGATGGGCCACCTATCTCTCATGTAGGATAAAAATATAAAAATACTATTATTTATTTGAGAAAACGTTTTAAGTTTTTAGATTATCAGAAAACAATGAGTTTTTCTAAAACGCTTTTACAAAACATATACAATTTTATCTGCTCTCGTTATAAAAAATCAAATAAAATAAAAGTAAATCATATAAAATTACTCAGTTTTTGTGGCCTGCAGTGTACTCCACGAGCGAGCGTTCCCGATCCGCGTGGCGCTGATTCTATATAACCTCCCTCGCGGAGGGACGATAAGCCGTCCCTCGGGATGTGTGGACTTATCTCACACTAACTCACTACTCGAATTATAATCGATGAGGTCAACTTCGTTAGAATTGTGTTATTTTCGGTTTTTTGTTTTAATTTTTACTATTAACTATGGCGTGTATATGAAAACACATTTTGGTACCTTAATAAAGAACTTTGCCTTTTTTGAACGTTTATTACTCTCGTCTGTTTGTACTAGTGAACTTTACAAAGTAAATTTACAGCTTAATAAATTTTGCATTAAACATTGTAAGTGTTTATTGTTTTGCTAGCGTTGCACTATGGGGAATAAAGCAACAGAATTGGCTCCTCTCAGTGATAGCGCGTATAAGGTACCAATAAACAAATTGTAACAATAATGGAAATTTAGTTACGGTATTCATTAATTTCCAATTTCATGTATAAGATTTATTCACTATCTTGAAGAAGTGATAAACTCAATACCTACGAAGTGTTTGACGCTTAAGCTATAGAAGGATTTGTCGGATGTAAGCCGGTTAGACTTCTCGCGTCGTCATCACGCGATTTATTGAACGGCGCGTCGCCAGCGGAAAATGTCGACTCATTTGTAAATGTGAACACGCCATCTACGTCACCGGTTCATGTCATTTTTCAACTTATAAGGCATTCAATTCCAGCGAAATTCTGTCAAAAAACCTAATTTTATATAAAGATTTCTGGTTAAAGACAAATTTTATGAAGCGCTACCATTGCTCGGTGCGTATTTTATTTTCTCTTTGATAAGATGACTCATACCCCTCAATCAGGCCGATGAGAGCTTTGACTTCTTCGACTTTGACTGAAGTTCCTTCAGAAATAAATATAATATCATCAGCAGCCACATAAGTTCGAATCCTAAACGTAAAACTCCCCTAAAGATTTCTAGAGGGATTATCAAAAGCAGCCAAATATGTCATAACTAGTATAAAAGTCTCCGTAGTCAATAATTATAACTCCTGAAGTTTACATTGTCTGATATTGTCTCGTGCACTGTCGGATTTTATTATACTTTATAGATTATATGTTTAATATAATGTCCATCTAAATTCTATAATTTGCTGCTCAACTAATCCGTTTTATGGCCACATTTACGACGGAAACATAAACACGATTTTATCGCCAGAAATCTCCAACGCGCTATGTAGGCGGCATGGCATTTTTTATTAATATCTGTAAAGAGATTTTACTCGGCCTCGAAGGCGATTTTTCAAAAAAAATATTTATTATTGTCTTTTCTTGTCCATGCATGTTTAAAATGTCATACAGCCTTCAGAACACCTTTGAGGTTATTTATCCCTCGTGCATATTTAAAATAATATTATTACGTATATAGAAAATAGGTACTAATTTTAGGCACCATTTGTTATTTTACTGAATATTATGATCACTGGAGTGCTTTTAGGTTAAATCCTAAATCTCTACAGACTTATCCCGCTATGTTCATAAACTTGTTTAATATTATAGTTATTACTGAATCGCGAAACTACAATCAAACTTTCCTAAATAACTGGACTATATTGTCCATACTTAATTTCCGTCGTTGAATCTACTTATTTAGGACTATAATGTTAATACGTAGAGCTGATGATATACCTTACAATAAATTTACGTTTACCTAGGACAGAAGAGGTTCGTATACTTTTTTTCTCATAAACCCTTTCAAAATTTTGCTGGTTCCGGTAGACGTTTCTTGATTTTTAGGTTTCGCAGAAAAAGTGCATTAAAGCTACCGCTAAGCTATCGCGGGGGTTATGTTGGGTCACCGTGAAGCTTACGATCCCTATAATTATTATCTGCCTAGATTGATAGGTGAAGTCAAGCCAACATTTTAGTACTATACTATCAAACCAGAAAAAAATTCGTGGACCCCCGCTTACGAATTCTGAACCTCTATTTTTTAGTCACGCCAACGTAGACCTCCGTCAAGTCTCCCGTGGATCCCTTGAGTCCACCTGGACCACTTTGGGATCAATGTACTGTATTAACAGAATGAATCAATTTTTATTGTTCAGAGGATGCGGAGGCCGCGGCGGCACAGATGGCTCACCGTGTCTGTGTTCTTCATAGCATATTCGGTACTTCAAGCCGTGTTCAGCGCGTCTACCGCGTCTGAACCGGTTGCGGACATTGAAAAAATGGACGACAAAGTAGCCACGCCGCGGATGGTAACTGTTGATGATAAGACTACTGTGATTAACGATGCTGGCAAGAAGGAAGATGAACCGAAAGGTAAAGTCTCTGAATATAATACACGTTTTCAAAACGTGAATGAATGTATATAATAATTTTAAACTGATAATATTGACTTTAATTTAATTTACTTTTTATCGGTATTTATGTTGTTCGGTCAATTCTAAACAGATAATTAAACAGTAAAAATTGCTTCAGTGATTTAAGTGTTTATCCATTATTATTTTTTAACTACTTAATGTGACTAGTGAGTCGATATTGAGCAATGATAAACCTCGTAACTGCTCGTGACCAGAACTCGTTAGGTACGCAGAAATGAAAATTTACCCATCATGCTATATTTATCTATAAGTAATTCATAAACAGGGTAGTTTTGACATTGCGCTACTAAATAAAACTACATATTCATCTTTATCTCTGCTGACATTGTGCCTAAATCATTTATGAATAACAAATATTTTCGCCTAAATCCCGGGTTTAGTATTCAGATTTTTTTAGCATTTTGTAGTTTAGGACGAAAATGATGATGTATGTTATATTTTCAACTAAAAGTATGATGTTACCGACAAATTTCCTTCGTGTATTAATATTTGCCCTGGGCTATATAAAATTAAAATTATTTTTTATTATTATTACACTTATTTATTTTACATCTGTTGTTATAATAACTTATGGTAAAGTGTTGATTTCAAAAATACAAGTATATGGTTTCATTTATTAAAGCAATGTCCAAATTGCCCTATATAACTTTCTATTTCTTATATTATTTATCTCATGAATGTTATATGGATAGAAATCACAAAGCCTGAAGAAGGCAAAGAAAATCCCGAAGAAGAAGAAGAAAATGAAATAGAGGGGAATAAGAAGACAATGAAATCTCTTGAAGAAGAGGAGGAGGATGAAGATAAAAAAACTCAAAAAGACGCTGGATATACAGAGGTATTGTGAAACATTTATACATTAAAAAAATGTTAGTTTACTGCACATTTGTTGCATTGATATAAATATTGTTTATAGACCGATACAATGACGAAACTACGGGAAAAGGAAAAAGCTGCGTGGCCGATACCAACCGTGCATCCATACAGGGCGAACTGCACTCCACCAGCGATTGAACAGGTTAGTACAGTTACAATAAATGCTCTTACAATTTTGTTTTGATAGCCGTAATGAACGATTCAAACACTTTTGTATCACTAATGGTGCACTTGCACTGAAATGTGACATGGACAAAATGTGAAGGAATATACCAATGATATTTCAGGTGCTCTAAACCCGCTTTTGTGAAAACAGTTGGATGTTTCTGCTCTATTAGTTCCTCACTCTCCTCCACTTCAATAGGAATGCAAACTTACATCCCTGAAATCTTTTTAATGATTTGTTAATATTTGTCTCTGATGCTATTATTTTCCTGAAGCCTTTATAATTAGGGCCGAGGACTCTACGACTCTAATAATAATAATAATAATATCAGCCCTGTATTATATACTTGCCCACTGCTGAGCACGGGCCTCCTCTACTACTGAGAGGGTTTAGGCCTTAGTCCACCACGCTGGCCTAGTGCGGATTGGTAGACTTCACACACCTTCGAAATTCCTATAGAGAACTTCTCAGATGTGCAGGTTTCCTCACGATGTTTTCCTTCACCGTTAAAGCGAACGATAAATTCACAAAGAATACACACATGATTTTTTAGAAAAGTCAGAGGTGTGTGCCCTTGGGATTTGAACCTGCGGACATTTGTCTCGGCAGTCCGTTCCACACCGAACTAGGCTATCGCCGCCTTTTACTATGCTATCGCCGCCTTTTACTAGGCTATCGCCGCCTTTTTCTACGACTATAATTTCAGAAATTTCGAAGCAAAAGTCTGCGCACTTCGTTAATGAATTAACGTTATAATATTTTTGTTATAAAAATTAATTATATTTGCGTTATTTTTATCTTATTTAGTGTTTATTAATTAGGCTATAATATTATGCTACACTAAAACTGCGTCGGATTTATGGTAATTATCTTAAACCGATTCAACAAATTGACTAAAACTATGCAGTATATGTAATATATTTTTATATAAGACTTGCTTCCAAATTCTTCCTCATTTCATCCTCCTATATCGTATATCCTCTTTTGTTTTAGTTCCCTAAGCCTCTCATGGGTCAAAACGCACGCAAGCATGGCGGCTTAATCATTCACATTCTGGTGGCGGTGTTTACCTTCATTGGCCTGGCCATCGTCTGCGACGAGTATTTCGTCTCGAGCCTCGACAGGATCTGCGAAGGTTTTATTTGTTTCTGAATAATTTCCTGGTTTCAAATAATTACCAACTGGATTTTACTGCATAATATGTAATGTGTATGTATTAATATGTAAGTACTAATACTATGTTATCTAATTGTTGATGTAGCCCGGTTTGTTGTATTCAGTGTCTTTACTTCTTTATTTTTTAAAAGTAATTGTTCAATACCTTTTACAACAATATAAATGGCAAATCCTTTACCTAGCATCATTCATGGTATAAAATACAACGTATGAAGTAAAAAGTAGAAGCGTGTATGACATACATTTGTTTGTAGAACTGAAGCTAGCTCCTGACGTGGCGGGCGCTACATTCATGGCCGCAGGCAGCTCGGCTCCGGAGCTCGCCACTGTTGTCATTGGAGTCTTCTGCGCGCAGGACGATATAGGTACATCCCTTGCATCAGTCATATTTCCTTTAACTATTACAACTTCCCGATTTAATATCTATAATCAAGTGATTTCTCCAGACGTATAAAAATATACTTTACAAAATTACAATAAGCTCTCCTTGTAATTACTAAATATCTACAATTCTTTCTACAGGCGTATCTGGAGTAATAGGTTCAGCCGTGTTCAACATAATGTTCGTGATCTCGGTGTGCGCGCTGTGCGCCGGCACGGTGTCGCATCTCAACTGGTGGCCGCTCTGCCGCGACTGCTTCTTCTACGCTATCTCCATCCTCGTGATGCTGTGCACCATCGCTAACGAATACGTCTCCTGGTACGAAATTCTTTTAACGATCATTAGAATAACTAGTCTAGAATGATTTTGAGTGAGACAAAGAAACATACCCAGTTTGGGTATAAAGTATTTAGTATTTTTTTTAACTCATGACTTATATAATAAGTCCGTGGCTATTAATGTACTTTAATAAATATTTAATCATAAGATGATATATTTTACGTAGTATAGTTTTTCTCAACACATATCTATTTGAGCAAGAACTTTGAAACCAATATCATAAAAGTTATAATAAGAAATATTTTTAATTACTAAACTCTATTGTCTACAGGCCAGAAGCTTTGTTCATGCTGATAATGTACGGCGTGTACTGCGTCGCCCTTCGATTCAACACTCAGCTGGAACAATGGGCCCTCACCTTGCCACTGCCTTTCAAACTGCCCACCAGGGAGGAACAGGCTGCTCTTGTCACTTACAGGTAGCACACAAGCACAACAAGGATCAAGAATATTCGCCTTACAAAATGTCCTTTATATATATCATCAAAGGGTTTAAATATTCTACGTGGAGTTTGTAGATCCAGTAATCTAACTTTCATCTTTTCGGGTTTCACTCAATCATAGAACCTTTGCCTTAATGATATATTTCATTGAAAAACTAAAGTTGCTAAATGGAACTGAATTGGTACCTAAGTAAACACGTCTTTTAATTTTGAGATATATTACTATCAACCGTCGTTATTATCAAATTAATTTTGCATCATTTTACACAAATCATCGGCTCTACTTAGCAAATATTCTGATTTATTTATAACATGCTGCAAATGCTTTGTGTTCAGGAGTGCGGGTGGACAACCGGCGCCACCACCGGCCACCGATAGTGACTATGTTCAGATGGACGGACAGACTAAGGAGACACCCATGCAGAACGCACGTAAGTAATAAGTTCAATGAGAATTTACGGTAAGATAATGACGTCAGTTTAGAAATAATAAAGTATACAGGTCAACATAACTTTTTCCCGTCCAACCGTTGTTGTCATTTGTCATTATTTACCCCACTTACTCTCGAGACTCTATGAAACATTTTATCTTCATTACATTACGCATAATAATAATATCAGCCCTGTATTATATACTTGCCCACTGCTGAACACGGGCCTCCCCTACTACTGAGAGGGACATTACGCATACTTTTAGAGATTTTACAGTCACATCATTCGAACTATTCGTTTCAAATGAAGTAGATATTGTAGCAAACTACAAAAAAACTATAATAATATTATGCCCTTAATTTCATTCACATTTACAGCTTACAACCCGAATGGCGCTTATGACAACGCGGCGTACAATGCGGACCCCACCCCCGTTTGGGATCCCAACCAGACGTGGGACCCGAACCAGGCATGGGATGATACGGTAATTATAATATTACAGGTTCCGTAATTCAGCTATGGCGGTATACCACCAACTAGCAACCTACAAGAAACGCAGTATTTCTCGTAAACTTGTAGGACTACACTTATCATCAAGTACAATATGGCACTTTACCATGCAAATATAAAACAAAATACATTTTATCAATTGCCAGACGCAGTCGACGGCCTGGAACGCCTCGCAAGCGGGCACCCAGCAATACGCTGGCCAGAACCCTTCCCAACAACAACCGCAACAGCAACAGCAGCAACAACAGCAACAGCAACAACAACAGCCACAACAGCCACAGCAATCACAAGTAAAAACTACTACCTAATATAGCCTTTTTTTTTTAAATCATTTTACAATTTTACATTTATTTCACGTGAGCCTTTTGTTTCATATATGAGTTTTTGTAAATTACATCAACAATAAACTTATTACAAATGAGATTAAAAATTATTCATTTTTTAATTCCTAAGATGCCACATATGCCTGCGTACTACAAAGCCAAGGAGTACAACCCTGAAACTGCAGTCGATCCGCTCGTCAAGCCCATCGGAGCTAGTATGTACCATGACATAAAGTAATTTTCTTTTTTATAACTAGCACGGTAAAGTAACTTACCATATTATAGCAAGAGAATAAAACATTCTTTGAAAGTCGGCATAATAAATCGGCCTGTCTATATCTTCATCTTCATGTTCCATTTGACGGTTACAAAATTTGGAATACCTGATCTGTTTGACAAGACAAACAGTTAATAACTCTGGTTAATAACAATCGTAAATCGTAATAGTTATATTACGTGACAAATCACCAAATTGAAAAATATAACCTTAATTGGAATTTCTTTTAACTAAATAGAGTAGTTGAATCATATAAAATTTGACGCAAAATTTTGTATTTCCTCAAGTATTTAAAATACGAATCAAAAATATATCGATTTCAGTATTTATTTATGGTATAGGTATTTTATATTTTTTGCTATGTAGGTATTTATGATATATAAACATGTGTGTACCTTTTAACCGACTTCAAAAAAAGGAGGAGTTTATCAATTCGACGTGAATTTTTTTTTTTTTTTGTATGTTTGTTACCTCAGAACTTGCTCATTTATGAACCGATTTGGAAAATTCTTTTTTTATTCGAAAAAATGTCTCTCCAGATTGGTCCCATAAAAATTTTTTCAACATCGCTTCGGTAGTTTGGTTTTAAAATTAAAAAAACTAGAATAATTATGTCGTCCAAGAAAACGAAATCGCGAATTTAGCTTTCCTGTGACGTATTTAGTTATGTTTTTGCATTGAGTTTGGTTGACTGTAGTTCTCACAAACTTATACATATAGCATAACACCTTTTCCCCGTGTCAGGGGTAGGCAGAGGCGTAACATTTCATCGCGATAGTCGTACTGTGTGTGAAATATATCAGTTGTGTTTTTGGGTTGGGTTGAATTGACTCTACTTGTTACATACATACATATATGTATATAGCATCACACCTTTTCCCCTTTTTAGGGGTAGGCAGAGATGTAACACCACAGCGCGATAGTTGTATGATCGAAATATATCAGTTGTGTTTTTGCGTTAGGTTTGCTTGAATCTACTTCTTACATACATATATATAGCATCACACCTTTTCCCCTTTTTAGGGGTAGGCAGAGGTGTAACATTTCAGCGCGATAGTCGTACTGCGAGCGAAACACATTAGTTGTGTTTTTACATTGGGTTTAATTGCCTCTATTTCTTACTTACATACATATATATAGCATCACACCTTTTCCCCTTTTCAGGGTAGGCAGAGGTGTAACACCACAGCGCGATAGTTGTACTGTGAGCCAAATATATCAGTTGTGTTTTTGCGTTAGGTTTGCTTGAATCTCCTTCTTACATACATATTTATAGCATCACATCTTTTCCCCTTTTCAGTGGTACTCAGAGGTGTAACTCCTCAGCGCGATAATCGTATCGTGAGCAAAACACAACTATGCCATTGAGACGGTCTATTTTTTACTAACACAAAAAAAAACAAAAAATAAAAATAATTTTAACAAATAATTAAACCGCCTTCAAAAACCACTCAAAACCAAAAAATAATTTCACAATACAGTTATATATTGGATACCAATTTTGGAGTCGGTGCCTAATTAAAATTGCTAGTTAAGCTAGATAAATATATTAACAAATATACGAAAACAATGTGCTGCCAGCGTACAAAGTCAGCAAGTCAGATCATCACCGGAAATAAACGCACCGCCGCAGCACAGCAAATGGAAACTATTAAGGAAATATTTAAATTTGTGAACTGTACACTACCTAAATTCTTCCCCTGTTACATATAGCTGGTCAAATGTGGGTATATTACTCCCTGCCCCGAAAAAAGAGGAAAGAAAAAGATGAAACACCATACATGTGCTTGGTATTACACCTTTCACTGTGTATGTTTGTTAGTAGAAACGCGAACCTTCTCCTTTTAATTCATTTGAAAGAAATGTAGCTCATACATGGACTATGCAACAAATATAGCTATATTTAGTTATATTTAGTTAGCTAACTAGCAATTTTAATTAGGCACCGACTCCAAAATTGGTATCCAATATATAACTGTTATGTGAAATTATTTTTTGGTTTTGAGTGGTTTTTGAAGGCGGTTTAATTTTTTGTTAAAATTATTTTTATTTCTTTCTAATTTTTCAATTTTCATATTACCGAATATATTAACCGAATATGAGTCATATATCCCATTGTGGGGTCTTCCTTATTTAAACCTGATAGCTGCTAAACTTAATCAAAAACCATTGACGAAAATTTATGAAATGCATCGTTATTTCAAAATGGCAAAGTGATGACCACCACCAGAATCGAAACACTATTCCTATCATCGACGTATAGAAAGTTAACTCTATTTGTTTAAATAGGTTTACCAAAGCCGATAGCTGTTATGATCAGGCTGTACGGTCGATGATCCCCACCTACACTAACACTAGCTACATTCCTAAAACTACTCTGTGCCTGCAGATCACTTGCAGCTGGCGTGCTGGTACGTGGCGTTCCCGATCCACTGGTCGTGCCGGCACACTATGCCGGACTGCCGCGGCCCCTGGTACCCTGTAACCTTCATCATCTCCATGCTCTGGATCTCTTTCTACTCTTACTTCATGGTGTGGATGATCACCATTATTGGTAAGTCGATCGAAAAACGAAATAAATATTAAATTATTGTTTTAAATAGAATTAATAAACTAAGTTTATGGTTTGATTTTGCAAAAATAAAGTTTAAGTTGATTAACATTGTTTAATTGGATAAAACTCCTAAATATATTCATCACTTTTGAATACAATATCAGGGCTCGATCAAATAAATTTTAGTGAAACACACGTTCTATTCGTTGCAGGGTACACTTTGGGCATTCCTGATACTGTGATGGGGCTCACGTTTGTGGCGGCCGGCGTCTCCGTCCCTGACGCTTTGTCATCACTCGCCGTCATCAAAGAGGGGTGAGTGCTTCAAGACGACAGATTTAAAATACGATACGCGACAAAAATTAATAAAAAAAAACTTAAGAAACTTTGGAGGAAGTGAAGAAAAGTGTAGTTTAATAAATTATTAAGGGGTAATTTAAAATACGATTAGAAGAAGTGATAAAAGTGGTAAGTAATTTACTTATTAGTAATTTTATAGAGCCATGGAATCTAAATCTTTAAGCACCTATACTTGCCAGATTTACCAACATGGCCCTTTTTATCCCTGTAATACTTTCAGCCATATAATTTTTACTTATACAATAAAATAGCTCCATGTTTAAAATTGATTTATATTTAATACCTGGAAACACATTTTGCAATTCAGCTACGGTGACATGGCGGTGTCGAATGCCGTTGGCTCCAATGTGTTCGACATCCTGGTGTGCCTCGGCCTGCCGTGGTTCATTCAAACCGCCATCATTCAGCCCGGTAGCCACGTCAACGTTTACAGCAAAGGTAATTAAACACATGTATTAGTAATGTGAAATTCTAATTTCTAAAATATTTGCAATATACAAATCAAAAGATTTTTGGGATAACACCGCCATTCAATGAACTCCTGCAGACTTTTTTATAAAATTCCTTATCAAGTCGATGAAAAATCCTTTTGAGCATAGGTTTTGTTGTAACAAAATAAGAAATAACTGCCATTTTTTCTTCCCAGGCCTAATTTACTCAACCCTGTCTCTGTTCTCCACCGTGGTCTTCCTTGTGGTGGCGACGCACGCTAACGGCTGGAAGCTGGATCGCAAGTACGGCGCGGTGCTGATGGTTTGGTACATCTTGTTTATCACTCTGGCCAGCTTGTACGAACTCAACGTCTTCGGGCCCTTCAACAAACCTGACTGCATCTCTAACTTCTAAACGTTGGCACGATTGTTTTGATTTTTATTGGTTCACCTTACTACGGTGTTGTAATTTTTATTGGTCCTAGTTGCCATGTACTTATTTGGTTTGTTGAGACTATATACAATGATAGCACCAGTTGGTTTGCATTGTTATTGTAGTTTCTGATATTACGGCTATATGTGACGTTTGAGTACCAATTGTGTTCCTTAAGTGAGAAAATCTTAACAAACTTGATTGTCAATGTCCTTGCACACAATTTACATTGGTTTATGCTAAAGCCAAAAATTGCAGGTTCGACATCGTTATAACATTTAAAAATTCAATAGTACCGTCAATAAGGTCCTTTAGATTTTCCTCATTTGTTTCTATATTCCTTGTTTAATCTGAAGACGGTACAAAGCTCAGTTATAACGGTTAATATCTAAAAGCTTACTTAAAGTAATATAATTTATAAGCCTTCGGTAAATAGTGTTTTAGTTTTATTTCCCTACAAGAAAAAAAAATAAATACCAAACAATTTTCCATTTTAAGTAGAACAAAATGTACTTAAGTAGTTTATATTTCTCATTCTTACTATATTATAGCAGACTGTATTACTATTAATGAACAAAAGTTAATCGATTATAAAGAAAGTTAACGTGAAACAAAAGACTTCCTTAATTAATGATTGAATTTGTTGTTATAATTTAGCAATCGTGTGCGTAGATTAGCAACATAATAATCATTATTCGCAAACAACGGTATTGTATCACCGACATATTATGTCGCTTGCGATGGTTTCTATAACATATAAATACTAGTGTCGCAAAACATAGAGTCGCTGTGCCGCTGTGTTCAATATCCAAGCCTTGTGATCTCAAAATTTCGCTAGAATACACGCATATAACATATTATTATATTATGTGTGTTCAAATTGACTATAAGATTTATGTCACATTTCCCGAGCATTCGTTCATGCAGCTGTCACCTGCAGCAAGCGTTTGTAATATCTCTATTCATATTTGCTCTGTGTTGATAAATACTATCACATCTAAAGAATATTGTTACAATATATAAAATAATGCAGTAAAGTATTTAATTACAGGATAAAACTACATATTAAATTGTTTCTCACTAAAGGGGTTGAGGCAAGTGTATGATATTAAATACTCGGTGACAAGAAACACATGTAAACCAGGCATAGTATTAACGCAAGTCAGAAATTAGGTTCTAAATGTTATTTAAGGCCTTAATGTATTTTAAACAATGATGAATGTAACGTGTTATACAAGGCATAAATTAAATATAAAAATCTTTTTTGCCGTTTAAAGGGCCATCCATGAATTACATAAGTCACACTAATCTCGTGTTTTTTGACCCTTCGCCCCGTCCTTCTCACAGTTGGTCAAGTTCCTGCAGCCCCCAACCTCCCCTCCCTCCCTCTTTCTCTCGCCCTTAATGCGATGTCACATGTTTTGCAATTATATGTCTAGAAGTAAATAAAATAACAACTGTTCCAAGATTAAGGATTTCTTTTTTAATAAAATCAACATCAAATAGTGGTGGTCGGAATTTAGCTCAAATGCAGACGGCGCGGCGTGCGCCCCATTCGTTTCTTTTAATGTCACACTGCGTTCACCACCTCCTTCCATCTTAACGTATCACGTTATTAATCGATGGCCTTTAAACAATATTATAAACAATGTCACGTTTAATGAAGAAGCATCGGCAACTAAAACAAGATAACTAATAGCTCTACAATATGGATATTCAGGATTGCCTGTAAAAATGAAATGCGACTTAGTGAAAGCTTTAAGTTTAAGTAGATTTCGTTTTGTTTTTTATAATATAACCCCATGGAAAATACTAAAGGAATTTTATGAAGTATTTACAGCTAAGTAGATATGTGGTGCATAAACACTAGATGTGGATAACATAACACTGAACACTCAGTGTGAATACTTCTCACACCCTAAAAAGCAATAGATTATCATAACATAGAGCTACCATTTCTTTTGTTAATTTTAATTATTTTAAATGTGGCAGTCGTGTAAATAGCTTTCCCACTAAAATAGCTAACGCACAAAAATATTAACTGATATTTTGGAATGATACCTACACACTTTCTCTTCACCCTTTTTTCCTACTTACATATTATTTTTAATAATCCCTTTAACGGTCTTTATAAATAAACAATCCCAATTGTTTAAAGTCATTTGTAAGTATATCAAAAAAACTTTGTACTGATGGGATAATTTTAGTTAATAAATAAATGAATCTTGCATTTAGGGATGTTCACTGTGGGTCAAATCCTGAAATGAAAACCAAAATTAGTAATGTGGAAAATAGACAAAAACTTTGTTAATTTATGAAAATCATCTTATGAATATTTCATTAGTTCTAGAAAAATAATATCGTGATATATTCAGATCATGTTTAATGATTTATTTTTAATAGACAAAACAAAAACCTAATATTTCTTCTTATTTATTTTCAATTATTTTTTTTAACAGAAGGCATTAAAATTATTTAAAGAAAAGTTCAAAAACATCGAGAAATTTACGAATTACAATAGGACAACGCTTTTTTTAGAGGAATATTTGCATTTTTGCTACCAAATATCTATATAGAAAGAAATAAATAAAACTAGTTAGATTTTATTTTCTCTGAATATGTAGATTTTAGTTTATTTGGAACTACGTGGGATCTTCCATTTCTATTTTCATGTATAAAATCTTATATTTTTCTTCGACTGATATATTCTATATTCACGACACTTCACAGGTACCTCTACTCACCCGTCTCTTCCAATTTTCGTTTTACCCCAACTTAATTCTAAAGTATTCGTTTAATTCCATTCCAATTCTGTGATCTATGTAGAGTTAGAATTGCATATATGTGTATTTGGATATAATGATATTAATGTTAGGTAAAACATTTTCGGCTAAGCTGAAAATATCAATTAAAATACGCTATTATGAGATTAATAGGATTTTTGCTGGTAGTGTATCGTATTTATGTCTATGGTAGTAAATATTTTCTATAGATGTTAAATTTTGTGTAGATTTCATACATACTTAAATATAACTATGTATGGGTTCAATACTGGATTGTATTCTGTAATATTGCATAATTGTATTTTGTAATTAGTTAATTTCCATGTAACCTAGAAACTAGATCAACAAAAATATATTTAATTATATTAATGAAATAAAAATGTAAAATCTAAACTAAATATGTATTAATTTATTTTTGTTTCATACAAAAAAATCTTTATCTCAGTGTTACCTTCGTATATTATAATTGTTAAACACTCAGTACTTTCGTAGATTTCTTATTTTCCTTAGCTAAGTGCGTAATAATAAAATTTCGACACTTTAAAAGAACATTGCAATCATAACTCATTTTTGCTGGATATGTTTACATAAAATGTTAATTGTTCTTGACATTTAAAAGTTTAAATAAATTTAGATCAGTTAATTTATTATTTATTCATCTTTTAACAAAATTGAGACCGGAGCCGATTGTGCAAACTACAAAAGTAAGTGAACAAATTTAAAGTTTCAAACCGGTTTTAAATTTTAGTGTCCGTATCAACAATGGTTTTTCTTCCATCAATTAAATTTAGTTTACTTTATTTAAAATTAAGATAAAGAATATGTCGATTGAAGTTCTAGGTTTCTACACAGAAGCGTTTTGATGATTTAAAGTTGCTGTCCTTTCGTGGCTGGTTTACTAACATTATCCATTGTATTCTACCTGGATCCATCATAGATACTTAATTGTAAAAGAGCCATCTTAGTAACTATCTACTAAGTAGATATTAACTTTAATAGGTTCTTAACTGACTTGATACAATATAGTTCCAGGACAAAAAGGGAATTAAATTCAATATAGTGTAGTTACATTAACGCTGTCCAAAATTGTATTTGTAAAAGCACTTAAAAAACAAATCTCGGGCTGGCATGTCTATGTTTTAGTATATATTTATTTCTTGTCAATTTTTGGTATATTAATTGGTACCGGTTATTGTTTTTTCTTCTTCAATGGTTCATATACTCAGTGATAGGTATACCTTCTCACTACTAATTTATAATTTAAAATACAATTTAATAAAGTTTTTTCAATTGCTGAAATATTGTTTTGATTCAAAAGGTATATCGTTGTTGGGATATCCCTAACAACTAATCAGACAATAGTATAAAATGAGTTATGCACATTGTTGCTCTTTTAATTGTGTCATTATATCTGTCATAATTGAATAATTGTACAATATGTAACAGACAACTTTCGAAGTCAATTAACATGAAATTCACACAATTAACAATTGTCAATGAATTGATTGAATTAGCTGCTTTCAACAGAAGCGGACTAACGATTTTCTAAAGATGTGTTTAGATCCTTAAACTCTCATCTCTATCCTCTTATCCCTGGCGTATTAGTTTAAACGATAATGGTAATAATAAAATATTCAGCACTTATTCATATATTGAAGTTCCATGAGCTTTTTATTTGTTACACGTAGGTTTTTAAAGTAAGGTCCTTGTCTATTTTAACATTTTACGCAACTACGAAGCACATAGTACATAATGCGAACAATGTTTCCATATGATTAATGTCCAACGTGTACCCAATACTTATAAGTTATAACAACAATGCAGTGCACTCTTTAGATAACCAATGAAATGTTTGTCCGTTTCTGATAATATATTCGCTCATTTTGAATTGATGTAGGTATGTCAAAACATATAGGTAACATCGATTTAGTCGATTATAAAGTGTTAGGAAGGTTTAACCGCTTACAAAAAAGCGCCACCGAGTTAAAATTGTATTATATAAAATGCATGTAATTCATAGAACCTATACCTACTTACCTATGTAATATAACTATATTATGATTGTTCTATTTTATATAGCAACTCTTAAAATGTATCTTATTTTTGTACCTAATGCTATTTAAGTTTTGCACTAATTATACTACTTAAGTCTTTGTTCGGTCAATACATCGCGAACTGCAAGTAAGCGAATACACCGAACATTTAAAAGGAGAAAACTTATTTGTATCTCGCAAAGACATGAAAGTAGTACTACCTATGAAACTATAGGAAAGTACCATTAAAATCGTGGCATCAATTAATAATGTCAATTTGATGTTTATCAATTATATAGAGTTTAAGTACAATGTAATTCGGATTTGTTAATTTAAAATCAATTATGTCAGCTACACTTGTATAATAAATACGCTTCAATGAGATCAAAAAACGAATGATACAAATTAGTATAGGCCTGAAACCTGGTAAAAGAACTGTTCTGATTGCTTTAAATAAAGAGCAGGTAATCGCACGATACGTATATAAAGTACTTATTACAGCTACTGCTTAAATATGATGAAAAAAAAAACTTTTAAAATTTATAATATTATGTACTTAATAAAAAAGAACATACATAAATTATGTTCCGCTAATATTGGTGAAGTATTTGCGACACTAGATTATGCTTTAGTTTTTATATCCCTCACAGAATTATTAACGCGGAGGCATCTCAACCAGTAGGATATTTCATATTTGCTACCGTGTAACTTTGTAAACGATTCTACGCATAAGTGTATATTGTAGGTACCTACCTCCTAAAGCTACCCTACTAAACCTTTTTTTATAGGGGTCTCAAATACGTCTTAGTAATGATGCCACGGATCACAACGTAAATTCATTGACCTAATAAAAGTCTAAAAAGGCAATAAAAAAAATTAAATAAAAAGTATTCACAATTAACAAAATTATTTTCTTCTTATAAGATCAGTACAAGTGACCCCAAGTCAAGTTTCTTTGAATCTTAATATCTCTTAAAATTTTGAGGTCTAGTGGTTCATTTGAAAAAGCTCTGCGAGCGACAATATAGCTATATGCTATAGTTCCGTCAGTGTTTATACATCATTCATTTTTTATCAATATCTTGCACCTTTATTAAAAGAGTGTACAGCATAGACATTTTGATAGGTCATACTTTTAATAATTGATTTTTACATAATCGCATACCGTGTAAGTTCTTAGAAAAAAAATAAGTATTCATAAATAAGTACCTAACATCTTTCAAAATCAAAATTGATTGTGACATCTTATAATTGCCGTTCTTTCCTGTCTACAATTTGATACTGTCTTTAGGAATATGTAGGTGTGCGTGTTGATTAGCAATTTTTATAAACTACCGCCTAAACTTATATTATAGTTCATTAATTTGATCACCATTTGCAACATACTTTTGTAATAAGGGAAAAAAAATAATTTATTGGACTGCTTAAGACCTAAATTATGTTTCAATTTGGCTGAAGATAGTTTTGTTTGCTTCATATAGCTGCATTTTGGGAAGTCGCTTTATCTAGTTGTGTAGTTGTGTAAGCTAGTCATTTATATACATTTTAGCAGTAGTCGCTCACCTGTTAAATTATCAATTATGTTAATCTGTTCATATTTATATATACATTACTGAACGTACACGTTTTGTTAGTCTTAAATGTTAGGCCATGTCTCCTGTAAGTGTATTATTTTTAGAATTACCTATAGGCATCGCCGCACGACAACATGATAAAATAGTTATTATTTATTTTATTTCGTTTGGGTGTCTCATAACTGACTATAACAATGAACATAAAAAACAATAGATTAGCCACTACAATTGGTTAATTAATTCTCGGAATGCATAATTTTCGTATAACAACATATTGAAATATTGTTTGTTTTCGGTCTAAACGCAGGAGAGTCGGCCTAATGTAAACTTTAAAAAAGATATTTCAACTCCCGTGGTTTGAAATAAACTTAAACTGATGTTAGGTTTCTGTGTCATATTGTAGATATACTTACCTTTATATAATGTAAAGTACCAATCCTTATATTAATGTTCGGTGCATGTTACTATTCCCTCAGTACTTACATATTATGTAATCAATGTATCTATTTGTTGCTGTTCTATGTCGGTGTTTTCTCGAATGTTACCTTAGCAATTAGGTGTTCTGTAATGGTTCGCGTGCGGGCCAACATTAATGTGAAAATAATTTATTGTTAAATACTGTAAGTTATATTAAAATGTTAAATAAAGTGTAAAAATGTATAATGTATTTTTTTTCTAACTGAATTAGAGAATTAAATCGCTACATTGAATTATGGGAAGGGTAATCCAATACGAGGCAGACGGGGTCAGATGCTTAGCGACGTGGCAGTGTCTGTAATAGATGTGTGGTCCAGTTTATAAATCTATATATATAAAAGAAAGTGGTGTTAGTTACACTATTTATAACTCAAGAACGGATGAACCGATTTGGCTGAAAATTGGTGGAGAGGTAGCTTAGAACCAGGAGACGGACATAGGATACTTTTTAGGAAAGGAAGAAGAAAGCAATATTTGGTATGGAAATAGTATAAGACCCTGGGAAAGTTATAGGCTACTATCCTGGGAAAATATATAGTGGGACTTTTATCCCGGAAAACTCCTTCACGCGGGCGAAGCCACGAGCAAAAGCTAGTATTTAAATAAAAACTCATTTATTCGACTGCTTCGGTGACGCAGACGTTTTGCGTGAGCGCTACGAGTACCATTCAGAGATCCGGGTTATATTCCCGTAGAGCAATATTGGGTATTTCTGCTCAGTATAATCTCGAAGTCCTGTAATTTTAACTAGATAATATTATTATGTACAATCTGGATAAGGAAGGCCGAAATTAGAAAAGACCGGAAAGAGCTGGAAGAGGCCTACGTGTCACAGGACACGCTGGTCACTGAACCGAAAATCCGATGTTAGATTTTAAGTTAAAATAATGTTATATTCAGTATGTTTGTTTAGTATCAGCTAAAGGCTTAAATAAAATAAAATAAAATATTATGGTAATAGGTTTGCGGGCCTCATCACGCTTTTCACCAAAAGTGAAAGTGAAAAGTGGGATCAATGAGGATTTTGCCTACCCCTCCGGGAATAAATGGGATGTTTAAGAAAAAAAGCATAATTTTAGTTTAATATATCATTTATTAATTTATAATTAAATTGAAAGTGTCTGTGTAAACATGCTTTGGAGACAAAATAATCTTACCATTCAAAGAAACCGAGAATTCGTCACTAGTTACAGATATTTTTTATGAAAAGGAATGAGATCCGTAATATCACATAGACACGATCCGAGTACACAAAAACAACTGCCTGTATACAGAGCTAAAAGTCTATTTTGTCTCCAATTGATACATTTAAATAATTATTTTCACTTGTTACTTTCGCGTTCAAGAGTTTCATGACACTCGCGTTCGAAAACTACTATGGAAGAATGAGTTTTAGTCATTTTCTGATATAAAAATATTTACGAGTATCACAAAACTCAATTACCATGGGCAAAACAATTGTTACTCTCATGTTCTTTTAAAAGAAATAACACTGAACCAAACAAGGTCTTGTATTTACAACTTAATTAAAAATTAAGATACTATATGTACCATATTTCTATAAAACGCATCTGCCTCCTCTAAATCTTATGTACAATTTATGTTATACCAAACCGAAAAGATACAAATTAATTCTTATAACTACGTACTCTCGAAGCCGGTGCGTTTTATGGAAATGGGAATCAATTGTCTTAATCCTAAATCATGCGCTTTTTCGCTTTTTATTTAAATTTTCATTTTTTTCATAAAGAATCTACTTGCATCGGAAACCGATCACTCATCAAGGGGTTTTTTGTATGGAGAAGATCGGCAAACGAGGGAGTGGATCACCGCCCATAAACATTTACAATTCCCGAAGAACTATAAATGCGCTGCCGACCTTAAAGGAATTGGGATTAGGAAGGGGAGGGGGTTATTCGGGCCTCCGGAAATGTCACCCACTATCCGAAAATGGACAGCAAGCCGTCACTTGACGACAGTTTTCTGTGAGATAGTGGTAATATCCCGGTCGAGCCGGCCCATTCCTGCTGTAAACAAATATGTCTATAGCGTGGCTCTACCACTTTCTTTAAACTATTTATTATTTATAACTCGCGTGCCGACTTACGTGATCTCGTTTGCGTATTTACCTACAATAGCGTGAAATACGACTGAACGTAGACATTAGCTAATTAGGAGAAACTAACATCGAAAAACTTAGTAAATATCAACTCACCGTCATCAAGGTTAAATACTTTTATTTTTATTACCTTTGTTTCAAAAACTCGCTAAAAAGATGCTTTTATAATGTTAACATTTCATTTCATACAACGAAACACACTTATCGCCTTGAACAAATACAAAAATTATAATACAATATAAAAAAAAAACATACAAATCGTGTGTTCGTCACACGGCAAAGTTAATCACCGAAGTTTTGTTTATAACACGGATAAGTTCAAGATGGTACAAACGGGCTCGGAGTCCGCACAGTGACGCCCGCGCGCCGACGTCGCACATTCGCCCATCTCGAGCCGATCGATGCCACATTTCACTCGAGAGACAACCACGCGCTACACTACATGGTCGAGACACAACGTAAAGGCCTCTCTATATTAGAGATAAAGCTAGTCCTTGTGAGGTTCGCGTTCGACGCGCGTTGAGAGAGCTGTGGAGAGCTGTGCCCACAGTGCGAGCGAGCCGCCGCCCGCGCCGCGCCCCGCCCCGCCGCCCGCCGCGCGCCGCCACGCGCCGCCACGCGCCGCCGCTCGCACACAACGCGTACACAAATGCTATCGCGCCCTCTTCTTCGCCGGACCACCGGCAGCTGCCGAACGTCGTAATCTCTTTCACTGTAACATCAAATTAACAAATCATTAACGTCTACAATATTAAACACTTAGTCATTTAAATCCAATTATTATAGTATTACTAATTTACCACCATTTTCAATAATCGGTTTCTATTGCCTTCTTCGCACTATCTCAAAAATTAATCAATCAGAGCAGTCTTTTTTCACATGTTTACAAATATTCTCGGAATCGGATTGAAGGTCGAGGTTGAGATCGTTTATTGAAAACGGCTATTAGTATGTGCGTATGCAGTGGACACTCACCGAGAAATCGTGACTATACGGCAAAGCAGTCTTATGAATATAAAATCTTAGTTGTTATTGTCATAAACTTAACATTCGTATTTGTACCTGATTGAAGCCATAGAGCAATGTGAATAAATCAAGGAGTGGGAGGAATCGAAACTAATTTATTATTACACATTTAACATAAATCTGGACTGGACATTTAAGGCCCTCCCCCAAGCCAAGTACCAGAAGCATTCGTTCCATACAATAACGGCGCACGTGAAACATATGGAAGAGATGCTAGGTGTCAACAATTTTATGAAATTAATGAAATTATATCCATATTTTAAAAAAATCAAAGATCTAAAGTTGTTCTAAAGTTCATTTTTTGTTGAGAAATATGTGTAACTATAAATTTCGTATAAAAAGCTTCTAAAATACGACTGGCACTCTCGTTTTGTTGGGGCGGCACCGTCCTAAGAATGATGCGAAAAATTGTGGTGTATCTCTGAGCAGATGTACAGTAAAATTTTTTCTTTTATAATTATTACATCCAAGTTTAGTGTCTTTACTCCAGTCAGTTTTATTAGTTTTTAGATTAATAAAAATAGACCTACGTTACCCGTCATTGGAATATATACTAGAAATGGCAATAGGACACGCTCAATAATCAATGCAAAGCGGGTAAACTAGTTGAATCTCTGTCCACCCCTTAGGAAATCAAAAACATTGATTGTGTTGTGAGCATAATAGGGAAATGTTAATTCTATATTTTTACAAATCATTTTAATAATTTTTACAAATCATTTTAATAATTTGTAAAAATATAGAATGTTACGATTTTACGATTAAATTAAAATTTAATATTACGATTAAAATTCTAACTTTCATATGCTCATAAAATAAAGAGGATGTAAGCGAATTGCGGAATAAACGAAAAATATAGAATGATGGTATTCAATCCATATGGATTTCAATAGACCTACCGTAATAGGGAAGTTAATAAATGAAGCCACTCGAAGACACCTAGTAGGCATTAAAAACTACAAGCAACTTTTAGCACCACAATAGTTAGTGTTTGAGACACTCATACATATGTGTTGGTGCAGGGATCGAACCCGCGGCTTCTCGTTTCACATCCGTCGACAAGTCAGTATGGTAGGAACAGCAACTAATAACATTTACTAAATTGCCACGAACTACAGCCATTATAATACTTTGTACATTAAATATGCCCCCATTGTTGAATGTCACATAGCATTTATTATATAATAAAGTTAACATTCCAATGCAACCTTATACATTTACTGTATTTTTAGTTCACTCATTTTACAATTTATACTATTTTTAATTTTTAATATTATCTCTACACAAATACAAAACGTGGTCAAATTATCAACTGTAGTAACTAAAACATTAAATTTCTGCTACATTATTTTGAAAACAAAGTGTCTCCTAAACTTGTTTTTTGTAACATATAAAGATGACAAGACATCAAATCACGCAGTATAAAAAAAACAAAGTATAAAAAAGTACCACCAGTTCAATGTTAATTAAATTTTATATGTACAGTGCACAAAAAAAATGTTAACAATGAATTCCTTTAAAACTTAGAAAGTAAAAATATACAGACATAACATTCAAAGTCATACACAAATACGTACAGGCATGCCTTCAGCCAGGCAATTATCATAACGACAATTTAAGATGTTCCATTCCAAATGAGTGAAAATAATAAAAATACTAGTACTTTTATATCAAACAGCTCTTTCACAACAATTTACCCATGAATGCACCTTGAATTAATTATATTAAAAATTGTTATTTTCATCATTTTCTGCAATAAAATATTTATTTTTAAAAAAGATGATTTTTTTTGTGTAATGAAAATGTTTGCTGTACTATTCACTCAACTGCAACAGGCCAAAGTGTGATATCACACATATTTTGTTTGTTTAAAAAAAAAGCAATATTTTTTGTTTCAAGGTGCATAAACAGTTGAATTAAGTTTATTGTAATATTATGTTATGGCCGTAAGTTTTTTCTTCAGCTGGCTGACTGATTGGTGGCCTTTAACAGTCTGCTTGTTCGCCGCCGACTCGTTCGTAGCGTGCACTGATTTCACCTAAAAGGTTGAGGAGTTGTCAGGACAAAGGATGTGGAGTGGGTCGGACGCGAACGGAAGGTTAATTATGTAATAAATATTTAGGAATGATTGATGAATAAGTGAAATATAGTTGTAGAGGAGTTACCTCGTTGTTGGGCGGCGGCGGCGGCTGCGGCTGCTGCGCGCGGCGCTGCACGGAGGGCGAGCGGCGGTCGTTGGCGGCGCCTCCCTCCATGTGCTGCTTGCGCTGGCGCAGGATCGTCCAGTCGAACGTGTAGTCGTACTGGTAGTTCATCGTACGGAACAGGATGCGGAACAACTGACACAATACAATATCACTTTTTACCCATCATGAATATAATAATATATCCGACGTGCAATACACTTTTGCATGCCAACTACGATAACTGATATAAAATTAGACAATCAAATTTATTCATACGACAATTGCTTCCGTTTTTCACGAATACCATAATAAAGAGTCTAGAACCATACACAATTCTATTTCATTCAATCAAATCACTGCTCAAGCTAGTAACATATAATATAAATCAAAATTCTACACTTCATGTTTTTACATAACAAATATAATTATTTTATAATAGATAGGGTATATGATCAAGTGAGCCACCTCATAGTCAGTCCTACCAGACACCCATAAACAACTAAATCCATGTCCAGTATTCTCACCTGTCTGAGGTACATGTAGTCTGGCGACTCGTCGAAGGACAGCCCGCGGCAGTAATTTAAATACATCGCAAACTCAGCCGGGAATCCCTGTGAAAAATGCATGTGTTATAGTTACATCAATCTCGAATAAGAACTCTCGACGAGTGAAAGGCTTATTGTCTAAGTTTCGTACATATTTAAAATCAACACTTTTTTCTTTATTTTTTAACATGGCTAAAATAAAAAAAAAATGTCGCTCAAGTCAATTAGTCTTTAAACCGTCGAATCTAGTGAAGTTTGTAATCCGAAATACTTACCTTACAGAGTACCTCGACGGGTGTGGACATCTTTTTCTCACTGATACGCTCGTATTTTTGTTTCTTTGTGATCGCTTTTAAACCCTGCCAAGGTAGCGACCCTCTGTAAATGAAATTATAAACAAATGTATGTATGTATGTATGCTGTATAAATATTTAAAATATCTTTTGAATGTTTTTCATAATTAAATTTATTTGAAAATATATATCATTTATAATACCCACGTACAGATTAGGCAGTTATGGTTCTTTAACAATTAAGAGAAATTGGTTAAGTTTCAATTAACATTCAGTGAAAAATAATCCAATATTATACCTGTTGAAATACATGAGCACGTATCCGAGCGATTCCATGTCGTCCCGTCGCGACTGCTCTATTCCGAGGTGCGCGTTTATAGACGCGTATCTCGCCGTACCTAAAGACAATCACACTTCGTCAATTAAAAAATGACAACTAATATGATTGACGTGAAGCCATAAATTGAAGCCATACGGCCTTTGCTAAAAAATATGTTTATGTTGTCTGTTTTATAATTAAGTCAACACATAAAATCTAAACTCACCAGTAAGATTCTTGTCCTCACGATAGGCGATGTGCACACGCGTGCGCAGATCCCTAAACTTCTTGGCGAGGCCAAAATCGATCATGTACAGCTTGTTGCAGTGGCGTCCGATGCCCATCAAGAAGTTGTCCGGCTTTATGTCGCGGTGTATGAAGCACTTGCAGTGTATGAACTCCACACGACCCAGCATTTGATCTGAGAAATAAATTATACATTTATACACGTCACAATGTCCAAAAGTACTAGCCAGAATAATACTATATGCAATAGTGCAACGAGAATAAGTAGTAACAGAAAAACTAAAATATTGATCATGGTATTAATTCACCCATGCCACCTCCTCACAAATGCCAGTCAGAATTTTTACTTTTATCACTTGTCTCCTCATCACATAGATTCAATATGCGCATTTTCTATGTTGGTTACAATTTTTAACGATTTCAATGCATATCGCCAGTTTGATTGCGGAAAACGTCCAATCACAAAACAAAAACTTGATGATGCTTGTATGTTCTTATTTTGACTTATTTATATTCGTGTTTGATTGGCAGATATGGATCTAAATGTTTTTTTTTTAATTATAGCCGTGTAAAAGTAATAACGCTGTTTCGGTAAACCAAATTAAATGACACAATTAGGAGTGACCCAAGCTGAAAAAATGTTTAAGGTGGTAGCTCAAGGTCCATTTTCATACATTTTGTTTCGGCTTTAATCTGGGTAACTAAACAAGTATTGGCAAGTAAAGAATTTAAATTCACGTCTAGTTAGTGATTAGTTCTCGCAGTTGAAAGAAAAATGTAAAATAATTAATAATCATGGATATTTCGGCCTTTAAAATTTAATATGACGAAATTTTAAAGGCAGAAATATCCATGATTATTAATTATTTTTACATTTTTCTTCAACTGCGAGAACTAATCACTAACTAGACGTGAATTTAAATTCTTTACTTGCCAATACTTGTTTAGTTACCCAGATTAAAGCCGAAACAAAATGTATGAAAATGGACCTTGAGCTACCACCTTAAGCTGGTGTGCTGTTTGAAATGTTTTATGATGTATGGAAACATATATCTGACAATACCATTTCCTCATAAAGATGGCCCAGGATACAATTGTCAAGAACAACCATAAATCATATTGACTAATTTTACATTTTACTACAATATGTAACCTCTCTCAATTCGGATGTGTTTAATACGCTAATGTCGAATAACAAGTCTATTAACGAATGCATATATTTACAAAGTACCAGCTTAATAATATTATGTTACAAGTATAAATAGGTTAGCAAAACATTATAAAGATAATATAAAGTAAGGACCTGCCAGCATGAGAACAGTCTTGATGGTGAACTGACGCGAGCAGAAGTTGAACAGGTCCTCGAGCGATGGACCCAGGAGGTCCATCACCAGGATGTTGTGCTCCTTCTCGTAGCCATACCATCTGTAACAATAACAGTATGTGTAACAATTTCCAAGCTAAGTGTTGATTTGAAAACAAATGTCTGCTTTTTCTTTTGTTTAAATTCATATAATTAATATATTTTTAAGATATCTTTGTTAATTTTTGTTTCGTTATATTATGCATGTTTAATGTGCAATGGTTTAATACGATACCAAACGGTAAGAACAATATAATATGAAAAAATATTGAATTTAACTTTGATCATTTTCATTCTAATTACAAGTTGTTTTGACGCTTTCACACTACATTCTCAGACTGTTATGAGTCCAATTCTGTAATTGGATTTACGCCAGTATTCGCATAAACTTGAATATTTACCGCAATGTTGATAAGCTATCGGCGTTCACGCGTTGAAGATATCTATTAGTACGTATGCGGCAGATCACGTACACTTTTTATATGTGTAGTCCTGATCAATTTCGCAGAAGTGGCTACACGTAATGTGCATATTTATTATAGTTGCATTAAGTACCCTTTCAAGTGACGGAAATTTTTAAACGTTTAAAAAAGTCTTTATTTTACAAACGTTTATATTTTAGGTACTAGTTATTAATAAGCACCATTTACGATCATACATTAATTATTGATTTAATTTACACTACTATGTCTCTGTGACAATAAATATACTATGTTATCGAAAGATTATAATACGTTATACTAAAGTTTAGGATATGCCAAAATAAAACAGACACGACCTTGTGAAAGTTATCATTCGATATGTAAGTTGACCTTTAAAACCCAACATACATCAAAGTAGCGCGTTGTTGACCTACATTTGCGGTGCGTCATCGCACTTCTAATGTGCGTCGGCCGTTAGGGATCCCCTAACGTGGAAGGTAAGGTACGGTTAGTGAAAACAGATGTAAATCGTGGCGAAATACTTGCCACGTTGTATGTTTGTAGCCAAATCATACTGTTAGCAATATAAATTCATAATCTAATAATGTTTAAAATAACTTAGTCTTCTAACACAGGTGGAAATGGCACAAAATGCAGTTTATCGTCATTGCAAATTTCAAAATCTATGAGTACTATGCACTCATGCAACATATTTACTATTTTAAATTTGCAGACACGCTATATACTTAAGTGGGTAGATAAGTGATGGCTACAAGGTTTTTTTCAAGTTAAATTTATACATTAAATTTTGCTAGATATTTAAATACAATGGAGTGAGTAACAGGCTTCAAATTTAACTTTTCAGAGAGAACACCTTTTTATTATACTTTTAAACAGTACTTGTTAATGTGTCTCAATGAAAAGGACATTAAAAAAAATATATTATGTGTAACTATAAATTTGCAATATTTTCATAGTGCATTCAATGCATAAATGGTGGTAGAAGGTCAAACATAACTGTTCACCTAAATCCCTATTTCTAACCAGATATTTTAGCATAATTCAAAACCTATTTAGGTTTTTGTGAAATGGTTATGTACATTTTAGAGAAATCTAGATTCTAGAGTACATTTTTTGTTTGTGCCAAAAATAAATGAAAACTACATCAATATGAAGATGAAAATTAATGCAAAGTGATTCACAATTAAGAAATTGTTTATTGAAATGTTAAGTCTCTTTGGGGATGTATAAAACCATCAAACAAAACTCTCAAATGACAGGCATAACTATTAAAAAACGTCTGATTTGTAAAGACCAAACCCTTGTCCAAGGTTCTTGTAGTTTCATTGACATATCTCGAGAACTTTCTAAGTAACAATTTAATAATAACCAAATAAATTTTATATCACAGTTTATGTACCGATGAGAGTATAAACTAAACTAACCTTATGTGTGGTATTCCAATGCCCCCTTGGAGCATCTTATACACTCTGCTCTCATAGAGAAGTTGTGGGTGTCGCGCCTTGATGGATTCAACCTTCACTGCTACCTCCTAAAATAAAATAAAACATACATCAACTACAATAAGATGCAATTCACTATATTATAGCCATGTGGTAATTCAAGTAACAATAAATATAATAATTAGATATCTTTAATTACAGATATAACTAAAAATAACCTTTCATGTCAAAATAAAAACAATGAGTATTCTTTAAATATTATTTGAATAGCAGTGGTATATTTGTCAAACTTGTATACAGACTATTTAGCCTTATATAAAAAAAGGATGTTTTGTTGACTAACTGCTATTTTCATCACACGATTCCCATCGCTTTTTTGATCTCAAAAATGGATCAAGAAAGAATAAAGATTTTTGACAAAATTACGAATGAGTTATTTTGATTGGTTCATTCTTGGAATCAGATTGAGATTGTTTATTGAAAATGGATATAAGAGGTGTGTGGACACACAGTACAAAGACAAAAAAAACAGGGCCCACAGCATTTAAGGGTAAGTTTTGTTACTTAATATACATTGTCTACTGAAATATGAAATGTAGTTAAATTCATTATGTATTGATTTTAATTGTTTAATCGTTTTTAGTAATTTTTACCTTATATTTAACTAAAATATGGTCATTGGCTACTGAAATGCTTATTTAATTAAAGTGGTAGAAAGCAACCATGTGGTTGAATTCTTACTCACAATATCTTATTTTCTTTATCACATTTTTAATATTTAGTTCATGTTTATACAACTCATTATTTGGAGTTGAAAAAGTCCTAAAGATCCCAATGTTTAGTTAACAACCACATGTCTTCTTGATAATGTTTATACAACTTATTATTTGGAGTTAAAAAGTCCTAAAGATAAAAGAAAAGTTAGTTAATAACCACACAACTTCTTGATAAAACTTACTCTAATTCACTCACGAAAACTGGTTTCTAACTGATTACTTCAAATAGTATTATCAATGATAGTTTACCACCATGAAACCTTATAATGAAAAAAAATATGAGCACAAACTACAATAAGCTGCTAAGTAAGTATGTTCAGTAGTCAACCACAAGATTCCTTATGAGTATTCTTTATATTCATATATTTAATTTTAAAAAAATAATCAATGATAAAATACTAATAGTATTGGTTATTTTAATTATGATTAATTAAATGATAAAAATAATTAGTTTCAATAAATATTAATTATTTTATTTTTGTTATTTGAAATAATGGTGTAAATCTAACACTCTGATGGTCGTTGAAATAAGTGGTTGTAAACAACATTTTGGCGATTGTTACATGTTTCCCTTTATTTCTCATAATTCATGAATGAAAGTATGTTTGTTATTTTGTTTCACAACTATATTTAGGACCAATTTATACGGTTGCCATGTTTTTTACATTTAAAATGCATATATTTTGACAAAACCAAAGTTAATAACTCAGCTAAGTGGTTTTTAACTGGAGCATTTGCCTAACCCTGTTTGCAAGAAACCAAGTGTACAACAAGGACACACACAAATTATATATTTGCTTTCATTAATTTTCATCAATATAGGAGGTAAAATCATTACATTACACAAACATTTTAGGCAAAATCAATATTTGTAAATTGAAAATGTACATAAAATGCATTTCATGTGTTTATTAAGTTTCTTTTGGCAAATAATATGAACACATGAAAAAACTTCATCCCACTCGTGTCATTTTCAGTATTACTGTTATTTTAATGACTGAAAATAGAAAAAAAAAATGGGGTACAATTATATTTTTCTTTTCACATCTTATATTAAAACTAAATGTACAACAACATACATAACATATTAAAAAATATAACTGGAGAACAGTTATTTATTTCATATGGTAAATGTGTATTCAAGGCTGTATATCTCTACAACCATGTAATTTTTGTTATTCCATCAGCATCACACAGTTTAAAATATTGTAAATTGAGATATCAAGTACTATAGGCATTTACTTGAAAGTAACTAGGATCTTGAAGTTATGATCACTGGCAGAAAAAACAAATAGATGCAATTTGATATTTCTTTCATTTTTAATGTAGTCTACAATTATTTCAATAGAATATCTATAGTCAATGTATAAAAAAATTACATTCTAGTCAATTCAATATTTATGAACAATAAACTGACTACAGATAGGTAACACATGTTATTGTATTAAAGTAAAAGAAAGGAAAAGGATACAATACATTGTCAACAACAAAATTTCCCAGGCAACAGCATTGGTGTTATTATCTCTATATTGCATTAAACTTCGCATACAATACAATACAAACACCACAAACCTAACCTACCAAAAAGAGCCATCAAACTATCTCTTGATACAATGACTCATCATGCAACTTGACAAATACCACTCGAAAATTTATCATTCTATATTTAATGCATTCAGAGTAATTATTTTTCCAATATTTACATGTAGGTCTACATAACATCATATCATTTCATTGTCAAAACCTAAAGTTTTTATTGTGCGAAATTCCATATTTGTAACAAGATGTCCTACAATGTGCTGTCCCATAATAATTATGTTTATGTGACCAGTTTTTTTAAAATCGCCATATTCAATATTCTATGAAATTGGGCATCTGAATGCTGTTATACTTTACAACCACTGCCATCACCAAATAGGTAAAAAATATTTAAGAAGAGTGTCCTATCGACTTTTGCTTCATCACCAAAAGCTATAACATGTTAGAACCCCAAAATGATGTTACACAACGCATTTCTACAAGAGGCATTGTTATTGATTGCGAAACTAGCAAAACTATTGTACAGTATAGCCAGTGTAACCCGAGCATAATTTGCATAAACTCGATATAATCCAACTGACTCCTTTCATATGTTCGACAAACATTTTTTATAAGATGCCCTAATTACGTAAATCCATCCACACAAAGGAGAAATAGAAAGGAATAAGCCTGAATCATGTCACAGACGTGTTACAACACGTTATTTCGATGTGAATACGCCCAAACCGCCATTTTTGAGAACAAATATCCCGAAATACGCGAGCGCTTCGACGCGACATTGTAGGATGAAACGAAATATGTTTTCAATGTTATACACGAATTTACCTCTCCATTTGTTATGTTGATCGCTAAAAATATATCACCGAAGCTCCCGCCGCCAATTTTACGAGCAACGTTGTATTTTTCATCTAATACAACAGTTTTCCTGGCCATCAACATGCGTTCGAAGGTAGCCATTTTCTTTTTCCTTCATCACTCGTTGTCACCACGAAATTATTGATGGCCCATCACACCGAGTCCGTTTAAGTCACAACACTAAAATAATTTATCGTCAACGCTTGTTCTAAAACACAATTCAACGTAGAAACACTAAAATAAGCCACTTAGAATCATTTTATTTCGAACTGTAAAAAGACGTCGTCAGCCTGTTTCGTGTGACGTCACAATGGCAGTGTTGCTATATTATTAGTGCGCAAAGCTACCAAAACTTAGTTGCGCAGTGTTGCAAGAAAACAACTTTCGACGACTGCGAATACTACCAACACCTCAGAACCAACACCAATAAAGGCATTACTCAGTAATTATTATGTTGCATAGATAAATAAATATAATTTATTTACAAAATATAATTCATTTAGGATGCTTTTTGAGAATGAATACCCTAAATTAAGTCAGATTGTTATGTAAATACATAACAAAATACTTAATTTGTCCTGGCCATTTTATAATGAAACGCAAGAATAAAAATAAGCGTATGGGGGTAGGCAGAATTAAATAATATATCACATACTCGTTTGGCCAACTATGGTATTACGTACCATAAAAAAGGGACTTATCTAAGGCAAACTCGATATAAAATCGACAAAATGAAATCTCACGACATGAGTTTGAAATCGAGTTTGGGCCTTTCGGGAACTTGTCCGACTTACTCGATTAATCGGAACAATAAAGAGATATCGTGTATTATTGGAAAATATGCCCTTTTTAATTTAAAAATGAGCAAGTAGTTTTTTAAAAACAAATCTTGTTCAGCGATAACGGTTAACTCATGGCCAATTTAAATTATTCGTTTTGCGTTCGATTTCATATAGCTTCGAAATGGTCTCATATTAATTTCACTGGTATAGGAACTTGGACTTCAAAGATGCAGGGGAGAACTTTTCAAAATCAAATAGGATTTTGATAATTATTTTTGCCTTGGGTTCAATATAGCTTCAACATATTACCATAAAATATATTGTTATTTGATCTTGAGAATCGAAGGTGCAGCAACGAACTACTCAGAACAAAATTGGATAAGAGATTTTTTTTCAATTCAATTAGATGTGTATTTATAGGTAACAGAAAAAGAAAAAATAAAAACTAAAATCTGCTAATTTAACATAGGCAAAAACAGCTATGTATGATTTTTTCTTGAATTATCTTAGTATTACGTCATGTGGGGATTGAACCTGTAACCATTATAGCAGGTCTCAATAACTTTGCAATTTTAAACTAGAGTTTGTTATCGCAATTCAACAATAGTATTATGCTGTTATTGCTGTTTCAATATCAAAAACTTTGATTGCTTAACTGAGATCAAAGAAATTAACACCCATAACTCTAGTGAGTGCACGGAAAAGGTAGGTTCCGACCGGTCGACGTGGAGATCCTTGGGGGAGGCCTATGTTCAGCAGTGGACTTCCTGTGGCTGAGATGATGAATACTAGGTTTTACAAAAATCTTTTTGAGTGTGTTTTATGTTTTTGACTATAATTCTTTTCAATATTTTTACATATATTTTACATAAAGCAGTTTAAATAACATACTGTGGATTATTATAACAATGATTAATGTTCTTTTTTTGCAAAACGAACCACACCAATGATGAGTAATCATATTAGAACCTTCAATAGATAGTATAAGGTATTTATCTATATTAGTATATAAAAACACAAATAACAATCAGGAGTAATCATTTCAATTGTATGTGATCTATGCTGTATGAATAAATCATTGAAACTGGCTGTCTAGTTCATAGGCTGTAATTAAACCCATGCAAAGAGTCAGATCAATGCCTAATTATTTTTGAATTTATGTATAAAAATATAATTTGTAGAATATATTTTATTCTAAAATTTATTTAATATGAAATCAGAATATTTTTTTATGATATTTTTATCTTTAATGGTCCATGTTTGTCAGATGGTCAACTGTCACATTAAGTTGTAAAAATGTCACCATTGAACCAGTTAACACTGCATGGTAATTATTTTCAGTAGCCTAGTGAAAACAGAGCTGTCCAGAATGGTCTAGACATTTCTGTTTTACTCATGGGACTACAATACATATTTTTTTCATTGTGCAGATACCTCATTTTCAGATTATAACAAAAGCAAATACTCTGTGGCCCGTTATTTCTCTATGTAACACTTAATTTGAATAATGTATATTGTGTTATCAAAACTTATACAAATTGACAGTTTCCCCGATTGTTGCCCTAGGTCTATAAAATTGCTAGTTGTCTATGCAACAAAACACTCTTGAACCAACATAACGCCAGCATTATTTTTATTTTCCACAACACTTATAGATGTTTATGATGTGATGTGATTACTGTTCTCTTACCAACCGATGACCTACTTGCTCGTCAGCTGACCTTGTACTATAAAAATAATTACAGCTGCTCTCGCCAATATTAGTTTAGGAAATAAACAACTTTTTTTAAACTCACCAGGTTTTAAAAGGGATTTTCCATGATAGGTTATAAGTAATGTATGGAAGTAATCATGTTAGAAGCCTACATTTGCATGACAAATTGATTACACATAATAATATCACTGATAAAGATAAATCATGTGACATACAAAAGATAAAACATTTGGTGTACATTGGCCTTAAACTAGATAAATCAGCGAATAAGATCCATTTTTATGACATAAGTTCAATATCTTTTCCCACAAAAATATAATTTTCGATGACATTTATTCATTTATATGTTATACTTCCATAAAGAAGTTGTAAAATATTTTGTAATATTCTGTGGTAAGATAAAAGTACACAAAATAATGAAGATTAATTATCATAAACTGGCAAACAAATCTTTGAGTTAAACTTATTGAATAATCTTTGGAAATAATGTGACCTAAACAGTGGGAGGTATTTGTAATATAAATTTATTGTGTGTGGCCAATTGTTATATATGACAAAACCGAACTGGTATTCGTACCTGTCATTTTGAGACTTATCAACTACATCTAAAACCAATGCACGATAATATAGTGCTCCTTCATAAAATTGATAATTAATGAGATAAATATTATTTGAAACTTTAATTAAGAAATGATAAAACAATTAGGTATCATTTTGCTGATGATTTATGCCACTTCATGGCAAATTACGGTCAGAAACTAAAACATATCAATAAAGACAGTAATTGATTGGTGAAAAGATTTAACTGATTATATATTTTTGTAAAGAATATAAGTTTCTAGAAATATACATGTTTCTATGGAAAAACTAATAAGATAAAGGATGCATTATAGCATCTACTGTTTTGTGCCTAATATGTTTGCTTTGTTTATCAACCAATTAGTAAAAACATCACAAAGCAGTTTCTTACAAGAAAAGAGGTCAACTTAATAAATCAAATCTTTTTTGTAAGATTATCCCAAAACCTCACTCTATAGGTTCATGTAACCACATTCTTTTATCTAATTGATAATTTTAAAAAGGTCTGATGGTATAATGAACGAAGTAAATTGTGGCCGCCTATCGTGTTAACCTTATTTAAAGGCTTATTCAGTCTTTTATTATTAAAAATGTTTTTTTTCATGAAATTAAATCATATGATTACTGACGACCCTGGCAGATCGAGAAACTAGGAAATGTAGGTACGTCATGAAATTAAGATACCCCCACTTTATGGGGCGAAAGCCAAATGGCGCGGGCTTACTATACTAATAGGAATTTAGGAAATACAAATCATAACATAAAAATAGGAAAATTACATTTTACCTCGCCGTTATCGACGTTTATCGCTAAATATATGTCTCCGAAAGAACCACCACCAATTTTCTTCAACACTTTATATTTTCCAGTAATCAAAGTCTCCCTTCGCAATGGCGACATTTTTGCGAATAAATAAACAAGTCCACCGTAATATAAAATACAATTATTTATCACAAATTACGCACTATTTGAATGAAAACAAAGATAAATCCCTGTCTACATTCTAAAATTCTGACTAAATGGAGGATGTGGTGCGTTCGAAATATAGGACACCAAAAAGCGCGCTTTTCAAGTCTTTATATCATTTGAAATAATTTATTTTTTTTCATTCGTCAATGAACTGTAGATAAGAATAATTTTAATAAAGTATTAATTTTAGAAAATATATTGTAATAAATGTGTGTACATTATTAATAAACTATTTTAATGCATGTTTTCATTACAGGAACTCAATTACGTTTTTTAATCTAGTTTTTAAACATATTATGTGTTTACACTTGATGGTGAAATGTTGCCAGGCAAAAAATGAGATTTGCGCCTGCTGTATGTAGTGCTACTTTTTTGAAATGCGGTTTGAATGAGAGCAGCCAGGATTTTGCGCGGTACTATTGGTCGACAAAACTGTTAGCAGTGTTGCTAACACTTTTTTGTCGTAATTACAAATTTTATTTAAAAGTGCATAAGCCCATGCGGCAATAAAGCATTTTTATTGAGATTACATATTCTTTTGAATGGATGTGTTAGGGGTCAAGATCAAATCTCATGTCGGCTCTTTATCTATTGTTTTAAAGAAATTGAATATATTGGTAAAAAAATTTTTTTTAATAATTTGACTCATATCATCTAAACGGCAATGGTCGGGGTCAAGGTCAAAGGTCTCCTTATGTACGGCGTATAACAGAACACAGAAAAACTTCATCATTTTTTTTTCCATAGAAAAATAACTTATAACGAAAACTAAACCCAAATTCATACATTTAAAATTTACTAAATTCATTTTTCTTAATTATTGATTTAAGAACAGATTTAAATTATTGTAATACTAGCTATTGCTCACGGCATCGCCCGTATGAAGTGGTTTCCGGGATAAAAATCCCGCTATATATTTTCCCGGGATAGAAAGTAGCCAACGTTTTTAGGGTTAACTATCACTATAAAAAACTTCATAAAAATCCGTTCAGTGGATTTTGAGGAAATCTACATACAGACAGACGGAAATGACTCACTATTTTAGTCTTAGTGGCTTTCACATAAAAGGTAGATATATGCTGTCGCGGACTTTTGGTTAGAATTATTTAAGATAAACAAGAAATGTCCGTGGAAAAGCATCAAAATCTCGATCGAAATGGAAGTTCCATGTATCAATTTTGAAGTACATTTTGTAGGGTTAACATAATTTTTATCAGTATGGATTCTCCAGTTGACGTAAGTTGAAATAACTAAGTAAAATACAGGGATTGCTTTAAAAGAAACAACAAATATTAATTTAGACGTTTAATACACAGAGAAATTGTAAGTAGGAATTATATTTATAACAGGTCAGTTTAAAATAATACAAAATATAATAAATAAATATAAAAGGTAACTGAAATGAATGTCTTGCAAGGTGAAAAAACATTTGGAACTCGAAAATAATGAGCTATTCTTAAACGATTACTATATTTAATAATACAACTTCTATACAAATTACATAAAACATTACGTGAATTACTTTCTATTATATTACACAGACGGTTCGTACTTACCGAGAACACACGCAAATAGTAAAAACTATATAAGAACTGAAGTACATAGTGGCCGCTTATAACACGGTTTCATAACACTGTCTCGTACCTGAAGATACAACGCTTTTCTACTGTTAAAAGCGGTTCCTCTTTCGTTTTGTATTCAGTATATTCATCTATAGCAATGTAAGGATTATTATCGCACATTACTATATACGCGCGTGCTCTCGATGGTTACTCGCCACTATACCAATTATCTGGAATTTGTAGATACCTACAAAAATGCATTAATTACGTATGGCAGACTAAATAACATCTCCATATTTACGAATATTAGGCGCCAAGATTCCTATACATTTTACTACCAAACAATTTATATTAATAACAAGTTAAATCTACCAAACAGTAGTTGTTAAAGTGCAGTCGCCAAACTAAAACAGTTTTGTACAATGATCTTTATTATGTCTGATGCCGGCGCGCGTATATATTAATACCATGAGAATCGTAATTACATGTTCCAAGGATATAATTTTGTTAGATGATGCATTCTTTTACAAATTTTACGCATGATATATTTTATAACTACATTCGAGTATTCCAGCAAATTCAGAATATTCTGTGTTTTAAGATTTCAATCTGAATTTTAAGGTACTTTATGACTAAGGTCATCGTAAAATTATTTTCTTCCGGCGACCGACCTTAAACTATAGTGGTAATAAAGTAAAGTCGTCAAAACGTTCTCGATTCGAAGTCCTTATGCTATTAACGATAATTATTGCTGTTTTTTAAGGCGAGGGCATGCACTTAAGGCGTTCGAAAGCGGCCTTCTCGAGGGCCTCGCGTTGGTCGGGGTGGGCCACCTTGATCAGCTCGTAGGCGCGCTGTCTCAGAGACTTGCCGAACAGATTCGCGATGCCCTGCTCGGTGACTACGTAGTTCACGTGAGCTCTGGTGGTCACAACACCGGCACCTGAGGGAAACAAATTGCATAAGTGAGTCTGTAGTCTAAAATGGATCAAACATTTTTATTTCTATTCTAAATTTAAAAAAAATCATGTATACAAGTATGAAGCCTACTATTTATTTTAAAGGCCTTTAATGGACTAGACACCTAAGAACACTTACCGACTTTGAGGGTGGGAACGATTTTGCTCACGCCTTTGCTTGTTTGAGAGACAATAGCGATGATCGGCTTGCCTTTACCATCGACACCCTCACCCGCGCCGCGGATGAAATCTACTTGACCGCCGAAACCGGAGTACATGCGTGTTCCTGAGAAAAAAATGTGGTCTTGAGAACAAACACTTGCTAAAATTATACGCATACATTAATGGTTAATATGGGCAACGTGGGCTTATATTTTAATGTGTTAGTTGATATTTAATTATTGTTTTAACAACATACTGCAATGCCTATTGGTGTCATTAAATCTTGTAGCCGTTTTAGTGACCATGTGTCTAGAAAATTCGCCTACTTTGAATTGATAAAATACATAATATTATGTTCCTTGTTCTGTTTTCTTAAGTTAAGAACTCACGGTCATAAGCCCAAGAATTTAATTTTTTAAAAAGGAAAGTCATCTTTATTGTCCTTTTCAAATCCTTTTCTAATGTATCTCCATGCTAAGAAATTGCTTCGAGTGTCAGATTGTACCGTCACGCAAATAGCCTCTTGTTGGCGAATGAATAACTGTTTTCTACAGAACACACGTATAAATAAGATCGCTAATTATATTTATATTAAAATATATTTGCAATCCATACATATTTGAAATATTACAAGATAACTCATCATCAGATTCCATTTTCAGGAAGTAATCAAAATACATTTACCAAATCTATATTTGTATTTTAATTACAAGTAATTCAAATATTGCACAACCTTGTCCACTGCATGTGTAAAATAAAGAGTTATGAGTAAATGATCCTCACCGATAGAGTCGGCGCACACTTGCCCCGTGATGTCCACCTCCATGCACGAGTTGATGGCGGTCATGCACGGCTGTAAGGAGATTATATGCGTGTTGTTCACGTAGTCGACCTCCATCATCTCTGTAAAAATAGCAATAATGAAGTCTCAGCCTCCCAACACTAGTCTGTAGAAAAAAACAATTAAAAGTATTTAACGCCCCAAAAAGAAAAAAAAACAATTCTATTACATAAATAAAATGTATTATAAGCTTTGAATAAATATTTTACGTTACATACCTAATCATTGACAAAATTACCGTAGTACATTATATGTTATACATTTCTATTTGTTTCTGCAGCCTAACTCTGCTTATAAAATTGTATTTAATAATGAAGTAAATACATATTTTACTGTTCAATCATGATACAGAAAACTAAACCAAAAAAAAAATGTAAATTTGTTTACTCATAAAAAGTTTCTAAAACTTTAAATTTAAACTAGTTATCAGTACTCACACAGTAAAATACTAACCAATGAAGGGGTTGTTGTCCACGAAGCTATACAACTCTTGGTTACCGACCAGGAAACTGGCTACAATGCGTCCCTTGTGGAATGTCTTCCTGAGTGCAGAAAAAACGAATTATAAAATAAATGTAGGGAAATTTAAATGTTCACTGCGATTACACTTTAATACTCCTCTCTAAAATTTGTCTTTAATTCCTGTATTCCAAGGACCATGCAAGATTTTTCTTTACTATATTTTTTAACACGACCGTCTCAATGGGTCTCTTCAGTCGAATATCGACCTGAGGTTGAGATTAGCAAGAAAACTTATAGAAATCGATTGCCGCAAGCGGTTTTTTCTACAATAACGGCAAACTGATTTCTGAAAACCTGAAGCTTGCAGGACTTGGCACTTGCAGCGATACATAATAATAATACATAACCACTAATAGATTGATCTTGATTGCATACGTGATAGATTATTTCCGCTTCTGTAAACGCATCTAGAACTTCTCGCGCTATATATTTCTGCGAGAACTTGCTAGTAAACTGAACTTTGTATCAGTTAAATTTCCTAGGGTAACAGTAGATTTACCTCATAACTAATAACATTTTATGTCAAAAAGTATCTTCAGCAGCCTATTGGTAAAGCTAATAATTTAGATGTAATTAAAAGTGCTTACTTATTGTTGGTAACGCAACCCCTCCTCACCAGGTCGATGACACCCACGCTGAACATCTCCGAGTGGATGCCGAGGTCTTTGTGGCCCTTCAGCGCCGACAACACAGCATCGGGTATACTGCCGATACCTGCCGATCATAGTATCTAATTAAATGTATAGTAATATTCTATACAATTTAATGAAACGTACAAAAACATTTCCAACTTCCATTGATGCATTAAATAAATAGTACGTTCTAGATAGATTCGTTCCATAACTATTTTTTTGGTACAATCGTGAATACTAGCGTTTTCACGATGCGCCACAATATGGTCCCCTATTTGTTATACGTCCACCCATATATTATACAAGATGGGCATAGACAAAGGAAACTGTTCTCATTGCTTCAGAGATGCTCATCGTAACTAACAGTCACAGTCACAGGTCACAGTGCTCGAACTACACAAAATTTTGGGTTATGGCATTTTGCGTCATTTCATTTTTTTGTATTTTTATTATTGCTATAAATGACAAGACAAGCTTACTGTTCGCCTGATGGTAAGCGATACGACCGCCCATAAACAGTAGAAACACCCAACACCTTGAATTACAAAGTATTGTTTGGTATTTCACTGCGCTCGCCATCCCGAGACATGAGATGTCTCATATGTCCAGTAGTTACACTGGCTACACCACTAACGCGTCCAGACGTTACGGAAAGAAGTTGAATCCTCACCCATCTGCAGGGTGGCGCCATCTTCGACTAGATTCTCGCCGATGAGCTTCCCGATCTGCATTTCTTCAGGGGTGGGGGGCTTGCTGCCGTGGTCGGGCAGCGGCGTGTTGTCCTCCACCGCGTAGTCGATGTGCGATATGTGAATTATAGCGTCGCCGAAGGTACGCGGCATATTCTTGTTAATTTGAGCTGTAAGATAAAGAAACATTTTTTTTTTCACTAATCGATTCACTTCGGCCCCGGATCTTGAATTTTTTCGAGGCGGGGCAAAATTTGGAAAATGCCGCCCAACCCACGTATATTTTTAGTTTTGTCATCATCATCATTATTTCGCGCCCAGCGGGAAATATTTTTAGTATTGAATGTACTGGATGTTTCAGTAGTCAAAGTTGCGATAATGATAAGTTATGTATTCGTCTGCCAAGTTTGAATTTGCTGCCCACTGAATTCGCCGCCCGGGGCATGGGCCCCGGCTAGCCCCCCCTTAGATCCGGGGCTGATTCACTTAGACTATTTTTGAGATTAAATGTACTCTGGGGCCTTAGATAAAATGTCTTTCTACAAGCGTTAACGCTAAAAGAAACCAAAAAAAAAGTGTTTGGGAATAACATATCCTACCGATGTCAATCGTATCCTAATTACTCAACAGACATAACGACAGCTGGCAGGCTGTTTGACTTAAGCGACATGTATTTGCATCATTGAATTTAATATATATTTGGAATCATAGCATTTTTCTCTGTTTCTTTAACGAAGACTCATTTAAAAAAAAAAATGTCGCTTATGTCAATTAGCCCGCGAACCGTCGAATTAATAGTTATAAACGTACAGTGAAATTGACTTACCGATAATAGTCTTACAGTTGACGAGCGCCGCCCGCACGCAGTCGACGGACGTGCCGAGGCTGCAGAACCCGTGGTTGTCTGGGGGAGACACCTGAAACCAACAAGAATATTTTGGTCAATGTTTTATAAATCCCTATTGTCTTTGTCTCCATAAAAATGCAAACATACATAATAGTATCACGTCTGTATGTCAGGGGTAGGCAGAGACTATTGAATTGCTACTTTGCACGATTTCGGCATACCTCTCTCATTTGCTCCACATTCATCAATCTTTTCATGCATTCCCGACGGTTCCGGGTACTTTTGACCTGGCCTTTACTAAGAATGTCTGATGTCTGAGATTCGAAGGTTCGGTGCGGTCGATCCTTACCGACTCTTCCATCCACATTCGCCTTATATATTCTCTTTGTCAGTTACCATCTATCCTCTCCAAATGCCCAAACCACATGTGGCGGGACAGTTAGTGCATATACCGCTATCTTGTCAACATCGCCAGAACTGCAAGAGGATCGATGCAGTGATACAACTGGAGTGATAATCACACAGCAATCACGATAGATAGCGACATCGATACTGAATCACGCTTGCACAATTTGCGCGACGTGCAGCATATATACCACCTGCGAATAGGAACTGTCGGAGGGGACGCGGCCGGTCAGACGCAACATCTGCCTGACTGGAAATCTTCCCCCTCTATAGAGGAACGCAACCATCTGTTCCTCTACCGCGGCGTCAACCTTTACGCCGCTACGCACATACCCCATGAAACATAATAATATCCGTCGAAGAATTAATAAAACGTCGAAATATTCTAAATTTATAATACATATTAAAAAAAATTGTTTAAAATGTGGATTTTGTCCTTGATTGGATAATGAAAATGGTACTAAAATTATTGAATCTGTGCATCTCCTCACAAAGAACACATCTTTTTAATTTACAAACAACCCTTTAGATACGTTCTCGTTCTTGAATGAGTAAACTTTGATCGATTAATATGTTTAAAAAGGCCTACATTTTTTTTTTATCACAATTATTCGTAAATCAATGCATATTCGAACTCATGCGCCGAAAATGTATGCAACGAATGATCAAGCCGTTAGCTCGAGGGAGGTGCCTAATTCTCATCTATGAAGCAATACTTATTTCTACATAATATGCAAAAAATTCTAATTTCGATAATTTTCTCACTTGTATGACAGCAATGTCGGGCTTGATGATCTTCCTGTGGAACAATTTGGGGATGTCTTGCAGGAAAATGGGAATGACGTCGGAGCGGCCCTCCGCCACGGACTGTCTTACATTGGCAGCCATGAACAGCGACACGGATCTGTAAAAAAAATAATTATTTAACGATTATATCAGGTCGATAATCGCATGTAACACGAACATGTTTCCAAATTGGCATTTAGTTAAATAATCGAGACATTGCAATCTACCAGAATAGTTTATTGTTGAATACTTATTGGGACGATATTGTCCAGTTAGTAAGTAAGCAATTAGGTGGGTGGCTGTAGTAGAAAGAAGTTGGACTTAAATGTACTAAAATATTAGCGAAGCGCAAAAAGAAACTAAGAATTCTGTGAAACATAACACCTCTTTATAATTATAAATTCTACTCAAATATTCTAACATGTCTCAAGATAGCGAGCGCAGTGGAATACCAAACACTACTTTGTAATACAAGGTGTTGGATGGTGTTTCTATTGTTTATCGGCGGTCGTATCGGTTACCATCATGTGAACGGCAAGCTCGTCTCGTCATTCAAAGCAATAAAAAAATGTGAGAAGTATTATATGTATATGGAATGAATATATGTATATGAATATTTTAGCTTATTTTATTCGGTATTTTATCATGGAAAAGTATTACTTTGATTTAAGGATGACTTTCAAACGTCAGATAACTTTTATCATTTTTAACATGTTTGCTATAGGAAATATATACGATGTAATTACATAATATAACATCAAAATGCCGAAGTGCGTCAAATCTAAATCATTAGAATGACTTAATAGACGACTAAAAATCAGCTCGTCGATTAAACGTAAGGGTAAATAACTAAAAAAATTTACAAAGTTGTTCTTGTATCGATTTGTAACACTTTAGAAACACTACGAAGAGATATTTGGTAATATTGTGCCAGATATACGTTGGTTTAGATTATCATGACGATTGAAAGATTCATACCGATCACTACAACGATGCTGCATATTTTTTTCTTGCTCGTTATTTTATTCTTTTATGGATTAGTATAATATTATGATTATACATTTTGTTTGACTGTGTGCTTTTAATACTTTTTTAAAACTTGAGTGCTTACTATCCGCACCATTTTATGTTAGCGGTGTTATTAACATAAAATGATAAAATTGATGAGCCTATTTTCGTATGTAATATTTTGTTGACATCGTCGATTCTGGCCCAAATTTACTTAATACATTTATGTATGGATGATATAATATAACATTTTTAATCACTACTTTACTGTATCGGTAACGAAAAAACATAATATTTGTAAAAAACAAATATAACAACATAACAAAATGCCTTTTCATATTTTCCTTTAAGATAAGCACCCGCCTGATATATAATGTTTGCAACCGCAAGCAATGTGCTTCGTCAAATCATTGCGTGACCAAAAACCCCGTAGAATTGAATACCCTCACAAGCGGAGTTACGGTTAAAACTTAGTTTGACGTGTTCGTTTCGATTATACAATACAGTTATCGCGTTATCAAGCCGGTGTATTTAAGGTGACACTCGTATCTAAATACCCTTGTATCAGATAAGTCGTATTGTCCAAAATGTTGTAGTTGATGATAACGTATCTACAATACGAATAAAATAGTAAGTGTGCGAATTTACAATAGCCCAATAGTGCTATTTTGGTAGGAGACTAAATTAATTTGACATTGGCCCAGTGTCGCTTAAACCGATAATAAATTTAGATATTTATTTATTTGGACAACCAACAAAACTTACACCATACATTTATTTGTTACATGAAACAATAAGTGATAGCTGCAGTGCAATGGTTACAGACTGTCACCGCATGAAGATATAACATAATAATAAACAATTGGCTGCACCGTTTGCATTATATTCTAAACTAGCTTCCGCCCGCAGCTTCGCCCGCGTGGATTTCGGACTTCAAAAATGGAAGGGGTACTCAATTTGTCGGGATGTTTTTTTAATGTATGGTGGTATGCAGGTGGTCCGATTGTCCGGTCAGGGTCTGATGATGGGATCCTGGTGAACTCGCAGGAAGCATATAGCATGATTCAGTATTCACGCGTGATGGCTTATATTAGCGTATTTCATGTATAACTTTGGTGTTTCTATACCGATTTCTATGATTCTTTTTTATGGAATATTTAATAATGTTAACTTTTTTAATTAGGGATGACTGAGAATGTTATAAACGTAAGGGTAGACAAATATAATGAGAAAGCTTCGAACTACTAAGCTATCGGGAGTTACACGTGTTATTGTGAGTCAACCATAAATGATAGACATATGCTGTCGTGGGATATTTTTTATATAATTTTAAGGAGAACGTTTCCGTCATACATGATTTCTGTGTAGCTTTAACCATTAAGGTTGCACACGCGACGGAAGCTTAAAAAATGGAGTAACTTCTCCCGTTTTCCCAACATTTCCCTTCACTGTTCTGCTCCTATTAATTATAGCGTGATGAAAAGTATACTATAACCAGCTCGGGAGTATGAAAAATAATTGTACCAAGTTTCGTTAAAATCCGTCGAGTAGTTTTTGTTTCTATAACGGTTATACAGACAGACAGACAGACAGACAAAAATTTTACTAATTGCATTTATGGCATCAATATCGATCCCTAATCACCCCCTGATAGTTATTTTGGAAATATATTTCATGTACAGAATTGACCTCTCTACAGATTTATTATAAGTATAGAAGATATAAGACTGAATGTTATATATGATATACCGAAAAGATTATTTTTTTGGACTAACGATCTTGTAAAGATACCGAAAAATAACCGCAATATATTTATTTTTCATTCTGTAAAACATAACCCCTGATATTGACATGATATAAATATTTTCCGAGTACAGACAAATAATCACGAACACGAATGTATAAACAACTTATTCGGGGGTATTCGTTACTCATAGATAGAGCACGAATCATTCGTCAATAGTCTAAAATCTAAATGAGGCATGAAATTATATATACGCACACTGTATATATATGTACATTAGTACAGTACCAATATACGTAACTATACATATACATACAAATATTAAAAAAAAAATTGTGGATAAAATCTGTCGGTAGGGTTTTAGGTCCTAAATTTTAACAGTAAGGTCCTTTAGAAAATAGACAAATTCCTAATTTTTTTCTGCGGAACTGGTTGACATTATTCAAATTCAGATGTATCTTCATCTACCAAAACTGATATTAGAATTCTCATAATAATTGACTCAAATTTTTGCTTGACAAGTAAACGGATGCACAAGCAAACAAAATAAACAACAAACACACAGACCTACCTAATCTATCATGTTTATATGTTAAGATTATCATAATTACATTAGGTACTTAGCAATTAATCAACATTGGCCTCAAAAAATAATACTATTATGACAGTTAGGCAGTTTGTTGGCAGAAATTTCAAATCACTTATCTAACGAATTTTTTATTGTAATTGAATATGTAATTTCAGAATGGGCACATTTCATAGACATAATATCTAAATCTATATCGAGAAAGTATATATAATAAGAAATAACAATAAGATTTCTGTATTTTATTTTTTTTGCTAATTGACCCAAATTCGAACCCCAATTCTTTTTTTTTACACTACATACATATTTTAGATAATTTACATTTCCTGAAATTTTAACATTTTCGGACATATCCCCTTTTTGAAACTGCAAATTCAATTATAATCATAACTTCGTTTTCCCATGCCCTTCTTTCCATACTTTTAACTAATTACATAGAACAGTGCCCTAAATAATAAATCAGCTCACGTTATTAATGGATCCCTTACCAGTCACAAATCACAGTACCTGAAGGTATCTTTACATTCTGGTTTGACGTAAGCGGCCTCCTTCTCCGTGTGCATGTGAACAACTTTGATGTCTCGCATGGAGCCAGCCATGCCGACAGCCGTCATGGCATCCAGCAGCGGCACTGGTGTCGCCGCAGCGCCTTGTGAGAACACTGTCTGACCTGCAATACAAACAAATAAATTAATACAAGATATCAGCTACATTGCTGATGGTAGAATATTTATTTACCATCATATACAAGTTGTAAAAACCCAACGTGGCATGTAATTATGTCACGTTGTGGGATCAGCGTGTGTATATCCGGTTCAAACGCCGAGCAGTGAAGCTCGGCGAGTCTCAGGGAAAGCTAATTTGTCATCATCCCGCAACGACATTAAGCAAATAAAAAGATAGGAGTTGGAAATATTAAAACGGGACTTTGTACTAGCAGAATTACCAGCGTTTTGCTCCTTGGAGCAAAGCATATTATTGAGCTGGGGCCTGATAGCGGCTGCAATATCTCACAAGTGGATATATTTTCTATTGTCTATGTATGTCTTAATTTATACTGTGTGTTAATTGTAGTCAAAATAAACTTTTTTTATCTATCTATCTATCTACTTTCATTACGGTAAACTTTATCCTGGAAAAACTTTTTCACGCGGGCGGAGACGCGAGCTAAAGCTAGTTATTACATAAGAACGATGTCGTTAACCGGTAAAGCGTGCGACGACATTTCACAGACCCGCTTATCTGTGTACACAAATCGTAAACATGTATACTACATTGACCTCCGTGAATTATCGGGCTTTACATAAACGACGAAAAAATATCGTTTACTTATTGAACCATCTTCCCAGGGCCTAGATGGAAAATAATGAGACCCAACGATCAATTGTAAGTAATAAAACCACAGGGAACGTAGGTACATTATTATCTCTGAACTACACCACTTATACAGAGTGACGTAGGTTCCATTAGAGTATTAGGGTCACCGGCTATCAATTGTCATTTAGTATAGCATAGACATAGTTTTTAACAGTTTTGATTAATGACAAGCATTTTACATGTATCTATTAATCTCTTTTTTTACTAAAATAAGTAAAAAGAATAAAAATTATAGTGCAGCATTTGTTAAAACTGACAAATAATTTACTACATAATATAACCACCAAGGTTTAACGGTGTTTTTGTACTATGAAACTAGGTATTGTCTTCACACACACCTATCACTTTACAGAAAAAAACATATTGCATGACGTCACCATATTACATAATGTAGATTGCAGAATAGGTATTCATAATATTATATAGAGCTTTTGGCTTAGTGTTTCATCACAAGCAGACTTGATAAATTTCTATTAAATAAATCACGATGCCAATTACCATTTATCTCGTTAACGTATCAAGATTTTATCTATTTTCAAACAAATACACAATATAAGTACAGGTGAATTAACAAGTAAAGTCACTTCTACAAAAACAATAACAAGATACACATTCCAGTATATAAATTAGTAATATTTCTGATTTCTCAAGTGCGCTGCTACCACTTCGACGAGATAAACCCACGTTTATATATAATTTAAATATTTATTCAATGTTTACACATGTCGACATACATCTGTTGAAATATCGTTTGTAACAAATTTCATTTTTACTACAAACTAGAATGAGACATTGTGTCCAAAACAGGAGCCAGTTTATGAAATTGACTGCGTTGAAATTGTTAACAGATTACTAATGCCTTAAAACGACCGGCTGCAGTCTTCACTAAACGCGCGTCGGTGAGAATGCGCCAAAATCAGGCCAATGCACTTGTACGTATTGCATACATCTATATATCTACCTACATTTGTAATATTCTCAACCGGAGCAAACAATATAATTTTATTGCACATTCTTTATACTGTCTGTAAAAATAACGGTTAAGAAGACATCCACATAAATTGTACTGACAACCACGCCCTGTTGATCTTTACTACCGTTCGCTCTCAAGTGATGGTCGTGTAATGACCACTCTACCACAGTCTGTTTGCATCCTACGAGGAAGATAAGACGAAGAAGTATTTTTTTGTTTGTCTAAACACAGCATGAAAGACGATGTTCGCCTAACAACACAAAAGTAAAAAGGTGCCGAATTGATTACACTGTTTCTGTTTTCAAGGAATAAAATACATATGACTTATATAATACCATTTTCTTTATCTTTCATATAACTCAGCTCGTAATAAGGTATTACCTGTTGCATATTTCTACGCGATTAATTTAACACCGCTTATAAAACTAATTTAATTTATCAGTACTCATTGCCAGTTTACAAAATTGCACTTACATAACTGAGTTCAAGTTTGGAACCAAGCCAAAATGTTCGAGATTGTGACCCAGAAAATTTTACTGTCCTTAGACAAACAATAATCGCGTCAAATTTCCAAAACAAATCTCATATGGAAATCTAAAGCCATCCTTTCTTTTGTTCTGTTTACATATCGACGGTTGAAGAAATAGACTTAAACGACATTTAATTGCAACTCAAAGTTTCATATATATTTGAAATCCGCACGTTTTTCTGTTTTTTTAAACAAGTTGAAATTTTTCGAAAAAAATAAAATGTCGCTTAAGTTAATTAGCCTTTCAATCGTCGATATTAAAAATATTCTTTGTCATGTAGCTTAACCTAACCAACGCAAAAATGTGCTTATATGAGATCATAAGCAGATAAAAGACTGATAGAGATACTTTCTACGTTATAAGTAAGGATTAGTATCATGAGAAATCTACGGAGCTAATTGCCTAGTAAATTGTAAATACTTATATCAGTAATCAGAATGGGTGATGTCTGACAAGACAATAAAACATTATGCTTATCACCAAATACCGTTCAAAATTTTTTTTTACGTGGTTACGTGGTCGTGGTGATACCGATTTGTCAACTTAGCAAAGAGCTGTTCATGTTCTTGAGCAAAGAGCTCAGTGTCAGTTCCTACTGACATTGTTAGGATCCTTCCCAACACACTTAGTTTCCTTGTCATTTTTATAGTTATTTGAATTGGTTAAATTGGGCAAGACTTATATAATACAATGAACATACATATCATAATCAGCTGACAAGATAGTAATGAAACTCGGCTGTCAAAAAGTCGAACGATTAGTCGAACTTATCGGATAGTCGAATTTATCTCGCGTATCTGTGAACTATGTGAATACCTGGATTTCTACCGAGATATAAAATGCATGCATCAGGATAAAACACTAATGCCAGCTAAAGTATACTCGAAACAGTGTAAAGGAATTCACATGGATACACATAGACTACATGTACGTACGTATATAGTCTCTTACACAAGTCATCGTGGAGTTTAATTTTAGCAAAAATAATACGCGTTGAATTTTAATAACTATGCAAATCATTCCAAGTCGCGAAGCCATTTTTATTTTGCTTTACTCTGTGTCCTTTGTATTAGCCGAGTTGAACAATACAAATATTTTCATTGGAGGAAAATGTTCAATAAAAACTTCTAAAGCGTACGAACTTGAACCACTTACGAATGAACAGCAATACATGAATAAGTAAACTAAGCATCGATTCTCATTGTCATTTCCAACTAGCTATCCCTGAACAAATCGTTGAATGTGGAAGGAAAAACGGAGATTTAGCATGTCTTTTTTATATTGTAAAGTTAAAATCGTATAAACAAAAGCACGTCAGCTGTTAAGCTTAAGGCGATACCTCAAGGTCCATTTTCATACATTTTGTTTCGCCTTTAATCTGGGTAACTAAACAAGTATTGGCAACTAAAGAATTTAAATTCACGTCTAGTTAGTGATTAATTCTCGCAGTTGAAAGAAAAACGTAAAAATAATTAATAATCATGGATATTTCTGCCTTTAAAATTTCGTCATATTAAATTTTAAAGGCCGAAATATCCATGATTATTAATTATTTTTACGTTTTTCTTTCAACTGCGAGAACTAATCACTAACTAGACGTGAATTTAGATTCTTTACTTGCCAATACTTGTTTAGTTACCCAGATTAAAGCCGAAACAAAATGTATGAAAATGGACCTTGAGGTATCGCCTTAACACGTCTGTACGCCGGGCTCAGGGTGCATTTAAAGAATTCCTTTACGACCATGAGCGACGAAAATAGGTCACTAGGGGTCGCGGCCGCATACCCCCCGCGCAGCTCGACACGGTGGGCGCCGCTTTGGTGCTAAATGAAAATAATACATTCAACGATGCGTCTGCCAAGACAAAATCGAAATCATCGTGTTGTTGCAGACACTGAACGAGGGGACCTCTGAGTATAAAGAAGGGTCGCAAATCGGTATATTTGGGTAACAATCTAAATAATTTGGATGCAATTACGATCCCTGAACCAGACGTCATGGGTACGGGTGATAGGTCGAAAGGCCGACGAATCTGACAACCGCTCCTCCGAGACGGAGAATGTATTCGTAAGCCATATTTTCTTCTAAAAAGAGGTATAATTCATGGACCCTATCTATGACAAAGCTGACGGAATAGTACTTATGTTGAGACAAAGTTGAAAGACACGTTAAAGGTGTACAAAAATTGTTTGTATTCATCTGTGTACGATTTTCTCTAAAATCTTTACGGTGTTTAAATAAAATCAGGTTTGAACCGCTTTATCCTCCGGTGTAAACTAAATGAAACGAGCCAAAGATCGGAATCAGTGCCGCGGAGGCCTTCGCTTACCTGTGGATTGCGGTTGATAACGATTATAGCATGCGTAAGATACAAACAAGCCCGATGTTTCATACAAAAACGAAGAGACTGAACTCATGTCTCTTAATCCAATACATATACCTATTTACATGTTTGCATAAAGTAGTGCGTGATGCGTCTTCTACTAATAGAAATAAATGTCAATTTACTATGTTGTGAGCGTGAACCATTGTTTATTTGTAAACAATATGCAAAACCAGTTCATTAGAACTTATAAACTAGTTTAAACTGTATTAGCTTTATTAGAAATATAAATAGTAAATACCCATTACGTATTATAACGTAGCGTTCGTTGTTATAGTTTATCAGTATTCATTACCTACTCTGAGGATATCATTAAATATTGTTTTAGTTATTTTGTTATTGTTAATTTATTGTTTGAATGGAAGAAACCAAGTAATCAGAATTTTTAAATATTAATCACACCAATATTTTAAACTTTTGCTTAATAATAAACCAAATTTTGACCTAAAAACTACGTAAACTGTCTGTGAAATCCGTAAATGTTTTTATGAATATAATATTGTTATTAAAACTTATGTATTATCAACAATAAAACGTCATTAGCGGAGTTATCGCCAGACACTCCCACAAAAATAATAATTTAAATGTCTTATTTGCTTCAACGCTTGATAAACTTTATTTCTATACAGGTCATGTATTGTTATTTTCAGTATATTTTTTATTTGACGTTTGTTGGTGATCAGTGTTTTCCTGAGTAACAATACATACATACCTACACATTTCGTACTGTATCTGTTACGACACAGCAACAAAGTAGAATTATTACTATATTCTATGCTTAGAAGCGGTATCTCAAATAAAATCAAAACCTTGATTTTTATGGCGTCGGTTAGCTTAAAGAAATGCCCATCCAATGAACTATCCAAAAAAACGGTATCATGTTTAGAACATCTTAAAAAAACCTATCTCAGTTTTACTTAAAAAACTAGAAAACTATATTTACAGAAATTCGATTATCTCGAAATAAGGGTCCCTGACACTCGTACCGCTTTTGCGCTTAGTACGGCGGAATAGGTTTAAAAAGTAACTTTTCGTGATAGTACGAATGAATACTTTGAATTTTTACTCTATATCGACGGTTAAAAGGCTGATTGACTTGAGCGACATTTTTTGCGACACTCCGTTTCATACACATTTAAAACTAGCTTCCGCCCACAGCTTCGCCCGCGTGGATTTCGGACTTCAAAAATGCAGGAGGTGATCAATTTGTCGGGATGTTTTTTTAATGTATGGTGGTATGCAGGTGGTCCGATTGTCCGATCAGGGTCTGATGATGGGATCCTGGTGAAATCGAAGGAAGCATATAGCATGATTCAGTATTCACGCGTGATGGCTTATTATTAGCGTATTTCATGTATAACTTTGGTGTTTCTATACCGATTTCTATGATTCTTTTTTATGGAATATTTAATAATGTTAACTTTTTTAATTAGTGATGACTGAGAGTGTTATAAACGTAAGAGTAGACAAATATAATGAGAAAGCTTCGAACTGCTAAGCTATCGGGAGTTACACGTGTTATTGTGAGTCAACCATGAAAGATAGACATATGCTGTCGTGGGATATTTTTTACATAATTTTAAGGAGAACATTTCCGTCATACATGATTTCTGTGTAGCTTTAACCATTAAGGTTGCACACGCGACGGAAGCTTAAAAATGGAGTAACTTCTCCCGTTTTCCCAACATTTCCCTTCACTGCTCTGCTCCTATTAATTATAGCGTGATGAAAAGTATACTATAACCAGCTCAGGAGTATGAAAAATAATTGTACCAAGTTTCGTTAAAATCCGTCGAGTAGTTTTTGTTTCTACAACGGTTATACAGACAGACAGAAGACAGACAAAAATTTTACTAATTGCACTTTTGGCATCAGTATCGATCCCTAATCACCCCCTGATAGTTATTTTGGAAATATATTTCATGTACAGAATTGACCTCTCTACAGATTTATTATAAGTATAGATATAAATAGAAGATCAGCACTCTTTTCTATGTTTTTTAACCTAGTTAAATTATTTCGAAAAAAAAATGTCGCTTAAGTCAATTATCCTTTCAATTTTCAAAGTTAGGTTAGAACAAGAACTTGCTATATTATGGAAACATTTTTTGAGAAATTAATCATTTTTGCTCACCAGAACCACACCAAGAATCATTTTACTTTTTTTCTTACCAAGAAGTTTATCTAGTTATATCCTAGTCATGCAGAGTTTTGCCCAATATCTTCTAAAAAGGTCAGCAACTTTCAAATTCTTGGAAAAAATAGTTCTCTAGAGGATACTTTTTGTGAATAAAAAGTATTATTGTTTGATGATTCTAAAAAGCAACATATACCTAAGTATTTCGGTGTTCGAAAACCAATTGAATCAATTATGCTATATGTCAGATAGTCAATCTCTATTACTATATAATATTTATTATTCCACTGAAACAATGAACATTACTTTTGCTAAGAAAACATAAATATATTTTAATGATAATATAAGTGACACTTGAAACATTTAAATAATAATATTAATATAATTATGCATATTATAATGATTATGGAAAGTACGTTGAGATGATAAGAAAATAAATCCTCCCTTTTCCTACACAACAGTACTGTTAATTAAAAGTTATTCTATAAAGAATTCATTATTTCGCAGGACATATTATTGCAGTCTATTATTGAATTTCTCCTTGAGAACTAATTGCAAGAATGTTAGTAGTTACGGCCCGCATCGTAATTGTTGTGTTGTTAAGCAACATCCAACATGGATCGATTTGCTCACCCAAAGATGAAACTTCAATATTGAACTCTATGTCTCATGAGAGCCCTTCATTCAAGGAAGTGACTATTTAATGTATTTGGAATGGCTTCTATAGGTATTGCTCGGGAATTCATTCATGAAAGTCTTATTCCGGAAAATAATCAAATGAATATATACCCTGCCTTAATTTAGGGAAGCCTAAGACAGTGTTACTCTCTTTGGCAAACTAAGGTTTCATGTTATTTACAATAATTTCGATAATGAATTTATATACACATATATGCAATGATACAAATATATAGAAAAGAAAATTGACGACCTATTGTAACTTTAGTTGAAATCATATTTTAATTTGCAATTTCGAAATCAAAGTAAATATTGAAAATTAAAATTTGTGACATTGCACCTGCATGCCATAATACTGTAATCGTTAATATTTTAATTAGAGCTCGGCGGAAAGTTCAAAGTTAAACCAATTAATACGCCTGCGCACGCATCATACGTATTAATTCAATCTTATTCATATTTAATTCACATAGCTCATTGTGTTTTAATACAAACACTAACCAAGAACCTTTCGAGTATTTAACAAATATTCAATCACGAATTAATTCGGTAGGTTACACGAATTAACTCGGTCATTTACCGCTGTTTTTAAATAAACGATCCCAATCCCTTTTTTCGATCTACCGCGAAAATGGATCAATCAGAGCAGGTTTTTTTAACATGCTTACAAATGACTATTTTTGTTTGGCTTATTCTCAAAATCGTTTATTGAAAACGACCATTAATCAACGTATAGGGCGAAGAATAATATGTCAAATTGATTACGTATTTGGTTTTTTTACATGTATTTATTAATCAAATTGTGTGTTCCCAGGCAGACCAAAGGTACGCTAGTGTTCTAGTATCTATGACCACAATAGCTAGATATCAAATTAAAGTTGTTTACGTGCTAAAAATAAAAAAGGTGTGTTCCGTACAAATATTTCCAAGCATATGTAATATAGCTGAGTGAATTAAAATTGGGCACGTAGCCAACGTTACGCGTATAAACAGCCACAGTATTTTTGTGAGATTATTTGGCGAATGGCGCTTAAAAATTTTTGCAACTTTATTTTAAAATCCTTTTCGTATTAAAGTGCAAGCCGGCCGTCATTTATGTAAATCTTTTACTTACGTTTGTGTACCCTTTATGTCGACTGCAGCAAAGCAAAAGGACATTTTTTTTATATCTTTAAAATCTGTTAACTAATGGCTCGGGGCTTCTAAACTACTCATCGTAGGATAAGTAGGAACAAAATGGAATACAGTTGCGAAGTCCTTTCGAACATTTCTTGACCTGAACATCATGTTCTATCAAAAATTACACAATATTATTTCTTGTCGTCATGATCATCACTTTTTATCACAAACATTTTATTCCACAGTTTTCAATTGTAAATTACATTATCTTGACTGGTATTCAGAAAAGATAAGAAACTATAACATACATAGGTGTAGACTGACGAGACGAGCTTGCCGTTCGCCTGATGGTAAGCGATACGACCGCCCATAAACAGAAGAAACACCATCCTACACCCTGAATTACAAAGTATTGTTTGGTATTTCACTTCGCTCGCCATCCTGAGACATGAGATGTTAAGTCTTATTATGCATGTCCAGTAGTTACCCTTTTTTTTTTTTTGCTTTCGCGGAGAAAGTCCCTTATTACTACCGCCCAGCCTTCGTGGGGGGCGACTGGGCGGTTATGCTGGGGTAATCGTGCCTTACGGCCCGGCGTTGAGCCGCCCGGATTTGATGACGACCTTCGGGCGACCGCCGGGCCGAGTCCCTAACCCGAGTACAACTAACCTATGCACGGCCTACCAGCTAAAACTCCGCGGTGGCCCTCTTCGGCGCATTAGGGACGGCTGCGGGCTTCCTCTGACGGAAGTGTCTAAGTCTTCATCCGCAGCCGCCCCTGCGCGGTGCCGCCTTGAGGCCCGTCTCCCATCGGGGGGGGGGGGGGGCTTAGGGATCCTCCCTCTCTCGTCCAGTAGTTACCCTGGCTACAATGACCTTCAAACCGAAACACAACAGTGACTACACACTGCTCCTTGACGGTATACAGTATGCAAATAACATCTGGGGTTGTATACTACATGGACCTTGTTGAGACTAGATGGAATTTCCGTGCTTTCCGGCGTTTTTGCCATGCCTATTGTAATCAAATCTAACAGCTCATGTGATAGGACCCTTTCATTTAATTTTATCCGTGGTGCTTTATAACTAGCTTATCTAGTTGTAAACGTCCCTATCCTTGAGGTTAAATCGCCTCCTTACATCATGATTTTGTCACCCGCATTGCTCTGGAGGGAAGTGGACAATTAATATTTCCAACTCCTCCCTATTTTTTCTATTTGATTAATTTCGTTGCGGGATATTGATATATTAGTTTTCCCTGAGACTCGCCGAGCTTCACTGCTCGGTGTCACAAAATGCGTGCCACTGCTGATCCTGGCTTACAGGAGTTGTAGTGGTGGGTGTGAGGGCGGGAAAGTCTCTATTGCTCCTTGACGGAAGAAATAGACATTGCAGTGGTACCTACCCAAACGGACTCTTACATATGAGAGATATACCACCAGTATACCAGTGATATTTGAGAAAAGTCTAATAACTGGGTATTATGAAACTTATCATCTTATGACTCAGAGTGACGACCGCAGCGCATCGTCAAGTAATGCTTTGTAACTCAATTTTGGTGGTGTTCTTACTGTTTATGATTGGTCATGTCACTTACAATCAGACAGTGGTTTATACTTTCGTCTTTCATATGTATACAAAAATTTACAATATTCTGTATCAGTCGCAAAGCGTCCATATAATTCGATTTGTGCCGACTTCCCTTTCTAAATTTATGTAAAATCTATTTATTATTATTAGGATTTTGAGACCGCATTTGTGCATATTATTAGTACCTATAAGACGTCTCAGGTGTCTGAAAAATTTCACACTTCGCACTCTTCAGTTTAATTAATTAGATAATTACTTTGAGTAATCAAATAGTATAAGGGCGCAAAGTTTAGGAATACAATCTAGTTTTATGTTTGTATATTTTTATAATCTTTTATAGTTTTTGATTGCAATCTGTTTTTCTGTCTTAATTAAATAAATAAATAAATTATAGTTGCCTGTGCCACACCTCTGTGGGATCGATACAACATACTCAAAAAATGTAGCATCAATTCAACTTAGTTTATAGGACTTGTAAAGGAGTTTTCCCGAAATACGCTCACTGAGCAGGAAACACAGATAAAAAGTAATCTATTGTATTTATACATGATTGCCTAATTTATAACATGGTAAGTGCGTGCGAAAGCGAGTGAGGGTGAAATTGGATCGATATCCTCCATGCATTATTAAAGAAACTTCAGGGCACATGTCCGCCCTCAAAGGCGAAACTTGTATGTGTGGTGGTAGCCTGGTACTCGCTCACAGGAATATAGATTCTAAATATCTTTATTAAAAACTGGTTTTCCATTATCTATCTGTCAAAAACTGTTATGATAAGTATGTATTAAAATCGATCGTTTCGCTAGAGGACATTTAAAGAATCATTTTCATTAAAATAATATATGTATTATTTAGTCTCATTTAATTGTACTTTTATGTATAAGCGGTTAATAGAATTTGTCGATTTTAATCTTCAATAACTGTTCTGCACAAATATGGAAAAAACACGGCATGTATATGCTCGTATGATTTCAATTTATTGTTGAATTATTGTATGAAACTATTAATATACCATTTATAGTGTTTTGTTGACTTGACAACCATATTCTGCTGTTATGTTGTTTTTTGTTTTAAATAAATGTCCTTCACCCGTAACATTTTTATGCTATCCTCATTTCGGCGACTTTCACAATTCCGAAAGATATACCATTTTACACTTACATTCTGCTATTGATAGTGATGACCTTGAAATAAAGCGAATAATATAAAAATATAGATATAGCTATTACACCAAGTTCAAGGTAGAATATTAAAATGACTACTGTGTACTTTAGACTGGTTGTCATTGTTATCCGCTTAAGTAGATAAGTAACAAATAAATTGTGCTCCCCTAGCGTTTACGATCGAACAAAGTACATGTGAATGATACTTCATTTCATAGCCCAGCGCAAGATTGGCATATTATACAATTATATTGACTGTCATTCCATTCAATTAAACATGCATAATCTTTAGATTCAGATGTTAAATGTCTTTTAAAAAAAAGTGGGCATACAATGACGTATAGCAACGGTTGACATAAACATCCAGGATCCGCTACATATATTTGAAAAATGTATACATTTGGAACCATAACGTTTATGACTTAGCAATATTCAAGTAAAAATCTTGTTAGTTTTTCTATGGTATATTATAAAATCAATGTTGCTGCTAACAATGATATAATACTTAATATATCTAGGGTGACGCTCACAAGACAACTTAGTTCTTAATTAGATACTTTTATGTAAAAAGGTTGGGTGCAAAGTCACCTCCTTGGTCAAGTAGCAGTGTATTAGTACTGTCAACGGGCTGCCTTAGTCATATTGGGCTATGGGGCGCGAAAATCACCCTGCACACCTTTGCCAATATAAAAAAAATTATGTATTTTTTTATAAGCGTGGAGCGATAAAGTTTTAGCACTCTTTTCTCTGATGACTTTTATTCAATGGATAATATGTTACGTCTCCTTAGTCCATGCAACTGGGAGCCTTGCATCCCTTACACCCCTGGGTAAGAAGGCCCTCAATGTCAACTGCAAAATCATGGGTTTGATTCCCAGGTTGTGAACATCATTTTGTATAGGCTTTTCTGATAATTTATTTGGGATTGGAATACTACAGGACTGGAAGATAGGATAAACCTCAGTTCACAAATCATTAAAAATACGCCACTTCTTTACTAATGTCTACAAATTTTGTGCAGTTTAAATGTTAAATAAAGACTAGAATCTAAAGTAAAACTCTAAATAAAAAACAAAAAATACTCACAATGATAACTATTAGCCACACAATTATGTAAATAAATATATACATAATTTATCATAATGTTTGAAAACTAAAAGTAAACAAAATTCATAGAAAATATGCAATTACACAATATTAGAGTCAGGATATATCAATTATTATGATATATAGTTAAGAATATAAATGCACAGTTTAAGATAAAATGTTTTCCATTTTTTTTTTATGATTATTATTTTATTTCTTTCTTATTATACCTAGTGAGGGAAATGATAATTATTATAATAAATTAGTATATAGTTTCAGAAAACCAGATAACCAAATAAAAGTATGTTAAATTTTATATGTTACGAGTTTTATAATTGTAAATTGGTGTATGCAAAGAGCTATTGCTAAAACTTTTGTACTAAATTCAGTGTTGTAAATAGGGTTTCCACCTTTTTTTTTTAGCAAATAATGTACATAGGTAAATTGAATGTAAAAAAAAAAGTATATGGTGTCAAAATAAAGTACAAATGATTTCTTCATTATTATTTTGCTTATAAATATATATAAATATATATTATATTTGGGAACTTTTAACAAATAAAATTAATATTTAAAATTTAAATACGATTTTTTTTCGTCTCGTAATTTAATATTCTACATCACAAAATTTAAAATTTCTCTGTGAATGCTGACGTAGAAGGAATCGAAAATAAAAATGAATTTAATGCATGCAATTAAAAAAAATATACCATCAGGCTTATCAAATACTTGCTGCCATTTTTGTACTATTAATTACAGCTGTTTTACGCAAAAATTCTTACGAACAACCCTAGAGGAGTCCTATCATGGTAAATAAAGTATTTTCGCGTACTTTATTATTCTCATAAAGTATAGAGTACCATTACCCGAAATAACGTACAATACTTTATTATAAAGTACAGGTGGCAACCGTAGTTGTAAAACAATTTAAAATATAAATTAGGCTAAGTTAAAGTCCAAAAATTTCATATTTTTCTACTTATAAAATAGAGTAACATTTCTACAATTGTGTAGTGTAATTAATATATTCTATACTTAAATAAGTACTTTTATTGTGTTCTTTGTAATAACATAAAGAGAAAATAATTTTAATAAAAAACGTAATTCCAAAGCAGTGATTAGAATTCTATTCTATTTATTCTATTCTATGACCAATAACATTACATATTAAACAGAAATATAAATTATCTTGGGCTGTTCTATAGCACTATACAATTATTTTAAAACCCCGCTTTTGTAAACAAGCGCTAATAAAATTTTAAACCGGTTTATCGGACAACAAAACACTCGTTAATTCTATATCAAACATAAGAACGTATTTGTTTCGGCGAAAATTAGAGGAAGCATCCAGTGTGAACATTGCGACACCCAACGAATTTGTTTTACAAATGAGCTGTTAAAAGTTAACATAACACAACGTATAACAGACAGTATTATTGTACGACCTCAAGGGGAAAGGATAAAATATTCATGGGAACTTATATGTTTAATAGCTATACATAACAATATTCTACAACTTACCCGATTTCAAACATTTTTCAAATGCTTGCTTTGCCGTCATGAATTCCGGTTTTCGATCCAACGTTTGGGACAGGGACTGGGTGTACGAAAAATAATTCCTATTGGATTTTACACTTAAAAGCGCGCCACTAATCCTTCCGAAATTACGGCTCGATACGAATTTGCTGATCGCCGACATATTGCGAGTTTACTTGTTATTTAAAAGGTTTTAACTATTTTTTTATCGGCGAAAGGATAAATAATTCGTTGTGCTACAACTAACGTCCGGCCTCTACACGTTCACGGGCTCAATAATTTTTATTCCGATAAAAGATTCAGAATTCAGATTATACACCAATGCACCAATGTCCAATGACTGCCAACAGAGACAAATAAACTTCTGCCAATGACCAACCAAAACAAAATTTGTCAGTTGTCTATTGAATTTGGGACTTGAATTCTGACGTCATAACAAGTAGTGATGTTCCTGAGATCTGTAACTTTATCCGTAGCTTTTTCGCGGTCCCTGCTTGTCGGATATAAATCGGATCATTTATACAAAAAATTAATAACGTTGAAATTAGTCATAAGGCAAAAACAAGTAGTGTTACAAAAAATAAATTTAAGTTATTTTTTATTTCCCATTGGCGACCCGCCCCGGCGTAGCACGGGAGGCAGAGCAAAATATCACAATCAACCAATTTACGCAAAACATTTAATTATGCCTATAAAACTTTGTCTTGAATATCACGGTGCATTTGTAAAAACCGTATGAAAATCAGTTCGGCAGATTTTGATTGTATCGCGTTCAAACTAATAGACTGATGCAGCGGGCATTTTATTTCATAATACATGTACAAGAATAGTTGATGCGATTCTATTGCAATAATTTTATAATAATTTATATACTTAAGATTCAATTATTGTAATGAATTAGCCATATAACTAGTTATAAATTTAAAGGTTTTAAAGTGGTGTGTATGTAACGCGATTACATAATTAATCGTTAATGTATGCTGCGCCCACAACTATGACCCTGTCTGTCTAACCCTTTTGATCTATCTTAGCCTGTTATATCCCTGAACACGTAACATATGCGCCGTAGCGGCGTGAATCATGATACAATGCGATTTGTAACTAAACTAAAAAAAGGTATCTAGGCATTGTGGGTTAATTTTGATTAAACAAACCCTAATTTTTACTCATTATAAAGTTTTATATGTATCAGTAATTAAATACATTTTGAATAAAATGATTAGCTTTTGAGTCACACACACAAACTTTCGGTAAACCGACAAGAATATCAGAAATGAGTGCTTAAGTTCTATTATTTATTCTTTGCACCTCTAAGTTCTTTTTTGTTTTTGTAAAAATAACAAATCTACCGAAAAGGAATATCTTTGATTTTATTGGTTTTACTTGAACTATGCTTTTTAAAATCACCAAAAAAACGTTTAAAACGTAACCATAGTTTCAAGGTGGTGCGTCACGATACCTAATTTATAAGTACGTTGAGATCCGTGTCCGTGGAACCAGACACAAATTATCTGTACCTGTGAATACAAATTTACGATCTATCACATCACTACTAGCAATATATTAATTGTTGCCAACAGTCAACTATAAACGCCACAATAAAATAACTAATAACTAAAACTCTGTTTTGATTATTAGAATTTTCATTCTCCGGAAATAATACAAAGATATTTAATATTTTTTCCGTTTGAAACCATAAACAAAAGATAGGCCATACAAGGTACGACCATCTTGCAAACTACACAACTCAAACTGCGTGGTATTAAATAAGCACTTTTCAATAAATCAAACTAAAATTGTAACCTCAGGATGTATACAAAGGAGTTTTGTGTAAATATTAGTCTAGCGCTCGCCAACCGCTCCTGCCGCATGTTCGCTTCACACGTTCGACTCGCGCATGAATGTTCGTCGTTTTATTCCAACCTAAACGATCTAAGGATTGCTTCGATGTAACTTTTTCACACGGTAGGAGCTGCAGGCAAAAGCTATGTTAGATAAATGATAAATCGTATCTATATACTATCTATCTATATACTTAAATCGTAACCTAAATCGTATCTATATACTTAAGTTAAAAATAAATTAACGGAAAAAATATTGGCAAATAACTTCGTTTAATAAGTGAGGAATCATGGAGTATTAATATTGCCTACTTTCTATTTAAACATGGCTAATCGTAAACACACGATCAAAGTTTTTGGGCGCCTAATTTTGTGACCTATATGATCGAGCATGAAGACTCTAGCATAACGGACCGCTTGAAATAATACTAATTAAGTATTATTGATTGTAATCGTCATCGCACTAAGTCTCTCAATCTCACGGCCAGCCGTAATCATTTTTTTATACCGGCCACAAAGAAGTTTTAGCTATCGCTGGCCCGCTTCGCGTCCATTATGTCGGGGCGGGGCGGGCCGCGAGGTGCTGCGCGCGCGGTGCGTCACTCCACCTTTTCTCTCAGCCCTACTGCCAACCGTTTCTAATAAACACACATCTCCATATTATGTATAGGAGGCGGATTTAAATGCGCTCTGACTTAAGGTGGTAGCTCAAGGTCCATTTTCATACATTTTGTTTCGGCTTTAATCTGGGTAACTAAACAAGTATTGGCAAGTAAAGAATTTGAATTCACGTCTAGTTAGTGATTAGTTCTCGCAGTTGAAAGAAAAACGTAAAATTAATTAATAATCATGGATATTTCGGCCTTTAAAATTTCGTCATATTAAATTTTAAAGGCCGAAATATCCATGATTATTAATTATTTTTACGTTTTTCTTTCAACTGCGAGAACTAATCACTAACTAGACGTGAATTTAAATTCTTTACTTGCCAATACTTGTTTAGTTACCCAGATTAAAGGTGAAACAAAATGTATGAAAATGGACCTTGAGCTACCACCTTAATTCGACCAGCCCAGGCTTGTGAACGCAGTCCTTACATTGATTGTTTTACTTATTTAGGTATCTAAAAATGCAACTAAAATTTAACATTGTATTTATTGTAATATAAGATATTCACATAGGTGTTGCCAGCTATTAATTCAAGGCAGAGGGGCCGCCTCACTTCGTGTCTTGGGTAATAGGTACTTCCAATTACCTGTATGATCTTATTCTTTTAAAATTACCCCTTATTCATAGACATTATTTATTTAAGGACGGAGCATTGGTATGATAATAAGTATGTTTCTCAGTGCTGACGGCATGGCAGCCTTCGCAGTGCGTAGACATAGTGCCGATGTGATTGGCTAATATTGAGATACAACTTAAATCTAGTTGGCTGTCAGATAAACAAAGCTGACAAACAGGCTTATTATAACCGCAATGCTCCGTCCTTAGATATAAAACGTATATGAATAAGGGGGTTAGCATACAGTGCGATCTTGGGGAAAATTTTCTTACCTTTTGTGAGAAATTTGGCATAGGCATGGCAAACTAACTTCACTGTACCCGTTCGTTTAAAATGGAGTGAGGTCCAATAGAATGTTGACCGACAAGAGTTGATTACTCTTCGACAATGGACACAATTATGCCGGTCTGTTGCAATGATTTCCGAACACGGCATACAGATGTGGAGCACAATGGTAGGTTTTAACAACTTATGTACGGTGGTCGCTATCCGGGCGGATATGAAATATATCCTTCCAACCAACAATTAAGTGCTATAAATTATAATAAGGTGCGATTATGAGTGCGGTGTTCGGTGTGCTAATAATTGATCATCATCTTTTTCACTATCCATAGTCTGCTTCGTATGGATTCCGATCGTCTGGTGCCACATTATAATAGGACTTCCATATAGTAGGACGAGACTTAAAAAATATATTGTAGCTACCATAAATTTGTAGAGTAAAATGAAAGTATTGCCAATTTTTTGCATATTACCCAAAATAGTGCAGTTTCAATTAGGTTTATAACTACTAAGAAATTTAATCAAATGACTGTTTGCTATGTAATGGTAATTACGACGGCTAAGTGTAGCAGTGAGATGTAATAATACAAAGTCAGTTTAACTTATTATGTTGTAAACTTTTCATTCAGTAAAATAACATTTAAAAATGATGTAAAATTTTAATATTTCCTAGGTAAATAAATAAGATATTTACTAAATTATTAAACACTATTTTATACGAAATATTATAAAATAAATTACTCCAAATATTATTTAGAACTTAAATATATTTAAGCCAATTTATTATTTGCGTTTAATTTCCATTATAAATCGGGAAAGCAAAATAAACCATAGAGCAACTATTGCCTTGTGATGGGTCACGTGACGGCACGTGAAGGAGAATAGACAAAACAACCATTCGTCAGTTTTCGGGCGAGGAGGCAGGCGCAGTTTGGTGTTTTATTGAGCGGACTGCCAAAAGTGAAAACTGAAAAAATGGCAAAAACCCTATCCGCTGCCCAGGCGAACAAAGAACATGTTTTGGCGGTATCCAGGGACTTCATTTCCCAGCCCCGCCTCAGTAAGTCTACCTATAATTTAGCATATTCTGTATTCAGGTCCTGTGTAACGTCATTCTTTTGATCTGACAGATTATCGATTTTTCGTGTAAGTTTTTATAAAACGCCTATTTATTGGGATTAATTGGTTTCGTTGTAGAAACGTATAAATGCATGTTAATATAAATCATCAGAGTACTTGTAAAACGCACAAATTTGGCCAACCTTGGATTATTTGCTTCCAAGTCGTCACATGAAGATTATCTCATCTTAATAGTAATTGGGCAGTTTTTGCTACAGTTCTGGCTTAAAAAGCAGAGTATTACAATAAATTGTCATATTTTATGTTACTACCCACAAAATTGCTTGTTTTAGAACTCTGTCTGCTGGATAGGGTCATGTATATACTTTATTGTATTGAGATTTCTTCTCATTATTAATTTTCTGTCTATACCGTATCCTACAAAATTCCCGTAGCTAAAATGGCGCTGAGAGTTTTTTATCCAAAAATTATGTATATATGGAATATATAGAAGTCTCCCCATGTCTTATTTATAACAGACAGTATATTCATTTATCACTTATATTCATTTAACTTATTTACTTCTTATTATAAAATCATTGGTTTTTAGGTCTTTTAACTTCCTATTTGTCTATTTGGTAGTCAGCTGATTCTTAGATAAAGGGTGTTGCCACAAGTAGGTACTCTATAAAGAGTGTCAGATCTTTCATACATTAGAGCACTAGTTTTGTAGATGGAGGAATATTATGTTTGGGTATCTAATACTGAAGATAAAAATATTTTATCCACTCAAATCATTATTGAGACAATGAGGACAAAATGGAAATTTATATGTGTTTATATCACATGATGAATTTTATCTTTTTTATAAAAAAAAATCTACACATCTTTTAAATTTAGAGTACAAAGAGAACTATGTTCTTAATTCAAATAAGTATCTTCAAATGGCATTAAAATGTGTAGTTACATAATAAAACTATACCATTTGGAATATTCATTCCTTTGATCAAAATTTGATGGAATATCTTTGATTGATTGATTATTTTTTGTTGCTAAGAAAGAAACAGAACAGACAGTTGCTATATTTCTATTGAAGCCACAGGATATTTTAAGTATCAAATATATGTAAATGCCATATTTTCTTACTTTTCTGTCAAATAACTAACAGACATATAACCAAAAACTATTTGTGTTAATAAATTTGTCAAATAAACTATAGGTATTTGTATTCCTATAATAAGTCCTCAATATTGTTAAAAACCATACTTTAATAGAATATGTAATGTGATATAACCTCAGTTGGGATGCTCATCTTGGTTTTATCCGAGTTATGGAGGCAATATCTATAATAATATTCTTTAATTACTATTGTTAAGAACCTTACATCAAGAGGTGGAACAAGAGTTGAATCATAGCTACTCTTTCTCTTATAGCTTACAAGACGGTGTCTGGTGTAAACGGACCTCTGGTCATTCTTGATGAAGTGAAGTTCCCCAAGTTCTCTGAGATTGTACAGCTGAAGCTTGCTGATGGCACCCACCGCTCTGGTCAGGTATGTTAATTAGTAAATTTTTTTAACATGTTAACTAGTATTTGTATATCTGTAGAAGTTACTGTAAAAGGAAAAATGACTTGTAACTTAAGTAAAAAGCATATGAGTTCACACAAACATAATTTTGATAAAAACAAATTCAGGGAATGCCTCCAGCGAGAAGACTGCCAAATGTACCACACCGCTATCTTTATTGGTTTTAAGTACAGTATTTCTTTATGAACAATCAATATCTTAATAAGTAAATGAAAGTAAGAGTAACTTGAACTGTTACTGTCCATGAAGAAATTGGCAGTTTGTAATCCAGCCATTGTTAAAGAATAGAAAATAATGTTTTTTTTTGTGGTCAGGTACTTGAGGTCAGTGGCTCCAAGGCCGTTGTCCAGGTGTTCGAGGGTACCTCCGGAATTGACGCCAAAAACACTCTTTGCGAGTTTACCGGCGACATTCTGCGTACCCCTGTGTCAGAAGACATGTTGGGTAAGATAACAATATTTTAAAGTGATTGGAAATGTACATTTTCAATGACTTATGTTCTTATATGATTTCTTAATTTTTCTGTATCAAATAATTATTATGTGTGCACAGGCCGTGTGTTCAACGGCTCCGGAAAGCCCATCGACAAAGGTCCCCCAATCCTTGCTGAGGACTTCTTGGATATCCAGGGTCAGCCCATCAACCCCTGGTCTCGTATCTACCCTGAGGAGATGATTCAGACCGGTAATTTTAAATTTCCATGATTATAAAATATATATATATATATATAGGGTAAACAACAAGAAATAAATATCTGCCGTCACAATCTTGGAAGATATGTTTTTTTTTATATGTATTATTTTGTGACTTCATGAGTATTTAGATTGACAATCTTCGTATAGGTATCTCCGCTATTGACGTGATGAACTCTATCGCTCGTGGTCAGAAGATCCCCATTTTCTCCGCCGCCGGTCTTCCTCACAATGAAATTGCCGCCCAGATCTGTAGACAGGCCGGTCTTGTTAAGGTATGCTTCAGCATTTCTATATTTTAAGAAACTGTTAAATGTTTGTTTAGTTGATATACATATGTATTTGTTTTTACATTACCAATAATAATGGATCTTTGTTTTTTATTACTTTTTGACTATAATATGACAGACGGAAACATTACAACTATTATACTAAAAATTTTAGGAAATTTACTTATCTAAATATGTATGTAGATTCCTGGTAAGTCTGTGCTGGATGATCATGAGGACAACTTCGCCATCGTGTTCGCCGCTATGGGTGTGAACATGGAAACCGCCAGGTTCTTCAAGCAGGACTTCGAAGAGAATGGCTCCATGGAGAACGTGTGCCTCTTCTTGAACTTGGCCAACGACCCTACCATCGAGAGAATCATCACACCCCGTCTCGCTCTTACAGCCGCCGAGTTCTTGGCGTACCAATGCGAGGTAATTGGTTTAAAATTTTTGACTTGATTAGTTTGTATTGTAATTCTTAATTTTAGTTTATAATGCTTCCTTTTTATTTGTATTCTTAATTAATGCTTTATTTAATTATTAAAGAGTACAATATGTAGCACCCTTCGAATAAACTGTATGTAGGTCGTCACTAGTATCAGACTTCCGATATTTGTGTACATGAATTTGTTTTTTGATATATATTTTATTTGTGACTTTAATTACATAATGTCCTTGATGCAGCTGTGTAGTCAGACTTTAAAAAAAACATGATTTACAATTTTAGCAGTATGTATAAAATACTTCATGTGTACAGAAACACGTGCTGGTCATCTTGACCGACATGTCTTCGTACGCCGAGGCTCTGCGTGAGGTGTCCGCCGCCCGTGAGGAGGTGCCCGGACGTCGTGGTTTCCCAGGTATATTTATTGCCTTGCATCTTACACACACCAATGATTATCTAGCTGGTACAAATGCCTATGGCGATATAACTTGGTCCAATGCGGGTGGTAACATTTAACAACCAACAATATTGATACAGATGTCTACGTTTTCGTTAACATCCAACAACTTACACAAATTATATAAATAGTTTTTCTCTTTTATAATACCTAGTGATGTAACGACCAAACCACTAGCCTGATGGTACGCGATACGACTGTCCAAACTGCGGTGCACTATTATTTATATCAATGTGGGTAGCATCAACAATATTTCTTCCTCAGGTTACATGTACACCGATTTGGCCACCATCTACGAGCGTGCCGGACGTGTCGAGGGCAGGAATGGATCCATCACTCAGATCCCCATTCTTACTATGCCTAACGACGATATCACTCACCCTATTCCCGATTTGACGGGTTATATTACTGAGGGACAGGTGATTATTATTATTATATATTATGTGTATGTAGTATAAAAAAAATAATATATTTACAGCTCTTGCTTTCTAACATATTAATATAAAATTATAATTGTTATTCCTAATTTTAATACTTTTCTCAAAGCGAGTCGTAAGAAGACACGCCTATGTTACAATTAACATTTACTATTAGTTTCTCGATTTTGCAGACAGCAACAGATTTTTTTGAGTAATCTAGAAAAATAAAAAATATGTTAAATTGTGTTTGTTTGTGCAGATCTACGTAGACCGTCAGCTGCACAACAGACAGATCTACCCACCAGTGAACGTGCTGCCTTCCTTGTCTCGTCTCATGAAGTCCGCCATCGGCGAGGGCATGACCCGCAAGGACCACTCTGACGTTTCCAACCAGCTGGTGAGTATTAGTTTAGTTTCTCTCATGATCTATAATAAGTATAGATTTTGTACAGCTGAAATCTATAAACGCCGAAATGACAGCATTTGCTATCTTCCAATCGATCACAGACATGGACCTATCAGATTAAAGTTTGTGTGATCTATTTACAGATTTGTTTTGTTTGGTTTATTCTCGGTATCGGATCGACAATTAAGAATGGGATCGTTCATTGCAAATGATTGTAAGGGAAACTTTGTTCAGTTCTATGTCTTCAATTCAAAATTTCATTTCATTTCATTACGTCGATTATGTTGTGACTCTTTATTTAATTGCCTAAGTAGGCTAATAAGCAAGCGGTCCTGATGGTTAGTCCAGGCCACAGCTAAGCCGCTGCCTATTGGAAAAGTAAACTGACGTAGTGGTAACATTCCAGTCTAAACTAGTTACACGCAAATTGTCACTTGGACATTACTTGATTTTAATGTTTTTGGTTCCCAGTACGCGTGCTACGCCATCGGTAAGGACGTGCAAGCCATGAAGGCCGTGGTGGGTGAGGAGGCGCTCACGCCCGACGACTTGCTCTACCTCGAGTTCCTTACCAAATTCGAGAAGAACTTCATCACGCAGGTAAATATCGAGTTTGGTTTATTATTAAAAAAATGTGATTTCATATGATTAAATCATAATTAAATAAAGTATCAAGTAAAAACCTTTTGATTCGAATTTAAAAAGTAAATATATTGTTTAATTATAAATGACATGTTATAGTTATATGTTGGAAAGATTCTTCCTAGTTTACTTTCCGTCACTTGTATTGTGCTTATATCGCCTCGTCATCTTGCCCCCAGGGTAACTACGAGAACCGCACAGTATTCGAGTCCCTGGACATCGGCTGGCAGCTGTTGCGTATCTTCCCCAAGGAGATGTTGAAGCGTATCCCGGCGTCGATCCTCGCAGAGTTCTACCCCCGAGACTCCCGTCACTAGGCGTCTACCGGCTCACTTGGTGTTGTTCCGATCTGGTTTCGATTGTTTCCGTCTATAACTCGGAACACTTACCTTGTTACAATATTACAATATCGATAATTTGATTGCCGCATTTATTAGAACTACCGGATTTTGTTGAAGACTTTAGACCATTATCGAAAGAGAAATGAAATGTTATCATCGAATGAAATAGATTTTTTATCGATAATTTGTATACACTAATACAAAGACTTTTCTTGTAATATTGAGCGGGTTTTAGGTGCAAGTTTATTGCCGTTTTCTACGTCAGTTACTGCATTTAAAAACAGATTTTACACCACGGTCGGAACAAATACCCAAATACGTTGTAAGATAAACTATTATTTAATAGTAAGTTGTTAATAGATTATTGTAATGTGTATTACATGTATTACGATCAAGTTACAAAATAAAATATAAATCTATATCCTCATCTCTAAAGGTACATACATATTGCTAAAGAAAAAAGTGTTGCCGTCTATATGTATATACTTTCCATGTCGATAATATAAATAAATTATTGAATAGATGAAATTATTTTGTTTTGGTGCTTTGAACACGTCATTACATTATTTTTGTGTGCACAAATTGTTGAATAATGTGTTCAAAATATATTATAATCGAAATTTATCTAAAAAATATAAAGGTTATGTGATATCGCTTGACTAGTGCAGTTGTGTGTGACATATATTTATGTAAATAAAGCAATAGCCCAGTAACGAAGCGTTACATTCCAAATTGAGTTGGTCCTCGTTCACTGAACGCTAGATGTTTGTAATTCAGTGCTAAGTGAATTAGGAAACTGTTGTTTTCAATTGAAATAAAAAGTATAGAAAGTTAGTGTACCGTTTCATTTTAATATAAGTTATATTTGTATCAATAATCAGATTTTTTACTGTGACTAGTCAGAGAAAATAAATTGTAGACGATTATACAGGGAGAGAGAATGTGCTTGTCAAATCATTAAAACATTATCTGAAGTAAATTGAACACTGAACTTTACTGAAATTAGCAGTCACACCCTGGAGGCGAGTAAAACTTGGAACTAATGCCCTACCTCGGGGAAATTGTCTTGAGCATTTGTTCCATACATTTACTACGCGTGTGCTGCGGGCCTCACGCTTACTACGCGTGACTGCCTCTGTGGCGTAGTTGTACTGTATGCGCGGTACGGCAGCGTTCTGAGGTCCTGGATTCGAATCCCGGGTAAAGCAGTAATATTTTTCTGCTCAGTATCAGCCCGAAGTCTAGAATTTGTGCCCGATATGGCGATAGGCTCCGCCTCCTAACATGGGACGGAACACACTTGGCGAAAAGTCGATGCCCTGGTTGCGTCTCTGCCTTCCCCTTCGGGTATAAATGCGTGATGTATGTTTTGTTTTTGAGTGACGGGCGGGAATATGCAGATTTACGTATAATTGGAAAAAAAATTACGCTCGATACAAAAATACCGACTTAAACGTAAAAAAATTAAATGTGTTTATTCTTTAACATTTAGAGGTTGTTGGGTTAGGGGTTATTCAACTTTTATTTCAAACTTTAAATTTTTATTTTCTTCGCCAGAGGCCTCGATCATTATCTATCTAATAGCCACTCATTGAGACCATTCTTACAAGCCCAAACACGCTATATCTGCTGTAAGTTGCTGAGGAGTTGGGTATCCCGAGACTACTCGATTGCAACCTCAGCTCAAGGTTGCCATATCTTGGCATTGTAATCGAAGCAACAGGACACCAAATTTTAAATCAATCGGATTTGTGGAAGTAGTACGTGAGCTGATGTGTTTCAAACGCCTGTATAAAACTATGTGTACTTTAGGACGAGATGCACGGAATTAACAATTAGTATTTCCATTATGAAATCAATGAAATAATATGCACACAATAAAAATAATTAACAATCATAGTAAAAGTAACATACTGTAGAAATATGATTTTGTTTTTTATATGTATTAAAAATTTCTAATCGATACCTTCTAAAAATAGGACCGGGAGCATTTCCAGTATTATTAAATATATATTAGTCTCGGGAGCATTGCACTGAGCCGCTCTGCACCATAAAAATGGTGAATCTTTGCTTTTTACCCTCCATCACAAATCACATCAACAATTTGAAATCTCGGCTGAGCTGTAGTAGTTGTCTCTAGAGTTAGACAAAGAGACAGAAACGAATCTTATCTTATTAGGCATTTTTATTTGTACGGCTGCGCGTCCACAATACGCCTATGGCATATTCCCTACCTAGTAAACGAATAATTTTCAACAAAGTCTCGGTTTTAATTTTCTGATCATTAAGAATGTGGATTTGTGCGAATATTGTGTAAGTATATTGCTGGCTGAAAGTGTGATTTTGCCGTTGCGACAAATAGTTTTAGAGTAGTATTGGCATTAGGTTGTGTAAAATTAGTTTCTTTTTATTGGTATTTATTATTGAGCGTTGCGCGTTTGTTATCATGACTACTTACCAACTACCAGTATATTTAACTAGGGCCGTAGCTGGAATTAAATTTAAGGTAGGGCAACTGTGGTTGCAGCTAGGGCGGAAGTAAAAATATTACTAGACCTGATCTGATCAATCAATTTTTGACTTTCTTGGCTTGTGAACCTGAATTAGTCCGGTTAATACTTACGTCATTGTTAAGGTACAGATTATAACAAAATTCCCATAAATCTCGAAACGGGGTTATTCCACCCATCAATACGAACAACTCTTACTATTGGACTAACTTCCAAATTGTGAAATATTAAACCCGCTGGTCCATTTATTTTGATTGAGAAGTTAAGTAAAATTTAATTGATTATTAAGGTAGGGCATTGCCCCACAATGCCCCCCTAGCTACGGCCCTGTATTTAAAATTTTGAACAAAGCGATATCTCCAATGGCCAATAGTCATACATATGATTCACGATAGTCACTCGGTCCTTATTAAGGACCGAGCGTCCTTAATGAGAATTACTCAACTCGCAACAAACATCAAAAAGTTAAGGAGAGCTTGGATAGCTTACTAATTTTATAGATAAAAATGAAGATATCGCCTATCTGCAAATTAGGCACAGCTTTAAGTCATAGAATTTTACTTATGTTTGAAGATAAGTATCCATCGAGCATGTCATTTAAATATTGGAAGTGATGGAAGGCAATTCATGACCCGTTTAATTCCCATTGTATAACAAAGCTTTTACTTATTAAAAATCCATGGTATAAAGAGTAGGTAAAACGAGGTTTGTGTTTTATATTTTTTATTTATATCGATAATCCTTAGTGGTGCCTATTTACATTTAAAGCAGTTTGGATTGATAAAATTCTACGACCGGCTAGACATTTAGCGTACAAAGAAAATGTTCCTTTAAAACTAGTGCTTAATGGAATAAATACTAACTACGGGTCAGGTATCTATTACAATATAAAAAATGAATACGTCCAAGAATCTTCTATGAGTGGAGATAAATGCCGAATGGACGAATATACGAGATATTTAAGATAAGTTTATTATTACAAAATTTTGTTTTACCATTTCACATTATTTAATTCACTCACTGGAATAACTTTTATACTGCCCGAAAAATAATTATTTGCTAAAATAAAAATAATGATACAAAATTAGGCAGCTATTCCGGCGATCGCTTCCGACGCGAAGTATTTCACATCAACATCAGGATCCACATTTAATTTCTCCAACACAGGCTTTACTTGAGGCTGTATTACTGTAGGATCCAAGTAAGGCGCCATTTTCTGAAGGGTCTTCGCCACATTAAATCTGACATTAGCAACATTGTCATCAGCCATAGACAAGACTGTGGGTAGGAGAACTCTGGTGGTAATATCTTTACCACAAACTTCAGAAAGCACATTGATGCAGAACAAATATGTCATTCTGTGCAAATAGTTTTGTTCCCGGGACATGGTCAGAACTTTAGGAATGACATTGGTTTCAGCCCATTGAGATCCATATTGTTCAACCAGTTTTTTAAGGTTAAGTGTGGCAGCTTCACGGATAGCATACACATGATCAATCAGCCAAGACATGCAAAGGCCGGTGAGTTTCTCGTCAAAGAATTCTTGGCCCAGTTGACCAGCTAGCAGTGGCATGTGCTCAATGATGGCCAGGCGCACTCTCCATTTAGTGTCTTCAGCTAACTCAACAATGGCTGGCAACAGAGATTGGACTAGTTGTTGAATTCCAATGACTTCATTGACACACTCCAAGTTAGAGATAATGTTCAGCCTCACTTCAGGGCATTCATCCTTCAATTGCGTCAAGAATAGGGGAAGTAAGTGCTCAATGGTGTTTTGGCGTCCTACGATGGGGCTTAAGCCCATAATAACTGAGGCAAGAGCAGACTTCACATGTTGGTTAGCATCACAGACCAATTCCTTGATCTGGGGCAGGATCATGGTCATTATTATGTGCTCCTGGTGGGCCTTATCTAAGTTCACGCAGAAATCTTTTACCTAAAAAAAAAGATATCATCATGTACAATATTCCAAAAACTGAACACTACATCTTCAAGACAAAATATATGTAAATGTAAGTAATGTATTTTTAACCAACTTATATAAATTACCTTTCCGGCAGCGGCGGCGCGCACTTCAGCTTCGGAGTCTTTCAGAAGTGCTTGGAATATTTGGGCCAAGTCGGAACGTGCCAATTCAGGACCTACAGCTTGTTGTAGTTCTACAAATCTGAAAAATAAATATTTTCATAAAAAAATATATCTTTTAAATACCGTATTGTTGACACATATTTGAGAAACATTTGGAGCCATTGTGTACCAAAGTTTGCAGTGGACAGCGTTAGGCTGATTGAATATAAACTAAGATATTGTTGTTTCAAATAATACACTTACTTGTCGGCGACCATGTAACGCACACGCCACGAGGTGTCGCCGGCACGCGCACGCACGGTGGGCATCACAAGCTGCTCCATGTCCTCGGGTGGCAGCAGCGCAGCGATAGCGGCGCACGCCTCCGCCACGAGGAGCCTCACCGAGTCTTGTTCATCCTTACAGTATAAAATATTAATAGTAATAACATAAACAATAAACTTTACAAGTTTCAAGTACAACAAAGTAATAAACACATAACTAAATTCTTGGATATCAAAGGTAAGCCTTAGCTCTTAAGATTTTTTTAAGTAGTTGTTGCATAATAATAAATATAAGTTTAACATTGAAAATCTAAATAGTTTTGGTAACATTATGTAATCCACACATTCTATACAGGAAATATATTCACCAGCAAATCAACAAACCTGCGCCATGGTAGTGAACATGGGTATGAGGTCGCTCTTGACGTACTCAACTTCAACAACGCGTGCAAATTCGCCCAGTTTGTAGGCGGCGGCGCGGCGCACCATTGGCGTATCGTCCTGGCACAGAGAGCGGAAGTGCTGGCGCAGTTCCGCCTTCACCGGGGCCGATACACGAGGATAACATACGCTGTGAAATAAAATGACTTGTTTTGGATACATCACTTATTATATGTTATATAAGTAGTTTTACAAATAATGTGTAAAGTTAGTTTCATTTCGATGCATAATATTCACATAAAATAAGAAACCAGGTAATAGAAAAATTCATATCCTAAGTAAGTTTGATTTAATTTATGGAGTTAATAATAAATATGACAACACTTATTAGAAAGGTGTCAACATACTCATTAACAGCATAGTTCTTTATTTACCACACCCAAAAAAAGATAGATCGTTTGAGATACTCTTTATCAGACTATTTCGAATTAATGATAAAGACTTGCAACACACCTGAACAGGCCGCAAGCAGATGCCCTGGATGTGAACCAGTCCCCACCAGCGAGGCGTTGCACAACTGGCACAAAGTGCTGCTCTAGAGCCTGAGGACTATGGTGAGCAGCGACGGCGCGTAGCGAGGCGACCGCCTTGTCGCGCACCACTGTCTCTTCAACTGTGGAGAGGTTCTCCAGAGGAGGCAGCAGGCAGTGGACATATTCACCACCACCAATAAGGTTGATGAAATTACCTGTAACGAAAATATTACTTAATATAATGTATCATATACGGACTATTCGTGAAATACTGATATCATATTTTTCTTCAAATGTTATGAATATAAACAATAACATCTGCTCTGTACCATTACTGAGATTTTGGCATGAGCCAACTTTACTTCCACGAGTATTCAAACCTCAATTCTATACTGATCTAGTGTGCATTAGCCAAATTCTCATATATTTAAAAATCTTACTGGACATGCTGTTATGAGATAAAAAATATTTTTACATAATATAATAAGCAAATAATGATAGATCAAATGTTGGTAGATGTTATTACTGATGCCGATTAACTCTAGGTCCTTATAATATATTTGGATCAAAATGAAATCAAATATTGTGAGAATATTCTTTTTTATGGCCAAAAAGCACATAGTGAAACTTTTGTTCTGGGAAGACTTTAAATGGGTAGAGCCCTAAACAAAAGTGAAATGCAACTAAACTCAGATTTTTATGAAATCACAATCTTAAGGCAGACAAAAACGACTTTGATAGCAAGGACATAAAAAAGTAAATAATCAATGTCAGTTTACAATAAGTGAGGCTACATTCCAAATTTCAGAATTCCAGATTAAGGATGTCTTTTTGTGTTTTAAAAGTAAAATTTATAGTGCATTATAACTGATTAGGTTCATGATTTTAAGATATGCAACATAATACTTTTTCTCAGAAAAAAGTGATTTTGAACAAAGAAATACTTAATTGTATCACATATGAAACATATTACTTATGTATTTAATATATCCGTAAGAAATGTAAATTTTATTAGATAAAGAATAATAATATCGATTAAATTTTGAGAAACATGGCACAATAATTATTGTGCACTACACGAAAAACAAGTATACATTTCGAATAGGATTTGATTATAATACCTTATAAAATTAACTACTAGGTTCCTATCACTATGCAATAAAAACTAATGTTTATAAGGTAAAACACCACTACACGAATTTCATGCAAAGGTTCGTGGAAATAAAATAAACGGGTAACATACCGAGCTGTTCCGCGAGGGCCAACAGCACTTCATCCTCGTCATATATCGTCTCCGTCAGGAACGGAATCAACTCAGACCTGGTCCTCTCGACGCCCAAAGCCAAGGCAATGGTTGAGAGTTTCTTCACAGAGTTTAGACGGAGTTGCACATCCTCGTTTTTCAACTCGTCAATAAGCACTGCGATAGGGTAAAGTGACTCATCTGTGCCCGAATCGCTGGCCGCCATTTTAACACGAGATATGCTGCTTGGATTTCTAAATTTGAGAATTACAGTAGATTTTAAATCAATGCGTTGCAACCTACGTAATTTGTAGTAAACCAAAGTAACTGATTACTGAACTCTCAAATCAAATGCAGCAAAATGGCAGCTTCACTTTTTAATAGTTTGTATATGAGGTTTATGCAAGGGAACACAGTCTTTTTATCCACAACTTCACAATTTTAGTTTCTGTAAAAATACAGTTTAAATATTAAATTTAAATGAAATAAAATGGAATTTTGAATTTGTAGTTGACTTTTATTAATGAATGAATATTGCTTTTCTTTTTAAATAAATGTGACATAAATAAAATAGAGGATTCGGTAATGGACACCACTATATGACATTCACAAATCTCTAAAAAGCAAACCTTAGATGCCGCCGCGCGGTGCGGCAGAGCGAAAGCAAAGTCTGGATAACCAGATTTCATTTGGATTTTTAATTAATTATTATTTATTGGTCCTAGAGATCGGATCGTTGGAGCCCTTCTAACATATTTTTTCTTCTTATACACTATGCTCGATTTGAGGGAGCGATAATTATGTCAATAAATAAACATTACGAATAATTTTGACATCAGATTCTGCTATTGTTGTAACAATAACAAAGTGTACTTTGTTACGTGGCTATCCCTCGTCGATGAGCGCAGACTACTTACTACTTAGAGATACTACGTATGTCGATGAGGGCTTATCACTCAAATATATTGAGCTCTAACCCCCGGTCCTCTCTTAGGGCAGGCGCGTTGGGCGCCCGTGAGAAAGACCGCACTTGGCCCTTTTCCCTTTTTTCTCTGATCATGGTTGGTATCGATGGGTAGTCTTCCATAAAATATAATATTTACCTGTATCTTTATATAAATGTAAAAAATGTATCTCTAGTTCCCTTGGTCACGCCATAACTTTGGAATTAATTTTTTTTTGTTTTTTAATACTTTGTAGAAAGTTTTTACAGAAAAAATAAGAAAATTGCAAAATTTCAGGAAACTTAACGCCCGTTTTGACCATTTTAGCTTCGTACATTGATAAGTTTCGTGCGTTTGGTGAATATGAATTTAGCAGACAACTGATTTTTCTGGTTAAATAAAAAAAATAATAATATATAAGTACTTAATTATTCTGTATGTACGCGTTTATGTGACTGACATCCTCTTAAACCGTTGGACTGATTTTGGTGAATTTTTTTATATTTTCCTTTGGTTCCCTGGATGATTTAGATTCAAAAAATGACTTGGTAGGTGGCTTTATTTCTGAGACCTAGGATTTTATCTGTTTATAGGGCACGACAACGTGTCTAGAACCTAGGTGTCTAGGAGTTCATTCTATGCGGTAGGTAACTATGTCAAAAGATTTTTAATCAAATGGCCAGCATCAAAAAATATCGTTTGTCACCGTTTGTTTGACAATTAACATTTTTAAAATGGACTTGTATTTATTTTTAGATTAGTGTTATTATTATGGGTATAAATGAAGATAACCTACACGCTTCGCTGGCCCACCTCGTGTTGTGCTGCGTGGCCGGGCGCGGTATTAGCCGCATGCATGGCAAAAGCTTCACCGATCCCGGAATGCATGCCAACTTCTTCATACACGGAGTTTTGGGATTCCTTCACTTCCAAAGTATCTTTGCTTTGCTTTTTATGAATGAAAATTGTGCATAGGCATTGAAGTCAAATAATTTTAAGAAAATTCATGCCATTTAAAAATATTAATATCGCTTCCATTTTTCAGGTGGAATGTTCAACAACGATTTCAGAGCAGCCTACGTGATTAGTTACAAAGCGTCACGATACCTGGCGCTTCCATGCCTCATGGCGGACCTTTATAGAAGCAATCAAGCACTTAGCGCTATCCACTTAGTCTCTGGCATAGTCCCTTTCGCCCTAGCTTTGGCTGGGGAGGACAACATTTCTCTTGGCAACTTAGTCATTGCTTGCAACATCATTTCTCTTTGCTACTACTCTTTGGAGAATAATAGGGAATGGGGATGGTATACGGCAGGAGCCGGCGTGTTTGCGTATTTTATTGCCCCCCAAAAGAGTTCAATAATGATGTACCCACTAGGTCTGGCTTTGATGGAGTATTGTGCATACAGAGTGTTTGGAATAGTATTTGAATCTCTTTAATAAAAATGATCGTGGTAATTATCTTTTTATTTAAGTTTTGCATTGATAAAGAGATAAGATGTGAAAGAAATTGTTCTAAGTTATTTCTGTGTTCAGGCAACATCTAAAGTAAATATGATAACTAATAGTATTATTGTTTTAATCTTGTCGGTAAAAAAAAGTATTTAATATTTTACGGCATTGCATTTGGGAATTTTACATAATATTTTGACATTTACCAGATTACACCACCAGGCAACCTTAACTGAGCAGAGAATGTATGGAACTAGTAAATACTTACATAAATTGAAAATCTACAAAGTAACAGCATCTATGTTACTGCGTTTCCATTTTTGATAGATAATACTACGATGGTAGGTCCCTTTTGCTCTGAACAATTCTGAAGTCAAGCTGAAACATTATTGCTAGACAAGTCATTGTGCCATCATTTACTTAACAATATAAAGAACAAAGACATAATGACGTGCATTAGTGTAACCAACCGTAAGCCCGTTGGTAATGCACGCAGCGGGCGTCCCATTCCCGACGCCCTACTGGGACAATTTCATTAGGAATACAGAATACTGGAATGATTTACCTAAATCAAACCTCTTATGTTCGTTGGTTGTGGCTGTCCGTGAAAATAGACCTTCTTTTAAAAGGCTTTAGGAATTTTATGCTTTAGATCTGATGTTGGTTAAAATATATAGGTACCTAAGTAAATAGTATTAAGCATTGCTCACCACGACTTAATCATACATTACTTTTTACAATCAAATACTTGAACGAAAGTAATTTGCAATTTCAAATATGATTTTGTTGATTTATGTATGATTGTACTTAACAATATTTCCCAATTAATGCGTCCATAATTCAAGGTCTTTTATTAATACCGGATGAACACCATCACTGTTTTTCATATGAATGTTCTAACTTAATAATTTCAGTGGTTTAGTTGTGTCTCCCTAATTATATTTGTGAAATAAAGATACATAATAATTAATATTATTATTTGCAAAACATCTTACAACTTGGTTAAAAGATATTACAAACTTTTAAATCTTATAACTTGCTATCTTACATTAATAAAGCTCTTAAGATAGGTACAGGAGTTTTAACTACATGACAAGTTACCAAAGGTAAGCTGGTGGAAGTCATGCTTCGAAGACTTTGTCATTTCACGCTATCTAGAAAAAGGAAATGTAGCGTAAACATTTTTATGCTCATTTAATGTACCGTGTGTTAACTATATTCAACGTTAATCCAAAAGCAGCGTTTAATCAGGTCAGTGGCAAGAGAAAAGTGCATTTAAGTAAGGTATTTTTTTAATGAACGAACGTAAAGATTAATCAACAAGGGTCTTGCTATTATAGCAATTAAGTTATACCTGTGCGTTAAAGCGGGACTTACTCGTGAACGAGAAACTTTATACAAAATAATGAAAACGTCTATGGTATTTTTGATGAATTTTATTTATAAGAGAACGCCAAGGTGCTCCTAATTATAATTCTGACAAATGTTATGATTACCCGTCTTTGTGAGGCAAGGAGGGTAATGATTTGTTGTCTCAGTTAGATGTCTTGAACAACGCATAAGTTGATGACGATTTTACCGAAGTTTGACACCCTGAAAAAAACATCCACAGTGTGTCAAAATATCATAATACAGGACTTACTTGTAGTTTACCTACTATAGTTTGGACCATATTATGCATGTCTGTTGAATATACGACTTTATCGCTCATTTTGACGAATAACACTGTGGGTATAGCACAGAATCATTAAGGTTGTAGAGTGTACGTAGTTGGTGTTGTATTAATTATTTTTCTCTCCTAAGCTAAGCTAAGCTCTATATTTAAGGCCAGACAGGATATCCGTCAAGTTGTGATGTATTGTATTTTTCTTTGCTTAAATAAATATTTCATACAGTCTCTTAAGTTTTACTAGCTAAGTATTAGTAGTTTGGAAAATATAGATTTCAATTAATTGTAATAGAAATTGTTAGAATCCCTAGTAAATGGTATGAAATGATAAACGCTTCAATAGGGCGGCGTATGTCTATTGTCCTATTGTCTCATTGTGTTGTATTGTTCATAGAAAAATATCTATTTCAACATCTGGCACGGGTTCTGCGGAGCCATTAGTCTGTAAATGAGTAGCGCATACAGTGGTTGAGGGTTTGCTAGCCTTAATATATGTTTACAAGTATGGTATATGTTGTTTTTGTTTATTTGAGAATAATTTGATCCCTGATCTGTAGTATTAAAATTTCTTATATTTGGGCCTACGACTATGATTAATACAAAAACCACTTAATAAATTTGTTGAAATTTGGTGGCCAAAACAGTCAATTTATTAAAAACTATTTCTACCAACGGTTAGACAGGTTATTTATTGTAAATGTAGACACTAATATATTCTGCAAAATTTACATTTCTACATGTCCGGTTAGATTGAACCGAATTTCATAAGTCACTATCCAAATGGTCTAATATTCACTCCTATTTCCTTAATAAAGGCTGATTCAACAGTGGTCCAACGATAAATTGTGATTGGGGAAAAAACACGAGTATTACACGGCGAAAAACACTGAAATCCGATATAGTCGTTCTGGGTCATATAGGGAAGATTTATAGGGTACGATGGCATTCCGCTGTGCCGGCATCGGAGGACAAATGTTGCTTCGATCACGTTTCAAATTGACGGCCTTTTTAGTTATACGTTGAGAAACTATTTTTCAGGCAGGTATTTGTTATTTTTTTCCGAATAACCTGTGAATGGGATGCTAGAATTTTATTCTAGGCTTAGGCACAAATCCCTAGGCTTAGCGACCGTAGCCGCCCGGTGGAGAATGGGGAAGGAAATCGGGGAAGGATGGGAACGTACTAGGTTGAGAGCAGGGGAGAAGGAGAGGAAATTTTCGGGAGCATTTATTGCTCTCAATGTGAAGTTCCAACCAAGAGGTATACACAATTGTGTGACCATCATCAAAGGCCCCCCCTTGCGCATAAAAATTACCTCTGGGTTAGAGCATTTAGGCAGCCATTATTCAGTTTCTAACTCAGAATTTTTAATTATTTTTTTCGTGTTCAGTTTTTTAGCTCGATTGAATATTGCAAAGTAGGTAAAGTTGCGTCAATTTTAGAAAGCATATTTATTTTACCAGATTTGCTTTTTATCTTTTCCATCTTTCAAAAGGTGTACATTCTGAAGCTCCAAAATTATATTTTATGGCAGAGACTGAAACATCTTTACGTTTCTTTCTTCACAAGTTATGATTAAATGATGGCAATTTACACATCGCCACAATCGTCCAGCCTATCATTTTTTAATGGAGTGTTCTCATTAACCCTTTCGCAGACAACGCGGGTCTAACGTGCCACTTGTGTAATGGCCCATTAAAACGTTAACCCTGCTTCAGCTTGTAGTTAACGCCTGCAATTATACCAGCTGTGAATAAATCAGGTTTTGTTAAGGTCTATGATCTAGGACATATGGTATTAATGTCTTTATTATTGTGTGAGGCCTTTGATATACTAAGGAATTTTTCGGCTTGGCTTGTCTTTATAATAATTTATTTTCTTTTACGTTGCTACGTCGAAGTTACGGTTATAATAACAATTATCGTTCATTCTCTGTAACCATGAGAGAAAAGAATGAAAAAAAAAACAGTGCAGTGTACCTACTGAAAGTTCTAGACAAATATTGTGATGCCAATAAATCCTCACCTAACCTCTTTTGGATGAAGTTGATGAAGCTTGGTGTCCTGTAATGGAGCGATTTCACGCAAATCTAATAGGTATCAGGGAATATGATAGATACGTTTACTTATTAATTTCCTTTATTACACACACATAAACCAAAAATTAAGAATACTGTTTAGTTTATGTCCTTTTTAAAATATAAAAAGTACACAAATCAAGCATTATTCTTAGGTCCTGGGTTCGTATCTCGGGTCGGGTAAAGTGATATTTGAAATTTTCTGCTCAGTATCAGCCCGGAGTCTGGAATTTGTGCCCGATATGGCGATAGACTCGGCCCGTATCACATCATGGGACGGAACACACTTGGCGAAAAGTGGGTGCTTTGGTTGCGCCTCTGCATACCCCTTCGGGCATAAATGCGTGATGTTGTGTGTGTGATTAGTAAGGCAATAGAAATAGTCACTAGCCGGGATCCAAATTATTATACGACACATGCTCCTTATGGTCTTTTGACACAATTTCTCAATAAATCTGGATTAAGCCACTTAATCATGGATTAGGTTTGGATGGAGCTTGAAACAATTAGTGTCTCGCGAGACACTTCCCGTATATCCGACCATTTGGGAATTTACTTAATGCTAACATCTTAAAGGCATTAGTTTGATGCCAAGTAGTTCCAAAAATATTATAAAATTTAATTTTAATATGACTTGTGTGAGAAATGCACTCGATTATTATTTATCTGTGCATAGAAAGCAAATGGTTCCTTAACCTTATAGATATAGACGTAGGTAAAATGCTTTTATTTGTTTGGACATATCAGACCATTCGCTACACAACCACATAATTTTATTGTGAGTACGTTAGTACCCAGACAATTGTCATTTGTTATAATGTAATCTAAATGAATCAAATTTGCTTACTAACATGATGACATGACAAGTACATAATAAAAAAATCGAATTAAAGAATAATCCATCTTCATTCACAAGAAGCACAACTTGGGCCATAAATAATAATGCGTTGCTCGCACGTCGCATTAAAAGCGTATACGTGTTCCTTGTGTCACACTGTATGTATGACAGAGGCGAACTTGTGCGATTCGTGAGGGGGCACGAACCTCTACTATTGGAAAGAAACGCGTGTTAATAATTGTCATAAGACTCGAGTAGAGTGCAATGGTGTAGGGTTTGTAGAGTTTGAAAATAGAATCCATATAATAAGCCAATTTACTGCGATCGATTGAAGTGGTGCTTTATTCACTTTTGACTTACAGTTAGTTTGAAAGTCAATATTTAAAAGCTTGTAGTTTTATAAATCGCAACACAATGTCGTTATTCTACTTTGAACGAAATGAGTATGTAAAGTGGCTCAAACTAATCCGCTTACTGACAATTTATCAACTGTTATCTCGCAGTAATGGTGTTACATAAATTATTTAACTAAATTTCGTAGATTGCAATACTTGGCGAATATAGATCATTAGTTTCTTCAATATATAATATGTACATCGATTGATGTACATGATTAGAACTATCAGATTATAATTTACATACCTACAACCACTTCAAAATATTATAATTTTTTTGATAAAACACTTTAATCGAAAATACGAATACCTTGCGACAGCGCATTCAACCGGCAATACTGTCACTTCATTTCGCCCCTGCTTATCGAGATTTCGTGTACGTTATATGGGAAAAATTACATATTTGTGCGTTATTTCGATCATTTGTTACAATGACAGCCTATTACGCGGCTGTCTGGAGACTGAACCGTGGCATTAATCTTATACAACTGCCTCAGACTTCTGAGGTAATACCTTAGTACATTATTGTTTATTCCTGTGAATAAATCTTTGATCGTTTCACAAAAGTATATTCAACTGACTACAGTTTTGTTTGGCTATTTCACGCGGAAAGTTTTTGATAACTCGTGATATATTATGTAAAACTTTGGGACATACGAAAAACAAACAATTAAGTATATAGGAACAACAAATATGTTGTTTGGTTTTTTTTTGTATAAATGAGTGTAATAAGCAGTTAACGATGTAATTTTCGATTCTCTACATAATAATATCCTATTATTGTTAATGTCCTCATGTTCCGATATGATTTTCTATCAGAAAAAAACTAATCCACAAAAAAAACCTCTAGATTCTACCCTTTAACAATCGTCAATTTAATTTGATTACGCGTTTAATCTTAATGACGGTTAAAATACACTTTACAGGCTTTAACAAGTTCAAATAACATAAATAATAACCGAGCCTAAAGTTGTTGGTAATCAAACTTCTTTTCACAAGCATAAATTCAAGACGCAACGACCTAGTGCAATACTGTCGGTGCAGTTTCACCGATCGTTGCGTCAAACGAACCATGACAGTTACGGGGGTGACGCGCGAGACTGTCCTATTTAAGTCGCCATTCAACCTGGAATGTTAGTGTGCACAGGCTAGAGGCGGCAGAAAAGAGCAACACTAGAGTTTCGTCTCTGGTGAGAACTGCTTTCCGACCTGGTGGTAAAGTTTATTGACGGAATCTAATAATGTATTATATTTTACGCGTTCAAATAAATAATTTAATTTCAATATAACTGTGTTTTGATAATGCTTCTAAAGAGTATTTAAATACATCCGCGCCTAATGCATTAGTTAGGAACTTTATGCCGCGTCGAGACTTATCTTAGAGACGTAGGCGCTTAATATTTACAAAATTGTTATATATATTGCTGTTGAATTAAAAACGTAAGCTCAAGCCATTATCCTCTAATAAGTTGAGTGAGGCGTAATAAATGCACTTTATAATACATAACATAATTTCCAATCTAAACTATAATATTATAAATACATTTGTTTTATAAAATTCTAACACCAAGACAATTATTTTAAACTTCGTTAAATATTTAATTTAAAGCATCTAGTAATTGTACTAGTATGTTACGCTTATGGCACCGGTTTAATATGCCGTATCCAAATCCTTAGAAGTTATGATAAATGTCACATCAGTCTGGGGCACGGTTGAGTACTACCCGGGAACGAACGCGCGTCATACCCGACGATCAGCCGTTCTACATTCCAAGTGAATTGTCGCTTAACTCAACAATATCGGTACTCATGTAAACCGCACGTCGACAATCTAAAGGCGCGGCTGCGTTGATGAAATAATTTGCAATTGAATTTAGTAAGGATTTGTTTTTTTATTGACTTGTCTTTATTTCCAAAGGGGTAGGTGAAAGGTGCATCCAGAGCACCCATTTTCGTCAAATGTGTTCAGTCGCATAATCTGATGGGGCTATCGCCATATCGGGCACAAATTCCAGACTCCTGTCTGACAGCAGAAAATTCACATATCACTTTGCCCGGTCCAGGGTGCGTACCCGGGATTTCAGAGGAGTGGTCGGACTGCGAACGCTATAGAACTACGCCACCGCGGTAGTTTGTTCTTTTACGAAGTTCGTATCTGCGAATTCTGATAAACATAACATAATATCGTAAATCTTGTCAGTAGGGAGACACTACAACAGGTTAAGATCTCTTTTTGCTATAAAATGTACCTATTATGTAAAAGCACGCTAGTTCTGCTAGATACCTGCCAATCTAGTTCAGTATACCACCACCGTCTTTCGAAACTATTAGGCTTATATTATTATCAAATAAGGATTTTGTTGTTACGAAGGAGTTGGAGAAATATTACTCAACAATTCCAAATTCAGAACCCAAGAAATTATTTGGATATCAATGTTTATGACGTTCATAGTGCGAAGAAATATCAAATCTTGAGATACGGTGTTGACTTGGCTCCATCAGGGCACATTTTGAACAATAACTCCCATCCGACTCTGACGTCAGGAAATGAAGAGCTCATTCGACCTCATCTGATTGTACGATTTTTGCACCGCAACGGAATATAATTTCCGCTCAGTCGAATGGTTTTTAGGTTAAGAAACGAGTTAGGAAATTATTAAGGCTTCCCGTGCCTAGATAGGGAGCAAAATTTATGTTTTATTTTCAATAATTATAATGGGTGTCGATTTGTGAATGTGGCTTGGAAATTAAAATAATGTCTCACTTTGAATTAGACGTTTTTCTATAATAAACGAAATTAAAGATAAATTACGACAATTTATTAATTTCACATTATTGTATTTAACATAGCGCCTAATCCAAATAAAGTTTTGTAAAACTTAATTTGGATTTCGATTGGTTTCCATTACAAGAACACATAAATTCCAATTTTGTAGATTTTCGGGCTCTTTATCGTAATTGTCATCGAATGGAAAGTGGGTCGGGCATTAAGTATTTGTTAATTTTGAGGAATTTATCTGAAGACTGAATAAAAAATATTCAAAGATATTTAATTAAGTATTAGTTAAGAAAAATATTTTAAGATAATAACAAGTATTATTAGAAACAAAAATAGATGAAATCAATTTTATCATTATAAAGTAAACATCAAATTGATTTTCAAATAAAAAGACTGAGGAAACAATGATATTTAAAAGTATGAGGAAACTTAAAACTTTTGCGCTTGTTATTCTACGAAGCTACAACAAAATTACAACCCACAAAGAGTTTAATCAGACTTATAGATCCGATTTTTATTCAGTCTGGAGCGTTCTTTACGAGAGTTGTCGTTAGTGCGGTTATCGTTTTATTAGCTGTAATCCTGGATCTGGTTCCCGCGGGAGCTCTTCTGGTTCTAATAATTTGTTTTTAAAGTTTGCATTTTGACACTTGTATTTTAGCGTAATGCTTCTTTATAGTATGTGGAATAAAGTTCAATATCTTGTTGCCTATTTCTATTGGATCCCCCTGTACTTACCATCAGGTGCAGTGTGGTCACTGTTGCTGTGCCCGTATGTAAAAAAATATAGGATAGATCTCTAAGTTTGTATAATTACCTTAACGAACAACTACTAAAAGTTAAAAGGATATAATAGCTGGAAATTTACTTTACCATCTATGGCCTTTGCGGTTGTTTAAATATTCTCAAAGGAAATTAAACGCCAAGTGGACGTAAAACTAAGTTAAACGTTGCCGGGTTACAAAATATTATACTTATTAAAATTTAGACTTGATCTTCAAATGATATAATACACCGAATAATACGGCGTTAGCTAAATATAAATAATATGAAAGCAGTAAAATTAGGTAGTTAAGGGCCTGAAAAATAAATATTAAATACTTAACTATTATCGTTATCGTGCTAATATTGTAAAATTGATTAGTAGTAATACGCAGTCCTGAATATAAAAAGCCGGTCAATAAACCGAGACATTACTTTTTATTTGTTAAAAAGATAAAGCGCGAAACTTTGGGGCACAATGGACTCGCTTTATGGACGTTATGTATAAAGATTTTATTGCACTTGCGGAGAAAGGCCTTCATTCTTTCAATCCTTTTTGTAGTCAAATTACTCGTGCTGTTTTCTCGTTGATGGATGCTTCAGTTAATGGTTGGGTTGGGCTAGTAGCGTGTAGCAAGAGACATTTCGAACAACAAAATCATTTTTTGGATAAAATTTCTTGATATTTTCATGCAAAATCTGTTTATTGATTGCACGGTCTGTTTAATTATCGCAGGATATTTTACGATCCATTTGAATGATTACAGTTTTTTGGAAATATCACTATCACCTGCTTCATTTTTCTGATAATGTACTCCTTTTTAGGCAGTTTATAGGCAAATTTAAAAAAGGAAAGTTCGTGAATAAAAAAAATTAATTATTTTATTGTCGTGTCCAAAACATGATTCGTCTCCCCTTCCAATTTTGCTTCAAGTTGGCAGAGCATTTTCCAAGTTTACCTAAAACTATTAATTTTATCTATCTCCAAACTTTAATATTAACAGGGCAAATGATTAATGTACAAAGTTCCTACGACTGGATTTAATAACTGGTGAAGGAAAAAATTAATAATACCTCTGTTTTTAATGTTAGTTTTTTAAACTTTCAAACTTACATAAATTCTGTGAGATAAATCGATGTGGAGAAATGAAAATCAGCAGGAATATTTTATTTGCTCATAAGCAGCTATTCTTTTGGTACCAAAGGGGAGGACAGAAGGAATGCTCTATGTATACTCTACACAGTGATCATTTCGGAATATTTAGAGCTGTTACGAAGGTTTTAGAGCATAAAGTTGTTTACTGTCCACTGTTGTAGGCAGTGGCGAAGGGTTCAAATAGCCGAATTCATACTGGCTTCCTTTGTATTATATGTATAAGCAAACTTAAAAATAAATTATAAAAATAAATAAAATTATGGCTTAGTGGGGTAAACTCGAAGTATAATTAGTATTGGTTCCTATAACGATTTCTTATGTTTACGCGAATGTTAGACATTGAAATTAAACTATTTTTCCGGAGTCTATCGCGGTTTTTTGTATTTTATTTTTCTCCCGACGTTTCGAAGACTTTGCAGCCTTCATGGTTTCATTTCAATAGCCTCGCGAATCATCATTAAAAAACATCCAATTTCAATAGGGAAGATGGTTGGAAGCTTGCACAAGCCTGGGATCCAGTTCTACATTTCATTAAATCGGAACCCAAAAGACCGGCTGCCAGACTTCAAGACACTGTGAGCTCATTGTTCGTAGATCGGACCACCAACAACTAAAAATTTAAAAAGTTGTATAATTGTAAAATTTAGGTAGATATTGTAACTTTGACTTTACGGAAGAACAACACCTCAGTCCCCCCCGTGACCATGAAGGCTGCAAAGTCTTCGAAACGTCGGGAGAAAAATAAAATACAAAAAACCGCGATAGAATCCGGAAAATTAGATTAGTTCCTATATTTTGTGTCCAGTTCCCTTTTCAATTTAACACTTTACTACCGGTAGATACACATTAACACATAGTAGATGGCCGTTCCAAATTCTTATGATTGTTTTCTACTATTAAATAGAAATAAGCAAAGGAATATAAAGATGTTCTTAGAGTGTATCCTTATTAGCGAAAATCGCTATTGATTAGTAGCATATATTCCACATAATCTTTGTACAAATGTTTCGAAAGTAGCGAACGATGGACAAATTCATATCTTCGATTACAATAAGTGGTTAACGCGACGAGGTTTCAAATATATTTAAAAACATTTTGAGTTTTGTAACAAGTATTTATTAGTGGGATACGTGAAACGTGTTTGAGTCACTAAAAAAAGGTTAACTGATTTAATAGTGTTTCATTTTAAATCACAGTCATAAACTACTTTGGTTCCAAACTATGTCGATATTGTTAACAAAAATACGATATTAAATTAGGCGCATATAATTCTTCAAAAATAAGATTATTCTAAGAAAGCATTTCCTAGCTTTAGGGGTAGACCCTTTGATAATGTTTCACGATGTCGTAGCCAGAAAGACATTATTATTGGGTCCTTTAAATTGTATTCTTTCGTACAGATAAAAATAGATACCCAAAAACAAGTCCCGAGAGTAAAATACATGAATTTTGTTTCGTGATCTGTCCATCACCTAAGTACCAAGAATATATTTTTTTAATCTACTAAATATTTATTAGAAATAAATAATATATTTCATAACATTCTAACTATGGCGGACAGAATGTCTACGATAGAGCTGGGGCGATACTGTGACTATATTTTGCGGTACAAAAATATCATAATTCATATGGCATAGTTTGAAGTCGTCTTACATGTAGTTACTATTAATCACGTAAAAACGAGTCAACTACTCTATCTAGGCCATTCATTACTAAAACAAAGTCGGTGTTTAGAATCTATCGTTCCGAATACCACCACGGTGCCATTACAATTATTCTAGAAAATGAATATTCTTTCTATAGAAAATAAAGATTTCTTATGTTTACGCGAATGATAGACATCGAAATAAAATAAATTATTGGAATTTATCGCGATGTTTTATATTTTAATTTTGACAATATTTACTTACATTATTAATAATGTAGATATTGTAACGTTGACTTTTCGGATGACCTACATCTCAGTCCATCTCGTGTCTATCTAGGGTACGAAGTCATCGCTATGTCGCAAGAAAATAAATAAATATACAATCCCCATTCAATATTTTAAGATATAGAGGCATACATCATAACATCGTTGGCCCATATAAACTTGTCGTTTTGTGTGTTATGTTGGCGATGTTTCGCTTTCCTCATAGCTATTAAGGGAGTGTTTATCGGATCGAATGCTTTTTTCGTTTATATATTATGTTATCGTTTTGTTATTATGAGGTTCGACTTTAAACGATATTTTCATTTGTTTATTAGCGGTCTATTATAATAATTCATTATGAATAAGAGTTTTTTTAAATTCATGTTAGGTATCAGTTCAAATTGCTATAAATTTCTTTTGCATTGTTTACAATATCTGCATTTATGGAGCAGGCGCAGGACCAATCGGTTTACGGGGTTTAAATCAACATTAAGTCTTAGCCGGCTCCAATGCATTGTAATTATACGGATGACAATATCCATTAGACTTAGGGTTCCCAAAGTATTATTTACAACGCCTCCCTATAGCCTAAAACAAAAATGCACACACCCGCCTTCAATGCAAGGAAGAGGAAGCCTAAAAGCTCACCAAGTATCCTAGCTAATATTATGAAAAGTAGTTTATTTGTTACTTATTCACGCCTTACCAAACCGATGATTATGATTTTTTTCACATTCGTTGTCAGGGGTATAGAAGGTATGGTACCTTTCATCGGGAAAAAAATACTATTGCTAAAGTATAGAAAAAGATTGACAAAATCTACTTTAACGCCCCACTTTACACGTTGGCACGCGTTCCTTTGGGGCGCGCACCCCACTATGAAATCAATGCATTAGACAATTTTTATATTGCACTATTATCGTCCCAATATCGTTTAGTTCCATCATTCCTCTATGAATTATTTATTTATCCGGGTCGCGAGTCGTCCGTCCACAAATTATTTGTCTGTTTCGCCAAATCTATGTTTTATTGCCGTAGCTTTTTCAGTGAAACAGATGACCCTAACGTCCCTATCATAAAGCAGTTAGGTACTTTTTGTGAAATTCGTTTTTGTGTTACGCAAGTCATTTCAGACAGTAGTAAGTAGTTGGTAGATAACAGGAAGATTGATTTTTGAAAATATTATTATCCACTGTCTGATACAATTTAAAGACTGTCTAAAATGTTCTTTTTCAATGATATGAATATACTTTGGTTTATTTTTTTAAGTGGTTACTTATGTGCGTATATCCCATGTAGGCTAATCATTAGAGGGATTCGCACAAAGTATTCACCCATCAACAATACCTTATAATAAATCTGATAGAAAATCAATTTTGAAAGTTATCAGAGGCGAAATGTTGCGATTTGCGATTACCTACATCACTTGTCCTAAGAAGTTCAGAACTTTTCTAATATTCTCATTGGAATCCTGATATTCCCCGATCGGGGCTATGGACGTTATAATGATAACTTTGCCTTTAGAAGTATGTTATTAAAATATTTTACAAGTGCTATTCTTATTCTAATTGCTACTTTCGCTGTTGATGAAAGGCGTTTGAAAGTCAGTTAGCGAAAATAGAAGCCATTGAAGAGTATAAAAGTGGATTTCTCACTCTCAAGATGCCCTTAATGAAAATTATCATTTACATCAATTAATGTTTCGAGTATTGCGTTATGATTTTAAAAAAAAAATCGATAAATTTTCAACAATATAAGCATATAATCTACATTGAAATTGATGGCTTACATTTAGCTTGTAAGCCATCAATTTCGCGTTAGTTTCTACATAATAGTTAACACTAAAGAGTATTATGTTAGATACGGGTTGCACTCAAATAGTTACAGTCAAACGAACTAGATAACGTTATTTGTCATTAGTAGTTGACACAGTGACATGATACTTCATACTCTTAATAACTTATATCAGGTTTCTCTTTAACGGTAATGGATTTCTGCATACAAGTGTCCTATTTATTATTATTATTACGGTTATTATAATGTGTATAGTCCGTTTTATACTGGTGGCGCGTTTTGTGTTATGTGGTTATGGTTCGGGAATCGAACCTGCGGTCTTATGTAGCACTAATGACTGACGGTTTACAATCGGCCGAATGGAGGCTGTTGAATCAATGAAAAACTGTAAATTGTTTAAAAAAGTTATGATTGAAGGAATGAATCCCTCCTAGCCGATTTTCGGCCACGGTGGTCAATCTCAGCGGAAATTAGCCAGGTACGCAGGATATATTATAGTGCACAAGTGTGTGCGCAATACACAGGTGCACTCTCTGTTCCTTCACTCTCACAGTCCGGTGAGACAGCGATCCGACATGACCGGAGAGAGATCAGGCCAGGGACCAACGGCTTTACGTGCTTAAAGTAAAGTTATCATTACTGCGTACATTATTATGCGTTTAAGCGTATTATAGCAATTGAGTCATTTACTAGACCATGTTAATCGAAAATTAGTTAATTAATGGCGCATGGTCGGTAATGCGTACAATTAATAACCATGATTATCTCTGCACCATCCTAAGGTTGACTGGTAGAGAATACCTATGGCATTAAGTCCGCCTGTATACATTTGTATAATATGAAGAGTTAAATAAAATAAATAAATAAATGGTTATTGCTTATGAGTAATTTAGTATTTAATCAGATTCATTTTAATATAGTATACGATAATCTTTCTCTCTAGGCGGTTCCTCATTATTGAGAATCGTGACTTCATAGTAATATCTCTCCATCGGCTTCGGTCTTCTTATGAAGTGCTGCAATAATGGAAGCATTTAACGCATTGGAAACCTGGTCTATCCATTTAGAGTTTCGTCCTCGTGGTCTCTTCCAATCTACGTTATTTTGTATGATGTTAATATTTGTATTTGTTCTTATATTTAACATACTTGTGAGACTGTCCATTGATCCGTAAAAATAAATAAATTTAAAAAAAGAACTGCAGTAGTTAGTGTCGTAATTTTTGTAAGAATAAACTCAAAGAGAAATTCAGAAACTGTTCCCATATCTCAATATGCATTAAGTGTTAAATGATTACAATAAATTGAATATAATAGTGCACAGTTTATCATCTGAACAATATAAATCTAACATTTTGCGAAATGACGCATTAATTACGCATGTGTAGTCACCGCAGAGTACAAGTTATTTATTGCACTTCCGTCGAGTTTCACATTTCAAAACGATGGAATATTAAATGGCCTAGGGGTGTATTTGGGGCCCTGCCTCTATCGAATGATTTGCTATTCAATGTCTAGAACGTGATAGCATATTATGCTTTTTATAATACGTTAGAATTTTAAAAGGCTTTTATTATTGTGATATTTACTGATTTTTGGAATTATTATGGTCTAGTATCGAAGCCAGTAATAATCAAAACGACCGCTTCTTAATTGAGAGTTGATAATATAATTTGGCTTTATTTTCGTATTCAACATCACCATTGAATTACGGTTTTTAATAACCGTAAGCCTAGATTCGGACCAGACCTAGCTCAATATAAACAAGTGGACGGCAGTTAGCTGCACACGTGAAATCTAAAAAGCTAGCCATATATAGTAATATAATGATGACCCATTTATAGTGGACACACAACTTGTTATGAAATTGAATCATTATTTTTCCAGTGTCCGGGTTTTCTCTAATCTGAGGCGATTACCCGTAAAGCATTGCTTTTTAATTTTATTGTTTATTTTGTTAAGTATAAATGAGAATTGCAATTTTTATTCTACGTTCGTTTAGAATTTAGAAACTATCTTAGACTGAATGGGTTTATCTTTTACAAAATATTGATTCCCACGTGTTAATCTATAAATAGCCGGTAAGACAGGTCGAAGGGGAATGAACAGACTCGATTCATAAATATTGAGCGAGCTGCCATCGTTGGAATATTGCTTTCTTATTGTACATTATACACTTATGTTTTTCAGTTCTTATAAATTGTAACTCATTATGTTTATGCTTTTTTTTTCTACTGGAACATATGGAGAACCGGCTCAATACTGTTCTAGAAACTTCTAGTAAACAGGGAGGTAGTGTTATAGTAAAACAACACGACAGTCCAATTCCTGCGTATACCCGAATGCCATGTTTGACGTCATTTCCATCGCTACTTTCGACCCACTAGATAATATTAGATTATGTGCATCATAATTACCTAGACAGTCATTCTTGAATATTAGTTATTAAAAACTTAAATTTATCTATGACACTGAAATCTCTGCAAACATTCTGACTAAACAAAGCAAGTCAACCTTATTTAAAAGGGAAATTATCTCAATCAATATTGAGACAAAAGCGAGAAAATGGGACGGCGCGTTTTGTTCTTGATTTGTGATAACTAAGGACTGTTATATTGGGGTAAAGTTTGTGATATACTACAAGCTTTGCTAGCCCTTCAAATATTATTATACACATGGTAATTTTTACACTGCGTTAATTTTTAAACCGCATATTCGTCTCAATCTCTACTAATGTTATGCTATAAATCATCCATGAATAACAAATATAATATTTTCGTATAACATATTATTAAATAAGATCTGTGATATTTTGATTATTTTTATTGAAAATTTCACTAAATATTTGTAAAAAAGAGAGTTAAGAGTTTGAAACATGCTAATCAGATCGGTTATTTAGAGAAATAAATTCATAACTTATTTTAGTAGGCATGATAGGAATATTTTATTTACTCTTTACCAGTGGCGAAGGGTGAAAATTTTCAAAAGGGAACCCGAAGAAATATTTTTTTCTACAGATGTAATACGCATTTCACAAAAAAAATAAAATCAGTAAAATATCGTAATACTTAATAATTTCCTTCTAACATAAACATGTCTAAACTTAAAATTTTAATAATAATCACATATTATTTTGAACATAGGTACCTAAAACAGTCCAACAAATATTAATAACGCACACTATACACAAACAATAATTAATACATTCTAAATTATTAAAAAAATTCGCGCCAATGGCTCAACATGAAGCCGCAAATTCTCGGGTTACCCTGAAGTACACATACACGCACGCACACATGTATTTTTACGTCACTTCCAAAAGATTAGACAAAGACACCGCGCTACGTGTGAAAGAGACAACAATATCGCGAGGGAAGCTATGCGCGGCCGGGTTCCCTTCGAACACTACAAGGCGCGAGCACTGCGCGCGAGTTACGATTTAACGAATTGATACTATGTACCGTTATCGTTGAAGTATTGATTTAATTGAATAAGTATAAGATGACTTGTTTGAGTATACTATTATTATTCTAGTTATATTTGTTATGTTTTTCTTTTATTATTTTTAGTTAATTTGCAAAAGGTAACCCGGTAGGAATCGGCTTGTATGGACGCTTCGCCACTGCTCTTTACGTGTTTAGGCCTACATGAGATTTCATTACCTTACGCTTAGAAGTACCCCTGTGACGGACGCATCCTATTAGCATATCTTAATATAAGAGCTTGCAAACAACTTGAGCACAATAGTGCGTAATGTAGGTATTTTTACGTAAATATAGGTACACTAACATACGAAGAAAATCCTCACCAGTTGGTAGGGTGCTCATGTCGTTTGCCAGCTACCAGTAGCGAAGCGTTTTATACAATCCGATTTCCACCGGCTTTCCTTTTAGCTTTATTAAGGTTGGCTTAGTTTCTGTTTTCTATTACATTGGTCGTGATATGTTATCTAAGGCAATTTTTTTTGCCTCGGGTTACCTTTTAAAAGATTTCACCCTCCGGCATTGCCAGCTATGTAACCTCCTCCTAGCCGAATTTCGACCACGGCGGCAAATTTCAACGGAGATCAGCCAGGTACGCAGGATATTTTATAGTGCACAAGTGTGTGCGTAATATACAGGTGCACTCTCTGTTCCTTCACTCTCATAGTTCGGTAGGACGGCAAACCGACATGACCTAAAAGGGATCAGGCGCAGGACCAACGGCTTTACGTATTTTCCGAAGCACGTGAGTATCACACCGCCAACTTCCTGACTCCGAGTTGCGACTGAGTAATTTTTAAGATGGAAAAATCCAGTCAGAATTTATTTTGTTCCACCCGGGATTCGAACCCAGGACCTCAGTGCCGTTGTCGTACTTGTACCACGTACAATTACAACCACGCCACCGAGGCAGTCAGCCAGCTACGTACATCTGTAACTACAGCACAGGGATGCTGGGTCAAGGACCGCGATCAGATGCCATCTATCATCATAGCCGACAGCAGCTAAAAGGTCTGTCCGTATCAACCGCAAACGATATCATTAGGTTAACGGCTCGCTTTCAAACTTTTATTTTCCATTCCGTTTGATATATTATACAGATATTTAAATTATTGCGGTTTTTAGGGTTTTTAAATGTGTTAACATGTAATGGAAAAAGTGAATGAGTTATGACGAGATGGGTTTTATTTATTAAATTGTTCGATATTTGTAAAACATAGATGATTTTTTAGTTAGTGGATGTTGTGTATATTTTTGTGTTAGTGGAAGGTTGGAATGAGTTTTGTAATTTAAGACGTCTTTTTAAGGATCAACATTACCATTCTGACTTATAAATTTGAATGTAATAACATTATTATTTTTTATAATTGTACAAGTCTAATTAAAGTGAATAATACTGTTACATATTTTTACATCTTAAAGCATCGTAGATGGGAACACAGAAATTGCAAATATAAAGTTTATGGTAGACTCTATATTTGTACTTCATAGCTGCTGTAGATTGTAATTCGTGTTAAATATTATTAGAATGGCAGGAAATTGAGTTTTAACTCTTGTTCTGGTAATTGGCCGGTGACGTTACCATTTTACGTGGACAAAATAATTTAGTGTTCTACAAATAAAAAAAATGACTTGTCACATTATCTTCTTCAATCGTGTTCTCTTCTGTCAGTAGAAGTTAAATCTCCCGTGCTACGTCACGATATGCAATGTGTTAACCTATTAAAATACATTTAAAACAAATCTTAGTACTTAAATAATAAGGGCCGTATTAATAAATCTATCTTACCTTTGAGTAGGATCTCAAGTCATTAATGTATTGAACTAATAAACCAAGCTTAGATTGCCGTATAAGAGCTTGTTCTCAGCTGAATCGGATTTATTTAATATACAACACTCAACTGCCGAATTCCGTCATATGTTGTGACATAAAATATTATTTGAGATGGTGTTGATTCTGATTATTAAGTAGGGATGACCTTAAGATGTTGATTTTAATTTGAAAGGCTCTCAGCTGACATCATTCTCCAGAGCGCAAATGAGTGACATCTTTTAATATGTCCCTAAATACTTGTTTTTATTGGTGGTAGGCCTCTCATATGCGAGCGTCCGCCTGGGTAGATACCACCGCAATATCTATTTCTGGCGCCAAGCAACAGTGTGTAGTCATTGTTGTGTTCCGGTTTGAAGGACATTGTAGCCAACGTAACTACTGAACAGAATGAGACTTAACATCTCACGTCTTAGGATGGCGAGCGTAGGGGAATACCAAACATTATTTTGTATTTCAAGGTGTTGGACGGCGTTTCTACTGTTTATGGGCGGTCGTATCTCTTACCATCAGGTGAACTGTAAGCGCGTCTCGTCATTCAAAGCAAAAATGAAGGTGTAGTGTTGCTAATATTAGCAGTCATCTCACCGATCATCAGACAAGCGAATGCTACTTCATGCATTTGTATAAAAAAAACGATAGGTTCAACTTACCCTATTTGTCCCCGTTTCACTTCGAAATGATACTTTCAACATAAAATAAGATTTATTAAACATCGGGTCAGATTTATTAAACGTTGAAGATGATTTAAACAGCCCACTAATTTGAATAGGACGTTGCTTTTGTAGAGGCTGCCAAACGCATGACGGCCACTTTTCATAATGACAAATTGATAATTTTTACTATTGCATAATAAAGGTTTAGACGCATGAGCGGGAAAGTTCGCGGCTCATTACAATTGTCGGCTGGAATTACTGAGCGTTGTAAAGTTTTTCTAAAATAATTGTGTATTGCGAAATAGCCAAAGGGTCACGACAATCTTCAAAACATTTACTTATTTATAGAAGAGATGTTCGTACTTCTTTAGGTTATCTACTTCCAACGATTGTTGTCACCTTATGTTAAAAATCATTTATTCATTGGGTATTGTTGGTTTGCGATGTGGATGTTCGGATATTTACAAGAAGAAATCGTTAAAAGATTTTTAAGAAAGTTTTTTATCCTTAAAAGTTGGTACAAAATAAGTAGGAATTAAATTATAAATCCTGCATGGAAACGATTTTCATACGCATAAATCCTCAGCAAAAGTGATTTTCAACTACCTACATTTAAAAACATTTTGTATCGTTTCGTCTTATTGGTTGACCTAATATTTCCTGCCATAGATTTTCGTTTAATTTTTAAAGTAAAATGTCTTTGTTTTTGGTTTGTCATGGGAGTGAGACAAGTTGGCAAGGTTGCGGTGGCTTTTTGCCAATAATGAACTGTTTCCGGGTTCGATTCTGCGCTAATAAAAGCAGACTTGAAATGCATCATTAAATTAATTGATAGTTTATTTTATAGAATTTGGATTTGACTTTATCCGATTGCATTCCCCATCATTAGATAATTTCTGTCCATTTTTGTTATCCAAAGTCGTAAGTTTAAGTTGCATTGGATTAAAACTAGCTATTACAAAATATTATCTAAGAGAGAATGTAAAGCTCTGGGCAGATACTGAGCAAAAAACTCTACTTTGCCGCAACCTGGGGAATGAACCGGGAACTTCAACACGGTAATAGTACAGCTTACGCAATATGAAAGATCCACATAGGGAGCCTAGTTCTGGGAATAGTTACTGAGTTGGCAATAAGTGAGAGAGCTCTATGCAGTCTTTTATATCATTGTCAGAAGCGATACACACAAATAGCATTTTAAAACGTGTAATATATCATTCAAAACAGGATAAACATTGTGAAACATTCATAGATTTTGAATATTTGTTTATGTCCCTTTGAAGTTGTTTAGAGAATCGATTTGTATGAAATGAGTTGTGAAATATCCGATCGCCGTCGCTCTAATATTTTATTGAGAATATTAATTTCCATATTAATCGGCCGGTGAATTGAAATTAAAAATTATATTTATTTAGGGTATCGCTTTGACGAGGTGGTAATGGATTTTCGTATCGGCTGCTATTCTTGTGACTGTTGAAAATTCTCCTGATTGAAGTTCCGGTATTATTTGCTTAGGACTAGAGCTTCAGCCAAGGTTGGTGACTAGCAAATGTGTCATTTATCAATATTAGCCCACTTCACATCCTTCAATCGAAGGTTTGTTGACCAAACGAATCAGGATTCAAGGAATTTTCCGAGATTTTAATGGTTTACTATATCGTATCGAAAAGTTAATGTAGGTATGACTTTAAAAATAAAGACACGGCATAATTTCTGTACATCTGAGATCTGGAAGCTAATATATTATTCTTTCCTACTCTCTATTTCGTCTCATTTATGTTGCGCGAAGACCCCAATTTTGCCAGCATTATGCTTACGGGCACGTCAAAGTGTCCCCACGGCACCTGATGGTAAGTGGAATGGGGTCCAGTAGAATGTCGACGGACGAGAGATGATTACCCCTCGACAGTCGATATAATTATGCCGGCCTGTTGGAACATACACAGGCTGATCCCGGAATGCGAGAAACTTACATTGGCCATTGTGGCGGATTTTAAAACCTTGTTAAAACGTGGTGGTCGCTATCTAGGCAGATAGGTATATCCTACCACCAGCAAAAAAGGTTCTTTCTTATGTGATATGCGTATCGTTAGATATTAGTGCTTAATACAATAAGGTGGTGTTCCTGTTTAGCGGCTGCACTGTTAAATAATCAGGTTTGATTCTTTCATATTCTACGAGAAAAGAACGAACTCATTTGTTAAAAATAGCTTTACGTTGATTTACTTGCTCATTATTAGTATTTGTTATAAAACACAAAACATTGCACAAGATCATTTTTTTGTATCTTAAGGAGGTTGGTTGTAGTTTCACGAACATATCTCTCCATACGGCGGCATTTGCCAGCCTATATTTAAAAATATATCACGCAATGTATCTGCATAAGAGAGCACCAAAACAATTCCGATGTTCTCTAAGATGACATGAATACGATACAAGGTTGCAATATTTCGTGAAAAACAATCCGGCAATAGTGGAAAACATTTCAAAACGACCTACTTAGTTGTGCACTTTTCAAAGTTTCACACGGGGGTTGTAAACATACAGGTCTTGAATTGACTTGCAGAAGATTAACAAATATGTCGCAAAGTTATTAATTCAGATCAAGTATGTTATGTTTTTATAATATTTTGTAAAAAATAATTTAGAACCCTGGTGAATTTATGTGAATTATGTTATCAAATTAAAGAAAAATCTAACTATTGCTAGCATTGCAGTCGAGCATTGTTGCGTTTTGTTGCACATACACGTGTTTTGCAAACTAATATTGAGCTATTTGTTTTTACAAATGGGTGATAAGTACCTACAACTATTATTAGCTAAATAATCATCCTGTCCTGTGATTTACATAATCATCGTTGATGACTGGTAATCACGCACAATATTATTGTGTTGCTTTAAGCAAAACACGGTAAAGAATTTTAAAATGATAAAGAATAATAAACTTTACAGCGGTGAAAATAAAGTTACTATCCATGTTTATTTTTAGTCTTATCTGACATTTTCTTAGCAGCTCTATAACTACTGAACAGGCTTGCTAGACGTATTCTAATTTGATAATTGAGCAATTTGTCCCTCATCGACTCATTATCATATTGGCACGGTAAACCTTTCAAATCAGCATGGCCGCTACCGAGATAGATTCATTATATAAATCGATTATGACTTCAGACTAACTGTCAGCACGGATTTCAATTGACCTTTTCAATACCCACCATGCATAGTTGCCAAGATTACTACTCTATAAATAACCTCTCCCAAACGTGTCCCCAAGATTTGTGACTCAATTTTATATTTACGATATAAGTTGTGTCGCGTTACCGTATTTGATTTGGGATACAGAGAACAAAAATGTTTTATCTGATGTTATATTTTTTTTATACGCACGGTTGAGTATTGCACGGTTCTTCCTCTACACCCTGAAGGTCAATGGAGTGGGGTCCAATAGAATGACGACTAACGAGAGATGGTTACTCCTCGGCAGTCGACACAATTATGCCGGCCTGTTGGAACCGGATATATACAGGCTAATCCCGGAACGCGACACACTTACGTGTCCCACTTTGGCGGTATTTAACACCTTGTCTATGGTGGTCGCTATCCGGACGGCTATAAAATATATCTAACTACCAACAGATCACCAGCATTTTATCCTCGGTAAATGAATTAACAGAAACAAAACCCTTCGTTCACTTACACTGCATCAGATTTGTTTCACAATACTATAATTTTGGATTTTTTACAATACGGAATTACAATAGCTTTAAGATATATTATCGTAATACTCAAAATAAATTAATGTCGCGTGCGAGAATTAAATTGTAACACCTGTGTTTACAAAAAGGCCAACATTTCAAAACGTGAATGATAGGACTGGAAGACTGCCTAAAATGAAGCGCTACATAAAATGCATAGGCTAAGACATGTCCGAGTTGCATATGTAACACCATACAAATAGAAATTAAATTTATTTCTTTTTTATTTTTATTGTATTGATCATTAAAGGTCTATTAGATTACGTACGAGATTGATAAACGAATTTGATATTTATTTATAGTATTTCTTTGAATAATATTATCAAAATCTCTATTTAGTTGTATTATATATATTTTTAAATAATATAAACTCAATATTTGCTTAAACAATACACATTTTTCCTTGAAATTAAACCGATAAAAATCTGTAGTCATATTTTAAATCATCTTTACTCTATAACAAACTTAGCACTGTTGAATGTGGATGGGTAGATACATGCAATTGTTATATACTGATATAAATATAGACTGACAAAGGCCACAACGAAATTTTCGAAGACGTACGAGAATGTGGTAATCACGTATTCTCTCAGAATAATTCTAACTTACACGCGTGATTTATTGCAAGAACTCAGAATGTATTGAGAGCACAAGTAAACAAATCATAGCTTAGGAATAGGCCATTAAACTTCGGTCCTCTGACCCAATTAGTAATAGCTACTGTAGGAGTTGCTAGCCCGGTTCACTATAAAGTCAGAACCAAAGCCGATTAATATTAACGTTTTAAGTTATATTAGCTACAAAACTATATTGGACAAGATTTTGTTTTGAGAGTAACTAATATTTCACTCGTCATAACAGATAAATGTATGTGTACTAAAAGAAATAGAAATAATTTTATATTATTTCCAAGTACGCATACGAAATTGACGTTACGATTGTTTACCGTCGGGTTTATTTTCTCAGAATCCATCAATTTTCCTAAGTCTAAAATTGTACTTCCAAACCTAGTACAATCGAGACAGTCTTAAAATAAAATTGTAACAGATCATTGTCAATAAAATACATCGCTTTGTAATTGAAAAAAATAATGGAGAATAAAGAGAAAACATCCAGACGAATGGCCGAGGCGTTACGACGGCGTGTGGTGTAAAATAAAACGTTTCTGTTGACAGTATTAACTTCACTTGAGAAATTATTGACGATTTTATTGAACTTATTCTGATTACCATTTTTTTTCACTTGGTGTTGCTTGCGGCTCAACCTCCTGAAACAATTAACAATGTATAAAAATCTTACCTAATACTGTTCTTAACATAAAAGCCACCCACCTTTACTAATATTCTAAATGGCGTTATAAAAACAAAGATTTTCACTTCGGATATTAAAAGGAAAATCTCTGAAAAAAGAGCCAGAAAAAACTTGCAAATTACAAAGTAAAATGTTCCGGAAAATTGGTGAAATTTAAAACTGTCGCCCCAGATGACTTCGGTTCGGTTATTTTAATGCCTTGTCAAAATATAAAGGGCAAGTGTTACTTTTAGTATCGAATTTAACTTAAGACCAAGATGTTTTGATCTAAAATTATTCTGAGAAAATATTTTTTACCGTACCGTTTTTGTACCAATGTCGGGAATCCTGGAATTCCCACCATTATCTCACGATCCGCTTTTTATTTTCCATAGTTTAAGATTTGTAAACAAGCACATAAGCCAAGTGAGATTATCATCGTCTAATGATATTTATTTTTTGTATATTATTGTCACTACATAAGCACTTATAATGCCGTAGGAAACGTGGATGAGTTGCCGATCTTCAAGAAGAAAATTATAATATAAAAACGCCATAAAATCGGTAAACTAGTTTTAATGTAAAGAAAATTGTTATTAAGATATTTGTGCGTCTAACACCAAGTGAACGTGTTGGAGATTGTAACCTTCGTCGTGACTTATTATTTTTTATATGTTCTATTTTTAGAACTAATTGTATTTTGTTTGCCATAGTTACTTCTCTTTAGTCCGAAATAAACACTCGTGTCAATAACATCTTTTTACTAACTTTATTTAATTACTAAGAACATATACCATATTTACAACACGTTATCAGCACGAACGCTTAGTTCTTAGTTTTTTTCACGTTATTTAGTAAAATAAAGTTGAATATATTTTTTGTGTGACTAGGAAATAGTAATAGTCTGAAAATGTCACATGAATCTGGAGATGTTTCGAGTATGAAAAATTCCCCTGCGTCGATCACATCTTTTCCATTTCCTTGTTTGAGGATAAAAGATGGATATCCGACTTGGAAGTTCAAGATGCGAAATTACCTTATCCATGAGGATTTATGGGAAACAATCGGTGGATACCCAAATGGAGACACAACCCATGCCTCTACAAAGGTACGCAAAGACGCAAAGGCATTAGCAAAGATATGCTTATCAGTAGAAGGTGCAGCGATAACCCATATAAGATGTGCGAAAACTGCATCTGAGGCATGGACTTGTTTGCAAAAAGCCTTTGAAGATAAGGGAATAGGACGAAGATTATTTTTGGAGCGTAGACTGTACAGGTTGAGTCTATCAGAGTTCAAAAATATTGAACTATATATTAACGCAGTTATGTCAACCGCACAGGATCTTGCGGATATTGATGTAGTCATAGAGGACAAGTCTATTGCTGCAATATTTTTGGGAGGTCTAACTCCAAGGTATGAACCTCTCATTATGGCTTTAGAAAATTGCAATGTAGACGTGACTACAGAGTTGGTGAAAACAAAACTGCTTAATGAAATGTCCAAAGATGTGGCTACATCATTAGACTCTGTCTTTCATGCGAAGAAGAAGCCTAAGTCAATGAAGAAGAATATAGTTTGTTATGAGTGCAAGACACCTGGACATAAGAGACCAGACTGTCCACAGAGAAACAAGAAGGAGAAAGGCAATGCGGTAAATACCAATGATACGATATTTACAAGTCTTGATACTTCTGGAAACCCAAGAAAGGACATAATTTATGTAGATTCAGGTTGTACTAGACACATGACTTCTAGACGGGACTGGTTTCAGAATATCTCGATACAGAATCAAGGTACTGTTACTGTCGCAAATGGAGAACAGATTAAGTGCTGCGGAATTGGAAATATTTCAATAAACACGCCCGAGAACGTGGTCAACAATATTAGTGATGTTGCTTATATACCAGATTTGAAAGCTAGTTTGTTATCTGTATATAAAACTGTTGAAAAGGGTTTTATTTGTGTTTTTGATAAAAATGGATGTAACTTTTATAAATCTGATACTTTTAATTTTACAGGTGAATCTGTTGCTCATGCCTCGCCCTGTGGTGGACTGTACGTTTTAGATGGTACTGTAAATGTTTCCGAGAATGTGGCGGATAATTTTTTTACACAAGATGTGCACTCTGGCTGTCAGGATAGTTATCAAATTTGGCATAAGAGGTTAGGACATTTGTGTCGTATAGGCATGAACCAACTGAAAAATCACAAGGTAGGTATAAAGTATACAGGAGTAGATAAAACTAGTTGTATCGCTTGCGTGGAAGGTAAACAAGCAAGAAAACCTTTCAAAAGGTTAGCGTTTAATAGGGCTACTTCCCTTTGGAACTGATCCATATGGATTTGATGGGACCGGTGTCTACAACTTCTTTTCAAGTAAATAGATATATGTTGACAATAGTAGACGATTATACGCGAAAAGTGTTTGCTTATTTTATTTCTTCTAAAACAGAAGTCAAAGATATATTTTGTGTGTTTCAATGTTTTGTTGAAAATCAGTTAGATAAAACAATTAAAGCAATTAGGACTGATGGAGGTAAGGAGTTCGTGAATAAAGAGTTTGTTGATTATCTTGCTTCAAAAGGTATAGAACATCAAACAACGACGCCTTATAGTCCTCAGCAGGTTGGAGTAGCGGAACGCACCCATCGTTCGGTTACAGAAAAGGCAAGAACGTTGCTAGCTGAAAGTTCACTACCGAAAGCATTCTGGGAAGATGCATTCCAAGTTGCCATTTACCTTAAGAATAGGTCTCCTCATCGAGCCTTAGGTGGACAAATTCCTTATGACAAATGGTATGGACGAAAAGGTGATCTTAGCCATCTAAAAGTATTTGGTTGTAGAGCTCTAGTCCATATACCTTCGTGTCACAGGAAGAAATTAGATGTCAAGGCACAGGAAGCAATTTTCGTCGGTTATTCTGAAAATCCAGGCACTTATATTTTTAGGGACCCTGCTAACCCACGAAAAGTTATTATATCCAGAGATGCAACCTTTTTTGAAAATTGCTTTACAGCGCTAAAGCAGAAGCAATCTGAGTCTGTCGCACAGTCAGAATCTATATTGTTATTTGATGAGCAAAAAGATTGATTCTGAGTTTGATCATGACTGTCAATTCTATGACTGTGATGAGAGTATCAGCCCGGCGGCTGAAGCAACTTTACCAGTAAATCTAGAAAGTGCAAAAGAGTCAGTGACTCTGGAAGAGCGAGAGTCTCTCAGTGACTTAAGGCTGCCTAGTGTGGAAGAAGTGACAGCGAATTTGGAACAGGAATCGAACCCTGAGCGCAGATACCCTTCCAGAGACAGAAAAACAACAAATTTTTATAAAGCTTACAATACGTCAATGGTAGATTCTAATGAACCTACGACATATTACGAAGCTACTCATGCCGATGATGCTGATAAGTGGCACCATAATATGGATGGTGAGTATAGTTCCTTAAGGAAACTCCATACATGGAATTTAGTAGATAGACCTAACAAAAAGGTTATACCATGTAAATGGATTTACAAAAATTAAACTACCAAACTCTATGGTAAAGAACTTATGATATTGGGAATTTTGTTGATGACATAATAGTCTTCTTTAAATCTAATTTGACATTTGACACTGTCAAGAATTTGAATTTTTGAGAAGATTTGTCGAGATATTTTTCATTAAAAGATCTCTGAATTATATTCTTTCTATATTAGAAAAGTTTAATATGAAGGAGTGTAAGACCGTGGATACTCCATTAGTTTAAAATAATATGGCAAGAAGAACGGATGGTCAAGTCATAAGAATGAAGAACCATTTAAAGGTTTTTTTTTGTGACGCAGACTGGGCAAACTGTCCAATCGACAGAAGGTCATACACCGGTTATGTTTACAAGTTAAGTGGAGGTCCAGTATCATGGAAATCCAAGAAGCAACCTACTGTTGCGTTAAGTTCGGCCGAGTCAGAATATATGGCATTAGCGTCTGCCACGAAGGAAGCGTGTTACTTACGTCGGTTTATATACGAGATAACAGGTATACTTTGTTCAGTTAACTTAGCTTCTGACAGCCAAAGTGCCATTAATCTTGTTCGAAATCCTGTACACCACAGCAGGACGAAGCATATAGATACTAGGTTTCACTTTATTAGGGAAAAGGTATCTAATAATATTGTTAAGTTAGAATATATAAAAAGTAACGATATGCCTGCTGATGTACTAACGAAGGCCCTCGGACCTCTAGCACACAAACGATGTGTAGTTAACTTAGGTTTAGAAACTTAATTATTTTATTTGTTTTGTTTCTGTCACAACTGCGATTAAGGGCGGCTGTTGGAGATTGTAACCTTCGTCGTGACTTATTATTTTTTTATATGTTCTATTTTTAGAACTAATTGTATTTTGTTTGCCATAGTTACTTCTCTTTAGTCCGAAATAAACACTCGTGTCAATAACATCTTTTTACTAACTTTATTTAATTACTAAGAACATATACCATATTTACAACAGAACGAAATGCATTATCAAGCAACAAAGTTCACTAAAAACAAAGTTTAATGACTCGTTAATCCTCTTGTAATTATAAAAATGTATATTTATTTGGCGTAAGAATTAGATTTTACAATATGGGGCAAAAATCTTTGTTATTTCTATATTTTCCAGATACTTCAGCCTATCTTTCGCTCAACAAGACAGCTAAAAAATGACACTCGCCAATGTAACAAAACAGAATAAGTCTACCAGTAAATGGACTTGACACTCGATATATTAAATCTCGTGTCATTTTGTTATGACACGTGTTACTTGGACTATATCAACAGCTTGACTTTAGGCGTGATGTCTCCTACGATATCGCATCGCCCATTATCCATCGGTGGCATAGTGTGAGTTTTAGTGAGAGTGTCTAAAAATAGACAAATAAAACCAGTAATGTATATCTATATTGACCTAGTGTTTAGCACTTCTGGCGTTGACGGATTATCTTTGGCTGGAAAATGACATTTGAAGTTGTGTAAACGCGCGTAGAATTAGTTTGTTGATTATTCTGTGTCATTTTTGTTTGTCTTGTAATTTTCTATTAGAGAGAGGTAAATATTTTTATTATAATTTTGGAGCTGTGAAATCGGATAACCATTTTGATGAATCTAAATATATTCTCTTCTCAATGTTAGTTGACAAACACTCGCACACATTATGTGTAGTGTTAAAGAGAGATATGATGTTTTAAGGGAATATAATGGTTTTTTCTTTACCAATAATTACCCACAGGCACCCCAACGACAATTTTCTGAGGACCCTGGTAACACCAAGGTTGATTCATTCTGTAGGTAAAAATATCTACACATCGGCACTAGTCGACATCTATTTAACAGATAGGAAAAATTCTTGTACCCTTACTTTCCTCACCCGTACATGAACATTTTTTTGGACCGTATCGTATTATATACATACATACATAACATCACGCATTTATCCCCGAAGGGGTATGCAGAGGCGCAACTAGGGCACCCACTTTTCGCCAAGTATGTTCCGTCCCATGATGTGATAGGGGGCGAGCCTATCGCCAAATCGGGCACAAATTCCAGACTCCGGGCTGATACTGAGCAGAAAAAACCCAAATATCACTTTGCCCGACCCGGGATTCGAACCCAGGACCTCAGAGCGCTATTGTACCGGACATGCAATACAACTACGCCACCGAGGCAGTCTCGTTATCGTATTATATATATCGTATTTATACTAGCACTAATGTCCATTGATCGATTTGAGTTATAAAATTATTGTTGTTTGATCTGTTTTAATTTAAAAGTTTTTTTTCATGATTTCGGCCTTCTCTTGCGAAAGCCCTCTTCATAAACAAAGACTAGCTAATATTCAGGTATAATCTAGCTATATATCTATTAGTGTAAAAAAATAGCCTATAGCACTCAGGATATATGTAGCGTCTCATTAGTGAAAAAATTAAAATCGGTATAGTACTTCCTGAGATTAGCTTGTTTAAACAAACAAATTTTTCAGCTTTATAATATTAGTATGGATAAATATCCAATAAATTTTGTATATACCAAAATTGAAAAAAAATCTGAGCCTAATTTCCATTTTAAAGATCAGAGGCGCTGTGTTGTTACGTGAACGAGAAAAAAAATCCATTTGCAGAATCCAGTTTTGTCAGATAAACTAGACACGGGAGCCGAAATATAGACTTATTCATTCGTAGAATTCTCAACTTAGGACTATTAATTAACTACCATTCAATTTGGTAGGGTAAGTCGTTGTTAAAGTGATAAAATTAATATATATAGGCATTGTTTTGTTCATAAATAATGTATAATTATGTGTTTATTAATATTATATAATCGGGTTTTATTCGATAGTAATTAGTCATAAATTTACTTTATATTCATTTGCAATGCAGTAAATTATTTTCTTCTTAATATTTTTTTTTAATGATAGATTAGCATCACCATATTATACAAAGCGCTTTTTAATTCATATTTTGATTTATAAGAAAGTTAGCAAATGCTTGGAAGTTGTATTCTTAAAATTAGTGTTATCTCATTTTCCTAAAATCTAGTGGCAGCGTAGGCGTATAAGCCGGAGTTTAGAAGTTCCAGGTCGAGCAACATTTTAGGGATTTCCTTAATACTATTTTTTTAATGCTGGTTGATTTTAGTTAGGCGACCGTGAGCAAAACTTATAAGCTTTTCTGCTATATGTTTCATAAAGTATACTGCGTTGCCTCCATATCGGACTGAAGTAGGTCTGACCGAAGAAGATCGGTAGTCAAGACAACTCTGTCAGTATCTCAACTCTATGTCACCGGTAATATGACTTCTAGAATCCTTTAACACGGTTCCGAATTCCGGGGACGTTTCGAGATTTCCTCAGTACACACAATTTTGCATAACTCTTACGGAACATGTGAGAACTTTTCTAGTTAAATATGGCGAGAGTGGCTGCGATTCGAGACGTATGTTCACCTACTTTTCCTATTTGTACGGTATCATACATAATTTGGTGCAAGTTAGAAAAAAGTTTGTACAATCGAAATATTTAATAATTTGTGAAATTTTACTTATATTGTTTTTCAAAATATTTGTACGTTTGAAGTAAATGCGGAAACTATTGAACAGGTTTGAATGGAATTTGGCACACGGGAAGATGTTACAAGCTCTGGATTAACATACAAGCTATTTTCTATTCCGACTAATTATAGTAAGATTTATGTTTGGAAAGATCTCGAAATGAAACAATTTTCATCAATCATTTATTTGTAATTATACAATTTTGTATAATTGTAAAAGGTAGGTACATAGTGCAACTTTTCCTTTCCGGAAGACCAACACCTCAGTCCACCCCATGATTATGAAAGCTGCAAAGTTTTCAAAAACGGAAGAAAATCATAATACAGAAAACCGCAATAAAATCGGAAAAAATGTTTTATTGATGTCTAACATTCGAATGATTCGCGTATACTTAAAAAATAATTTTGGAAAGATCTCTCACAGAGTTAGAGTGAGAAGCAACTAGCAGATAATAATGTTGCTATTGAAACCTCTCGAGTCTGAATTCGGTGTTTCTAACTTCATAAACGAAATATGCAATTTGCAATTCACTTATTCCTGGTGTTAACAGTTTATAAATCACTAACTGCATGACGTAAATCTTAAATAATTCGAGCACCATTTAAACTGGCAGGATTTAGTGGTGTGACGCCGCCCAGCGCAGACATCGAGGCGGCAGGTGGGCTAGACTCGTCTGGATTCTGGCCTAGAATTGGAGAGTGTCAACTGTAGTGAAGGGACTGTAGGTTATGTTAAAAATTGGTTAATAATTTATAAAATTCTCAAGACAGTTTAGATTAAATTTATTTATTTATCAAATTTACCAAAAATACAATTTTCCTTATGAACTAAGACAATAAACTATTAGGTGGTATCATACTAATAATATTAAATTGAGATCATAAGACAAAAACTATACCTCGGTCCCTACACTAGGCACAACCTGTATCGTAGGCGACCGTGTTATGTATCTTGCAATTTCTTTAGAAAATATAAGTGGTAGTATTCAAGGACGTTCTTAGGGTTGGGTGCGTAAAAAGGACTATTTTTATATTTAGGATATTTTAGAGAACTTACGCCTTTTATCCCCGTAGAGGTAGGTGGAGTGGTAAGTAACTGGCGCATCCACTGTCCGGCGTGTGTGTATTGTCCCATGATGTGATGGGGGCGAGCCTGTGGCCATATCGGGCACAAATTTCAGATTCCGGACTTATACAGAGTAGAAAAACTCATTCAATCCCTGGGTCGTAACTGGTCGACCCAGGGATGAAACCCAAGACCTCAGCACTGCAGTTATTTCGTAATACATCATACAACTACGCCATCGAAGTAATTAAAAGACATTAAGAATTTTGATAATCGTTCCAGTTTTTAAGACACAGACTATTTTGGTCAGAAATTACTTATATATTACGTCGTGCGGCTTCTGATGTGTGGTTCATAGGGGATGATCATCTCAGAGCAAAATAATATGTGTTCCTACTGTTCTTTGTTACATTGTGAGAAAGCTGTGATATTCGGCGGTCGGCCAGCCACGTTGGGATCGCAAATATATTTAAGTAATAAATTTATTGCAACACCAAAATTATTGAGGGGCGACACACTAATACATTACATACACCTTACAAATAATTTTGTTTCAGCATTACGAAATCCTTTTCCCCGTATTTATACGCGTTATTTATCTAAGATCTATCTTTGCTGTGATAATAAGTCTGTTTCTCAGTGCTAACGGCATGGCAGCCTTCGCAATGCGTAGATATAGGGCCGTTGTGATTGGCTAATATTGAGATACAACTTGAATCTAGTTGGCTATCAGATAAACAAAGCTGAGAAACAGAGTTGTTATCATAGCAATGCTACGTCCTTAGATAAATAACGTCTATGAACATGGGGGTTCGTGTACAATTTAAAACGTACGAAATACTTGTGCATCTCTGCCCTCCCTTTAGAATAAAATGCGTAAGCACGTGTGGTTGAGGAAAAGTAATGTCAATGATTGTGATTTAACTTAAGGAAAACTGTTTCAGGGAATGTAAACGACGAGTCCAGTGGAATAGTTTCTTTTTAAACAGAAATGTTTACATACATGTAAGATTATATTAATAAAGTTAACAAGAATGTTGTGTCACAATTTTAAATTATTGTATGCGACCCGCTTGTAGAAGTTAATTCATACAATCATAACCTTGACCTAATTTATTTGAGAACTATTTGAAATGTGAGTTGTAATATTTGGTACTGTTATTTAAAATTTGATTTTACCTTTGTTTTAGTGCTTGTCAAAATCGTAGCAGTGTTATAGTAAAGAAACTAATTCAGGTCGTAATTGTTTGCCAAATAAATTTTGAGCGTTGAGTTTTGCTCCGTAGCAAAACGAAGTATTATATTACAACTATCATAATATTTAAGTCGTAAACGTTTTTACACATGTAATTTGGGGTTATTACACGCCAAAAATAATTATTACTACCTACTTCTCGTAGCTATCTACGTAGGTATTCTATGAATTTTCAACAGAAATTATAGCCTGCATGTTCATCATGAAATTTTGCGTTTATAATAATAGTTTTTTTATGTAATACAGCGGTAGAATAAAATTTCGTAACGCGTAACCGCGTATTATAGTCAACTCGGTATTAAAACGACAGTTTCCCGCGCAAAATTCCCGCCAAATTTTTTCTTCTAACCTCTATGTCACCCTCCACACCACAAAAGTCACTTGAATAGAATGTTTTTTTACACAACAGATTTACGAGACTATTTATATAGAGAAACGCTTACATACCACGCTATAAATAAAACTATCTTCTTATTTTCGTCAAATAATAGTGCTATTAGTGGAAAATGATCAAGTACACTTAGTTCTCGTAGAAAAAACATTGTTGCTGAGAAAAAACAAGGCTTATTTATAAGATAAATGGTAGTATTACTATATTATCTGTGGTAGATGGAGAAAAAAAAAAAAGTAAAACTTTAAACAAAGTTGTTTACGATGCTATAGATTTTTTAAATAAATATTCTTTTATCAGCTGCAAATAAAGAGATCTAAAAACCGATACCCATATCGTAAAATTTATTGAATTTTATCGTTTAGGTTTAAAAATTCTTGGATTTGTATTTAATTATTAGTAATTACGATTGATAGGATGTTTCTGTTATATTGACATCTACACATTATATAAGGCTACATCTCATGACATGAACTAATAAAAAAAACGTCTTCATAAAATAAGACAATGGTATATTTAGAATTTAATGATTTACAAGAGAGATTTATTAAAGAGATGTAGGAAAGAAATTAAATATAGTGACAGTATAGTGTTATGTCTAGTGATTCACAGTAAAGGTTAATTGAATATTTTTCCCTGAGTGCGCCGTGGGAATCTTCAATACCGATGTCACATTGAGGTCGAGGACAAACAATGATTAAATACTGCGAAGTGCGGATAGAACAGGCAGCGGGCACGTAGCAAAATTTTAATAAATATGAATCATTAGTCACATAAAACATTGGTCTGTAAAGCTTATTATTTGCTCTGGTTTTGGACTAAATTCTGAGGCCCAATTAGGAATATCTTATATATGGTCCTAGTAATCCCGTACAAGTACATACAGAAAGAAAGAAGGTTTTTATTGTTGGAACAAACAATAACGGGTTTATATATTTATGTTACAAAGATATATTATATTGTGCCAACAATGAAAATCCTCATTCAGCTCTATATCGCAATATAGCGTAACCAATTCTGCATCGTTGATTTTAGAATATAAAAGTGTTTATTCGTATATAATCCAGAGTGGTGCGGGGGGTCGTTGCCCTTGTCCGTTCCCTCTTAAATATGCCAATGATAGTGTTGTATAGTACAAATAGAACATTAATATCTGAATCCATTGCCTAAAATATTTGCATTCGCTCCATCAGTGTCATTTCATTTTTTTAAGTCCCAGGCAATGTTTTCATTTCAATATTATTCCAACTTTACGAATCGGGTCCTGAAATTAACATTTGAAGACATTAGTGAAAAAATTATATAATTTTAAGGGTACGTAATTCTTATTATTTCGTAACTACAATTTCCACAGTATCAATCAACACATAGTAGATATACTAGAACAGCGGTTAATTTAGGGCAATGTTTATGAAATCGTTAAGAAAGAATAGAAACGGATTTAAAGAAGACCCAAATACCGCAGTAATCCCTCAGCCCGGTTTCAGGAGACAATAAATAAACACAGGTATGCGCACGCAATCCCACCGAATAGCGCCTATCTCGCAGCACATTAATCACGCCACATCTCGTCTCTTCCCGCCAGTTAATCAGCCAACAATCTGTTTTGGTGTTCAAGATTATCTCGTTACGTAAGAAACTCTGCGACCAATTTGGGTTCCGTATATTACTTTATGTTAGTTTACTCAAAAAATAACATACATTATGAGACTTAACATTTCATGTGTTAGATAACATGTTATTACTGTTCATGGAAAGTCATGTCTTACCACAATATGAGTGGCTCTCTAGTCTCGGTATTCAGTTAAATAGTATTCAATAAGTAGTATGTGAGAAGCTAAGTAGCAGTCATCGCTTTGTGTATTTCTATACTCAAGTTCCCACGGGAATAACTAATCACTGTTTTCTTTCGGTTTGAAAAACGTTATAGGCGGGTGATTATTAGTTATTATTCATATTAAGTAGCGTACATAGGGTTGAAAATAAATGTGCAAGTAGGCGTGTTACGTGTAGCACTTAACCCATAAGTATTTTTGACAGTTTTATGGCTGTAGGAACAGTCTACGTCCACGTCACTCAGGCAAGTTCATTCTACGTTGTTAGACGTTTATAATTGATAAATAACTTTTCAACAATTACACCTAGTCTATCACCTGTAGAATTTAGAACGATTATAATTATTGCATTTTTTTTAATATATACTAACAGAAAGTTAGCTCACTTGATGTTAAGTGATTTTCATTGCCCATAAACACTCGATAAAACTGCTTGCCCGAAAGAAATAGGGATCAGGAATGGTATAAGAATGGGCAACCTCTCATTTTCCATGCGAAAATATTACAGCGGGTTTTTAATTCACGTTCAGTCTCTGTGATATCCAGAATATCTAACTGATATTGCTACCCTACTGTTTCCAGTTGAAACAGCCCATTCATATTGTAGACAGGTGGCTATCGTAGATAGATTTATAGCGTATGCAACTTTTAAAAGTTAAACTTCAATACCCGCGGATCTCCAAAATCCCGATACTTTATTGGCATCCAATATAAAGCCGGATTTTATGTTGAACACATAAAATATAATATGTGGCGAGTATGGTGTACGGGAAGCGTTTATTGCGTCACGATGCGAGGCAAGTTGACTGTAACTACGCTACACTTTAATAATGTCGTGTTAATGGAAATTTGAAATCTGTTGTGGTATGGGAAAGTGGGTCGTATACATACTTTTTACGCAAAGATATGGGTAATACTATTGGAAACTGTGGTGTTTGTTTACTTTGCAGTTTATCAAATCTATATATTTTTTTCTTTCCAATTTATACTAAAAACAGATGGAAGTTTAGTACATTAAACGAATGGTTAGATGTAAGTTATACGAGTATTTTCATTTATTTGTTAGAGAGCCGTGTCTAGCATTATGATAATTTGATGCAGTTTTAATGTTTAAGCCCCTTGTTAGATATGTTAAATAATAAAAACATATAGTTATTGAAATACTGAAACATAAATGTCATTTCTCCAATTTGTTTATGGCGAATTTGTTTTATACTTTATGGTTAATAAACAGTGCTAGGTTTACGAGCATAGACAATATTTTTTTTTATTTCGACACGTCGCAATGTGCTCGGTCAACAGATACGGACAAAGTTGATTTATGCCAACGCTATCCCAGATCTTAGTTTCCGTTTTGTTGAATATTCATTTTGTTTTTATATTTTTGTTATTTATATTTACTATTTCTGCACACATATAAGACTTTCTCGTATACTTTGGTAATGAGAATTTTGCAATATATGAATATCTATTTTAATTCTTGAATGTAACGATTGAAAATCAATCAAATAATCATAATTACAGTAAGGTTAAAATGATTACTAAATTAAACCAAAGGACATCCGTGATGCAATAGGAAAATAGCCAGTTAAGAAATCAATAATTGCGTGTTGGATTTGCAATTTGTACATTTGAAGTATCGTATCTATCTATGGTATTGTGATCAATGAAAATACCTTCTAATACTACTATAGATTTTGGGAATCAAAGTGGATGTTTTATGTGGAAATTTATTAAAACATTGCAATGTGTTTGTTTTAAATGGTTCGATTAATACAATAAAGAATTAAGTAAGTACCTAGATACATATAATATTAGTAACTTTTGCTCGCTTTGAGTGAGTTTTCGGGATTAAAGTCCTGCTATATATTTTCACGGGATAGAGAGTAGTAGTCCTTTTCAGGGTCTCAAACTATCTCCATACGAAATTCTATCAAAATCCATTGGATAGTTTTGAGTTTATCGCGTACAGACAGACAGGCAGATGCGGCAGGAACTTTGTTTTAAAATATATTTTTTAGAGCATTTTAAGAGGAAAGGAAGATCACAAAAGGAATAAATATTCTCCGTATTTGCAATTTTTTTAATTTATAATCAGCTCCTATTGGTTATAGCGTAATGTTATATCGGTAAAGGCTGTAGCCTTTACCGATAAATGGGCTATCGAACAATAACATATTTTTTCAATTCGAACCAGAAGTTCAAACAAACAAATAATCTTCAAAACTTTATCATTATCATAGATATGCAACTAATATTAATTTATAATAATGTTTGGATATTTGTATATATTTGTTTACGATAACCGCATGCCATTTCACAGATTCGCTTCCTGGGTAATGATATTGTTCTAGAAAATTCACATTTAATAATAATACTTGCCACGCGAGCGGAGCCATGGGCAAAAACTTACCTTAAAATCTTTGAAGTAGATAATAGAGAGGAAACGATATTTTTTTATTAACACTAGTTTTATGACTTGTCACTTTCACAAAAGATTGTCTTTTGATACCATTTTCTTAGAACACTAGACGCAAATTAGATTTATGTTTTGCGTTCGTACTATTTTCCTAGAAGTGATCTCCGTTTGACAGAGGATACGTAAAATTAAATGTCCGCGGATGTAACCGCGAATAAATTTGATGACACGATATAATTGGTCTGTATTTGTATAGATATAATTACAGAAGTCTTTCTTTTCACTATGGTGAGAAAATTACTAAACGTTACACCCAGTATTATATGAATTTTCGTGACTTTCGATAATTTGAGTTTTTTAAACATGATTTATAATTTTTTAAAACATTTTTTTCACTGATTACACGAATTGAAATGAACGGAAATAATTTATTTGAAACTGTAAAATGTTATCCAGTATTTAGATTCTGTTAATATTAACTCTGCCACCAGCTCGCAAAACAGTTTTTACCAGAGAAAGACGGGCAAGAAATTCTAGTGTTGCTTTTTCAAAATTACTTTAAGGTATAAACAACAATGCGTGCATATAGAGAAAATAGTACAATAACTTTTAATTCAAAACATAATTATTTAGTTTTTTAAAATTATTGTTTAGACACAATATTATGTAAATTTAGAGTTTGCAGCAGTTAAGTCCACAATAGGACAATACAACTCTTTATTTAAAAAAATATAATTTTATGCTATTATAATTGCCCTAAAGCTACAAAGTCTAGATCAAACAACGTAGAAAAATGTGGCGGTTCTAAATATTTATATAATTAATTCTCTGTATATTTGTCGTTTAGATATGATTGCTTTCAAGCGACGCTAAATTATACTAGAGGTTAATTTCAACTCTATCAGATCAGCCGCGTCTACTCGTAGTCACACCGTCAACAAGCCTACATTAAAAACATTAAAATACCGCCGTTAATCTAACCGAACATTCCTTGATCCAGTTTCATAACTATAACAATAATGTAAACAAATAAACACACAGATCTCGCATTTCGTCGGTTGTGTAAATCATTGTGATTTGTTGTGTTTTCTTCGTAATATTTGCTATAAATTTCGTTTGGGGAAAATGATGACGGTAAATATATCTATTAGGTTAATTATGTGACTGTTATTGCTTTTGACGGCGTTTTTAAATATTCCCATCGGTGTAGCTTAATGATGTGAATTTCAAAATAAATATTTGAAGAATTGTTATACGTGTTTGAATGAAGTTTGTGTGTCCCTATAATGTCATATATTACTCTTAGTTTGGGTTATTATTATATAGTGTATTACTTAGGTGCAGTGGCGAAGGATGAAGTTTTCCGAAAGAATACCCGACTCGACTTATAGGTATTAGTGGCGAAGAGTGAAATTTTTCATAAGGTAACCCGATGCAAAAACATTGTTTTAACATAAAGCCTTAGTTAACACATCGCGGCCAATTTAACTGAAATCGAAAACTAAGACAAACGTTAATAAACCTAAAAGAGAAGCCGATAGGAATCGGGTTGTATGGACCTTTCGCCACTGAAAATACGCATAAATGCGGTCTGGAATTCGTTTAGTGATAATTAAATTTTTTATAAATTACGAAAGGGAAGCCGGCAGGAATCGAATCCCTTCACCATTGCTCGGGTGCCTAAATTGAATACGCATGTAAAACTTTTAAACTACAGTTATATTTGAGCAACAACGTATGCCGTTGCAAGATAAATCAGTGTAATTTTATACAAATCTGGGATATTTATAAAAATTTACTTACCAAAAGTTGCTGAACAAAATTCAAAAAGTTTAAATCGGCTTTAAACTTTTGTGTCCCCATCAACAATCGTTTTTCTTTCTACAATATATTTAGAAGATTTAATTTATGTTAAATAAAGAGAAAAGAATATTTTGATTCAAGTTACGGTGTAGAAGCATTTTGAAGTTTTTATTTTGATCAGCTTTTTTGTAGCTGACGGTACATTAGCATAGTTTTCTGGTGCAATAATTAACTAATGTATATTTAACAATATGTATGAAAACGAAAACAATAAAGGATAACCAACACTATGTAAAAGGTATATCAAGATTTTAGGGTACCAACATAAGATAAGAATTTACTCACGTGGCGTAGACCTTTTAAGTACAACCTCATAGCATTAAGACCGTCTACGACTGTAGTACGCTACGTTTATTGCTACGGAGGGCTCTACGAGCTTTGCAGGTAGGCAAAACGTTAACCTTTATTTTTTACTAACCATTTGGTTTAATTTGATGCCAATATTATTTGCCCAAACACATTGTGAAAGTTTCTTTTACGAGTCAAATTATACAAAGTAATATTTTATACAATATATTTTTGTATACACACGCATATCGCACCTTTATCCCTAAAGGGGTAGATAGAGGTGCAACTGACACCCACCGTATAATGTCTATTCAGTCCCATGATATGATAGGACGAGCCTATACCCATAACGGACACAAATTTCAGACTTCGGGTTAAGAGTGAACAAAAATACTCAATATCATTGCCCGACCCGGGATTCAAATCCAGCTCGGGTAGAATGTGGTACTTACCGTGTACACAATATAAGTTCGCCATCAAAGCAATCATAACTTATACTAATAGTGTGTAATATTTAAGAAAGAAGATTACACATACCCTGAATTTGTTTTATAAATATATTATTATAAAAAAGTATGGATTAGTATCTTTTATTATTCAGCAGTTTGATACAACATGACGTAGTTTGCCATAATATTAAGTATTTGATTCTTGTATATTGAATATTAGGCGTCAATGACCGAACACCGACTTTGGCTGAAATGTTTGTATTCATATATTAGTAGAGGAAGCTATAATGCTCTTTGTATTTGCTATTTAGTGCGCAACGTCTGTAATTTATTGAAGAGTTTCGTGAAAAAACAGTTGACATTTATATAATGGTATATTAAAAAAAAAAATGTTGTATATACTTTTTATCAATAAGTAATAATTTCAAAAATGCTATCGTTCGAAAATATCTGGTCGTCATGAGACAACCTTTATAAATTTATGTAAAACGTTTTTCTAAAGCTAAGTCCACACTGACGTTTAACAGCATCGATAAAATAATATAATGCTCAATTCAGACGAAGCGTAATTTGATTACGGGATCCATTGTGGCATTAGGTATTTGACATTTATTTTACATTGACGTTTGATGATATCGCAATGTATTTATGCCTTATTTATTGCGATAATAGATAATAGATATCAATATTAATGTAGCAGTATTATAAATAATATTTCAATACTGTAGTATTAAAAATCTTAATATATAAACCTGAAGAGTTTCTTTGTTTGTTAATTCAATTGATTAAACGTGCTAATCTCAGGAACTACTAAACAGATTTTGATTTTATTTCACTAATACTAAAATACATTACGACTGAGTGCTATTGGCTACTTTTTATCCCGAGACAATTTTATCCCGGAAAAAAATTTTCACGCGGAATAAGCCACAAGCAAGCTAGCAGATTATAAAGATCATCTTGGACCATTTTAAATGTTTATAAGTGAAATTGGATGTACCATGAAACTTGACGTCATATATCCAACTAGTAGCAAATACATCGTAATTGTAATACTTTCCGCGAAATACCTAACTAGTTATAAATCTATCCATACAGATCTTTAATTGTTCGGTGATGGTTTACAGCGCCAGGCCGTTGCATTTTGCTTATAAACATTACAATAATAATATGAGCTCTGTATTATATACTAATCCACTAAGGGGCATGGGCTTCCTCTATTATTAAGTGGGATTAGGCCTTAGTCCACCACGCTGGCCTAGTGCGGATTGGTAGACTTCACACACCCTCAAAATTTTTATATAGAACTTCTATGGTATGCAGGTTTCCTTACGATGTTTGCCTTCACCGTTAAAGCAAGCGATAATTCACAAAGAATATATTCATAATTTTAGAAAAGTCAGAGGTGTTGGGATTTGAACCTGCGGACATTCGTTTCGGCAGTCTGTTCCACACCTAAATAGGTTATCGCCGCTTTTTATGACCACTATACCAACAGATAAATGATTTTGAATTGTAGGTACATACATACGTCAATTTCAGTATCCCTTAAGATTGGGACTTATTTATTGTAAGTAAAGGTCCTCTCCAGATTTGAAAAGTCGAAATTCGGTCATAAATATATATATTTTACAAGTAAAGCGATCCAAGAATAATCATCTGACACTTTTTTTTTCAAATTTCAGGACTCAGGAGTCACCTTTTCGAAAAACGGAACCTTTTTCTCAATGACGCCCACTCAAAACCAATATGTATCGTACACGTTTTAGTAGAATAACAAGTAAATCGGGTTCAATTTAGAAAAAAAACACGCTTTCAAAATTATAATATTCCATGTCTTTGATGTGTCGCGCGCCATTTCTTTCTGAGACATGTCACGTATTGCATACAATCCGGCTAGCGTATCTGTAATTTCAACGTGGTATATTAAATATTTTTTATAGACTTTTGTTAATTTTTGGGATAATTGGAAGGGGGAGGACTAAATAACGTTATGTCCCGCTATAGATAAAAGGGATGGATAGTTTTATAATCGTCGACATCCATTTATTCGAAATCATTGCAATAGATTTCACTACCTTATTACACTTGACACTGCACTGCACTTTAACTACTTAATTTTTATTCGTAAAAGTATTTTTTTTTTATAAAATATATTTTCTACAAATGTCCTAAAAGCACACCAGCAACAGTAATGTCAGCGCCATCTATTTAAGAAATATTATTGAAAATTTGAATTACTTCCTACGATATACACCGCGATAAAAGTAGCTAATATGTTAATCAAGCCATATTTCACGTAAAATCGTTTAGCTGTTTCTGCGTTTCTTTCTGATACCCATCTAAACATCCATACACTTTTACAAACTTCCGCATTTATATTAGTTAGAAGTTAGATAAGATACAAATTAAGATATTATTACTAAGAAAAGTATTCCAGTCCATGTTCCGAAAACTCTTTTATATTTCCGTAAAGCGCAACGGAAAAATCCATACAGCCATCTCATAAATTATTTTGTTTTTCTATAATTTTATTTCGTTAATATATCAGCCAGTATTTTCAAACAAGCTTTTGCTGCCAAAGCGCCACGCTACGGACAATGCGTGTAAAACATACATACATACATAACGAATGCGACTTTCCCGCGTGATCTAAATGAAAAATTGTATAGTAGGCGTGAAAATTCACAACTCGCAACTCAGTTGCCGCGCGTTTGGCGCCGAGTGAACACGTGTGAGAGATGATTGCCGCTCCTTTTTAAAGTTTACCGCGTATTTCGTAAAGTGTACAGATCGGAAATTTTTATTTGAAAGTGTTCTTTATTTTTATGTGCTTTTGTGGTTCATTATTGTGTGTTTAGAAAATAATTTGGATGTGAGTATTATTTTTATTAATTACAAAAAGTTTATCAATTGATATAATTGTAAAATTTATTTATTCGGGTGACTTTTTACAAATTGATTTCAAAACATTTATTACTGATTTTTTAGAAGATGCAGCCTGTTTATAAAAATCATATTATTTTTTTACATTGCATTATTTATTAGTGTTTTAATAATTTCTAATTTTATATTACCATTATTTTTTAATTATATAAATAAGTTGACAACTTTAACTTCTTAGTTTTTTTTGGAAATATACGAGAAGAGAGAAATATAACACTTTTCAATGACTTCTTAAACCGCCATTGAATTGCAAAATATATGACTTATCAAAGTACCTCGTATGATATAAGTTTCATACATACCAATGCGTTTGCAATGGGTCGGTAATGAAAAATATCGTCAAATGAGTAAAAACTTAGCGATGTTTGTGATGTAAGTGAAATACATTGATTTTCAAGCAGTGGAACCAGTATCGTGTTATTACTTATAGTTTACTAAATACTGATGTTTTATTCAATGGTTAAAAAACGAATTTATGTATATAATAAGCTGACATAACTTAGTTAACTTTGGGAATATCAGCAATTAGTTAAATTTAACTATGGTTTACTAAATATGTGAGTGTCCCTACCGCTTCAAAGTCTAGGCTATAAATTTTTTAAGGCTAAATTAATATTTTAATAAAATCGTATGTTTATATTATACTTAAATGTGAAAAAGTGCCGAAAGTCGTGACCCACCTCTAATGTCGCAATAAATACAACTAAGAACACACAATTTTTTTTTCTTCTTCATAATATCAGACAATTTCCATACGAGTAATTTATTATAATGTACTATATTTAATTTCTAAGGAAAGTGCTGTGTTAATGTGTTTTCGCAAAAAAGCTATTTATTTATGATAAAGTGTGTATTAAAATTTTTAGTAGACATCATTTTTCCGGCTGTAAAAATATTAAGAGTGATTTATTTTGTAGTTATGACGTTGGCCCGCGGACGAGTTCGCCTTGTTCTCTTTGTTTTTCAATTCTTGGGGACATTTGTGGCATAAAGAATGACCATTGTATTACAAAATATGTCAGACGGTATTTCATATTCCTCTTATTTAAATGGTATCACAAGTTTATGAACAAAGGGAAAAAGATTCGTATACAGTAAAACCCGCTTAATACGATCACACTTAATACGATTTCCAACATATTACGCCAATTAATGTCACTTTCAACTTGAGGCATGTTTTCATATAATTCATCAAGCTTTATACTATTCATCATCCTATAACACGCTATCTGTAGACGCGTTTTTTTTAAGTATGAACCGCAAAACATTTTTTATTAGACGATTTCGTAATTTTTTTTAAATAGACACCAATTAATTCTATGTCTTTAACGAAACTTGCCATGGAGGCAAAGCAAGTAAAGAGAGAACGATTGTCTCGGCCTGTGAGAATTCCGATGAGTTCTAACATTCAAGTAAAATATTCAAGTTGCTTTCAAAACGTAAGAACGTTATTTCTAGCATATTATGATGCATAACGTGGACGACTGGTCTTTATTTCAATGTCCAGTTAAAAGCTTTAAACGATTACCGCTTTTAAGTAATTTATTTATAAATAGTAATACCACAGTGTAACGTAATTTATAAACACACACAATATTATAATAACTCTACTATAACATTATAAATATCCGATTTAATATTTACTCCAAATTAATAATCGTCTTAAACGGGTTTTACTGTATATGATTATTAGCTATTATGCGTTAACTCTAGCTTCCACATAATAATTCTCTACCTTGGAATACCTTAACCTACGACGAATTTGGTACACCAAAGTCCGCAACAAATATTGACCGACCGCGCAAACATTCGTCCCGTGGGAATCAAATCGATGTACTCTATTTAATCAACTTTTGCGCCCACATAGATGTCAAACAAATGAACATTGATACAATCAGACGGTCACGTTGATCGAAATACTAAAATAAGAAGATAATTCATAAAGCTATTTATAAATATTATGAAATATATATAGTAACGACTATTTAGAGAAGAGGAGATTTAAACTATGTCTCTGGGGAAGCTGGTCCCAGCGGGCCCTTTGCGACGGCTATCCGTAATATTTACTTTATATTTTTCAATATCATTTAGAAGTATTCCGTTATTTAACTGCACTTAACCATTTTTTTGTGGTATTAACCTTTCTTTGGCCATTGTGTACTTAATTATATCCTACTCTATGAAAGATAAAGGCGGGCTTGACGGTATCTGATCAGTGTTTTCAACAAAGGATAGAAATCGGCTACTCACATGCAGTATAGCGTTACTAAACCGCATCTCAACTATCGTCCGTTCGAACTAAGCGCACTAGGTATTTGCATAATGAGTCCCTTGCCCTGCGTCTAAATACAGATTTTCAAGGATGTTTCTTGTTCCATAACTAGGTTTTGTTTGCAACGTGTTCGTAAAGTTTTGACCGTCTGTTACAAGGTAAGAATATAATAATTGTTTTTGAAGTCTTTGTTAAAAGTAGAAAAGTTTGTGCTATTTTATAATATTGTAATGAAACTGTTTCATAAATAATTATTTGCTAATGATACAAAGATAATTTATGTGCATTCACGAATCAGCGGAGTGAAATCATTAATGTCGGAAGGCATTTGTAAATATTATAATATTGGCATTATCGGGTCTCTAAAGCCCTACTCGGCATGCAAACTTGTGTGTTTCCAAAACAGAGACTGACTCAACTTTCCTACTAAATTATATTTGTGCATAATTTTTAACTATAATCAATTTCTATATATAAGTGATTTATTTTATTGTTATTGTATCAATTCGAGTAGCCATTTGGTCAGCGCAATGGCGACCTATTCTCATAAAAACATGACCCCTCATGCGTCTTCATTACGCCGAAACAACTGTTGGATAATGCGTTTATTTCGTGTTACCATCATAAAGTATATAATCGAGATACTCCTGGAATTTAGTTATTAATAAAATCACAGTAATTGTTGAGGTTTATGATGACGAGCCTAGTGCAATACCACGCAATGCTTGGTAATTCACTGTATTGGATCATGTTACTATTAAAATCAATTATTTAATCGGTCGTGTTGCTAAAATATGTGCTCGTTTCGTCATAAACAAATCGGGTGAAAATGAATATGTGGGGCAAAGTTCCTTTGAATCGGGCCGGTATTTTTCCGCATATGTTTCTACGACCCAACGTTCCTAGACTACTTGGAAGTGTATTGCAATTTGCATTAGTCATTCATTAATTTCGGATGAGCAGTGTTCATTGCTATCCAGTGTCAGATATTCAGCCCAGATTTGGTTTAACGACGTGCGACTAACAAACCGAGATATGAATCGACTAATTTGGACGAATGACGATGTGGACATATTTAATGTGTGAAATCATTATATATACATCTGAATGCATCCCTCCTAGCCGAATTTCGGCCACGGCGGCCAATTTCAATGGAGAACAACCCGGTGCGCTGGAGATATTATAGCGCACAATTATGTGCGTAGTATACAGGTGTACTCTCTGTTCTTTTCATAGCGCGGTGAGACGGTCATCCGACATGATCGAGAGAGAGAGAGAGAGATCAGGATCAACGGCTTCACTTGTGCTTTTGGGAGTATCTAAGGGTCACTTTTTTTCAACGTGTAATTTTTAAGATGGAAACACCTATCACAATTATTACTGGCTCGACCCGGGATTCGAACCCAAGACCTCAGCGCGGTAGTCGTACTCGTACCGTATACGCATTACAACTACGCCATCGTGGCAGTCACATACACATCTATACATGTATAAGACTGTATTAAAATTAAATAGTTCCGCGTGAATTTAGATTTTAGACAGCGTATAAAATTGAGATACAAGTTGATATGTTTGGACGTTTATGTCTCCTACTTCACTTTATTACTGGCAATAAACGTATGTCAGTATGACGTGGATTGTCCGCTGAACTGTGCCTGTGGAAAGTTCATTTGTTATTCTAGAGAACAATAGCGTTTAAGATAAATGTGCGAGTGTATAAATCTTTGTTGGTTTTAAAGTTTGCCAAATGTATTAGATTCATTTGATTTGTTTATAAATATACGATCCGGCTCGTTTTGTGTGAGTAATTGTTTTTAATTAAATTTGCCGAACGGATTTTATAGTTTGTAATTTTAATGAATATGATGGAATATATCTTATTCTTTATAGCATAACCTGTAAATTGATATCTCAGTCATCTAATGTTAAGTGTTATTAAACACCTATAAATACCCATAATTAGTAGGTGCCAGATAGGATAATAGGTTGTCGCGGCTTCCAGAACTCTTAGTGTACGAGATGTGACAGCAAGCTTTCACTTAATGCTGGTTTGCTGTGAGAGAGAGACAAAAATACCTACAACTCAATAATCTATAAATATAAAAATTAATTCCTATTCGTTTGTCTCGTTAAAACTCGAGAATGGCTGGACCGATTTGACTAATTTTAATCTTTAAATATTTGTGGAAGTTCAGGAAAGATTTAAACGGTGAGAAATATAAATAATAAATAGCGGCAAATACTAAAATCAACAATTAAATTTTACAATAGAAAATTTTCCTAGCTTAGTTGTGAAAGATTTGATGTCTTGTCTTTTTAGGAATAAAAAAATGTCACTTGGTTGTCAAATATTTATCGGCGCGTTAAAAAATGTCTGTTCCATAGCTGTGGTATGAGGTCCAATCTCTTTGTTCTATTCTGTCTGTTCGAATAAATCTGTTCGAAATAGTTTTTGGTTTAAAACGTCAATTATAAACTTATTTTTTTAATGAAAAAAAAGTACTTGTATTTGGATTTTAGATTTAAGCAACGCACCTATAATTGTTTGTCGAATCTATGCTTGAGATAATTTTACTGAAACCCGTATTGATAAAAACTTCAATCACCCGGCTCGCAATTTCCTATTGTCAGTCTAGTACTTTTTGAACCATCTGATCTTTTAGCGATTTGTTATTAGTATTTCTACTTAGCTTTGGCATTGTTAAATTTTAATGGACTATTGTGTTTTGATAATTGCTATATATCTTAGTTTGAAAATAAAAATATTACTTTAATATTTTATGTTGAAACAAACATATATTTGTGAATGATATTACATACCGTGCCCAACGTCTAGATAATATAATATACAAAAGGTTTGATATAATTGTACATTCTACACCTAGGGTACACACTACATATAGTGAGGACAAGAAATCCGGAAAATTACATAAAACGTAGTCACCCTACACGCCGGCGCGTCGGTGAGGCAACTCTCGCAGACCGGCATGCACGGGCGACCATAAATCCGTTCAATTGAGTACAGAATTGATACTAATCGCCATAGACATTCGTTTGTGGCGCACCCGCGGCCGCTTTGAGAACAGCGCTGTAAAACTTGAAAACCGAGATCAATGGATGAAGTTATTTTTGGAAATTAATGAATTTTCGAATAGCCAATTACATAAAGATTTTCTTGTAAAAAAACTATTTCTCAATATATGTGGTTCTGATTTATTATAGAGAAATATTAATGAATAAAAGAATTCAGTTTACGTAAAAGGACGGAATTTCATGCCAAGCCTCCACGTACAGCGATTTGCATCAATTCAAGTATCAACAATCCTGAATGTCTTATAAGTTATAATCCCATAAAAATATGACTCGAAAAATGTATTCATTTTGCCACAATGATAATAACAATAATGAGGGATTAGGCCTTAGTCCACTACGCTGGCCTAGTGCGGATTAGCAGACTTCACATATCCTCAAAATTCTTGTAAATAATTTCTGAGGTATACAGGTTTTCTCATAATATTTTCCTTCACCGTTAAAGTAAGCGATAATTCACAAAGAATACACATAACTTACGTCACGTCAAAGGTGTGTCCCCTTGTTTTGAACCTGCAGACATTCGTCTCGGCAGTCGCGCGCACTTCCAAATAGGTCATCGCTGCTTATATAGGCCACAATATTTTAGAAGAAAATAGTTACTTTATATGTTAAAATTATCTACACCACAACACTGCATCTTGACACTGCGGGCATATAAAACAAGTGTTCTCCAAGCGGCCTAAATATTGTATACAATAAAACACGGGGCCAACCCCTATCCTGTGCCAACTTTTACGCACTCATTTTACCTAAATAAAAAATTTGTTTGTCGTAAAAAATCTTTTCTACTTTTCGTGCTACACTACTCCGAAGTTTTGTTCGAATACTCGTAAAATTGGATGACAACCTTGAGAAATTAAATTGATTTTTACAAAGGACTAAATAAGTAATTCAGTTTTTTTTTAAGTGTTTCTAAAAGCTATTCAGCTTTTGCCTTTGAGTCTATTTCTTAAATGCTATCGTGGGAGTCTTTTTAAGTTGTTAATTAAAGTATTATACGATTGGAATAATGTTCACTTTAAATGTCTGTTAAAAGAAAAGATAATGTTATATTAATGAAAAGAAAAGATAATTAAATGTAAGCTGCAAGAATTAAGTTATAATTAGATTAGTATGTTTATAGTATATTACTGGTGGATGTTTACTGTTTAGGCTAGATACCATCGCTGGATTGGCTTGGTAGATAGAAAGATTAGTTAATCCTCTTAATGTTATGATTAACCCAGAGACAACATTTACGATATTAGAATCCCATTACGTCTCGTATTATTTTTCCGTGCAAAATGTAAATTATGAGCTATTTTTAATATTTTTTTTATTTATAACCAAAAATGATAATGAGAACAATCCATTTATTTTATAATAAAATCATTCAGAAGATTTGAATTTTGTCAAATTAAATTGTTGGTGTTTAAGAGTAGATCCGCAGACATTCGCACGCGTATTCTATCGTTTGATTAAATCCAGTTCGGAGGAGATTTCACTTTCTTTGAGGCCATCTGAGATTCATCGGTGATTGGCCCAATTTCTTTTAAAGCTCTTTTTGTAGCTTAGTGATAAATTGCAAAGTCCATCGCTGATTTAATAGGTCCACTGGGAGACCTTTTTTTATCAAATTTAAATTTTTATTTGTGGACTTATTTTTATTTATTTAGTTTTATTTTTATTTACCGAGACGAAACCAAAATTTATCTTAAATATTGAAAATGGTAAAGTTTCTTACATTTATTTTTAAATATTTGTGTTCAGATGACATAATTTAACCCGAAGAAAATATTTTTCTAATGCAGTTAAGAAGAAATTAGTGAATATTTAAGGGTTAGTAGTAACAGTATCCATTAAAAAACTTTTAAAACATCAATCGTTTGTATTATATAAAGTTTAAAACAAAAACAATAAATAATAATTGTGTATTTTTATGTTACTTTACAAATGCCGCAGAAAGGTGTAACTTAGAAATATTTTTATATTAGTGGAATAAAGTTTTTATTGTTACGTTCCTTTTTTAAGTTTTTAAATAGGGCTGGATTTTATAATAATATGAAGTTGGGCGGTTGATAGGTTATTAACTTAAGCGACAATTTTGCGACATTGAATTTTATACATATTTAGGATCACAAGCAACACATTTTGCTTCGTTTTTCAGACTTAATTTATTTGAAACAAATTGTCGCTTGACCGTTATTTTCATAAACCATCGCAGTCTTCTTTCGATCTATCTCAAAAACAGACCAATCAGAACAAAGTATTTATGATATACAAATGAGTCATTTTGATTGGTTCAGTCTCGAAATCGAGTTGAAGATTGAGATTGATATTTATTAAAACCGGCTGTAAGTCTAGTATACCAATCGTTGAAATGTTTTTTTTTAATAACACCGAACATATTTAGGACGCATTGTAATACACTATAAATCCATGACATACACGTTTACTATAACAAACATAACCTCTACTGCACTTACGCGTAATTGTAGTGTAAATCAACGTGTCAACATTGAGAAGTGATATATCGGATTAATTGACCGACGCGTAATTGTTTTCCTCACTTGAATGAATGTCTGACGCGTCGAGTCGAGTTTGACAGAATGAATGGTCCAGTTATTTGCATCTAGTATTTACTCTTTAATTTGATTTTAAGGGACTAGTACATTATGGAGGGTAAGTCAAGTCAAATATTTTCTTATTTTAGTTATTTTGCGATGTAGTCATTTAAAGAGCGATGCCCATTACTTGAAGGGGCTTAGTCCCAGAAGCGGAAACTGAAATCATATTGTGATTTTGTTTATTTAAATATAAATATATTAAAAGGATTGTACATTCTAATTAGAACGCTGCCAAACCGTATTAATTAAAAAAATATATTTTCTTAACCTCATTAAAAATAATTATAAAAAAGAACAAATAGATACCTATTTACGAGGTGCACGATTTATTTACAAACATTCAAACAAAAATGTTATTATTATTGAATTTGCTGTGATTTTAGTGACATTTATTTTTTGTTACATGCCCGCTTTGAATTTCCGCCATTTTGAAAGTCACACGATCATTTGCAATCCTCATTAAATACATAAAATAAAAAATATTCTTGACAGACTTTGATAAAGCTTAATTTTATTTTTAAATTGTAATTAAAATTATAAGCTATTCGTTTGAATTTTTTATTGTAGTCCACCTTCGGGCCTGAAATAGGCACTGCTCTTTGTTGACTTGTTTCAAAGAGTAACGAGACAATGCCGAAGTTTCAAAAACGTAGTTAATAGAGTTCACAATAAAATAAAGTTTAACAATAATAACTATTCCGAAAATTACGTCGGTTAGAAAATGTTGCTGGAAATAGGTAGGTACGTAAAATAAAAAACCTTGTAGATTCTTTGTAGGTTGTTTGTGTTATTTTACATTATTTTTGTTTAGAAATACTTACCATAAAGTAATAGAATATAAAAGGTTATATTCTCTAACGAGAGTAGGCTCTCGTTTCATATTTTTCACTGAAGTTTAATTTTAGTAGTCAACTAAAATCATTTATAAACAAAATTCTAATAGAATAGCTATTTTTATCTACACTATTTTTCGAAATTTGTACCGATTTTCGACATAGCCAACCGGATTAAAGAATACAACTTGGATATTTAATAGTATTGTTACGCAAGTTAAAGTCGACATGACGGCAACCTAGATCCGCTTGTAGCAGATCCCTTGTTAATAGGCAACTTTATTCTTTGCTCCTTTTCATTCGCATTTCTATGAAAGAAATATTTTAAAGGAAAATGTCCCTCGAGCTTAGCAAATATTACTTCTAATAATAATATCAGCACTGTATTATATATTGTCCCACTGTTGGGCATGGGCCTCCTCTACTACTGAGAGGGATTAGGCCTTAGTCCACCACGCTGGCCTAGTGCGGATTAGTGGACTTCCCACATCCTCGAAAATTTCTACAGAGAATTTCTCAGGTATGCAGGTTTCCTCACGATATTTTCCTTCACCGTTAAAGCAAGCGATAAGTAATTCACAAAGAATACACACTTATATTTTTAGAAGAGTCAGAGGTGTGTGCCCTTGGGATTTGAACCTGCAGACATTCGTCTCGGCAATCCGTTCCATAACCAACCAGGCTATCGCCGCTTTACTTAATTAATAATCACTTCAAAATGGAAGCGTCATGTTGTAGGTTTAGTCATCGTCATTAATCAATGTCAGTTTGCGCTTACCATCCACCTTTAAAACAGTTTACAGATGCATGCAATCTGTCATCGGAGGCGTCTAGACGGGGCAATCGTGTGGTGCAGCAGACACGTCTGATACACTGGCGGTACGCATCCGAATTTCTGTAGACACCTACTTTTATTCCTGGCTGGATATTGCTTCCGACTTCTCCCGCGTTACCATTTTTGGATTAACATTATCTTTCTGATCTTTCGGGGTATAAATTGCTTATAAAGTTAGGGGGGGCTATTTTGTTTACGGAGCAAATCCGTCTTTTTCCAATTACGGGCACTTTAATTGAAAGTCAGCTTTTATAGACATATAGGTAAAAAATCCCCTATTTATCAAAGTGATATTTCGGATTTTTTGCTCACTATAATTCCGGGTCTGGTATTTGTTTCCGATATGACGATAGGCTTGTCTCGTGTCAAATCATGAAACGGAACCTTGGTCAAAAAGTTGGAGCCCCGGTTGCCCCTCTGCCTACGCCCTAGGGGATAAGGGCGTGATGTGTATTTGTTTGGAATATATAGTTATATTATCCGTGATATGTTCAAGATGTCATTTTATGTCGGTGATCTGTGAGGCAGTAGTACTATCCCAGACTGGCCAATTCATCATATAAACTAATTTACAGCAAGCGTCTGAGACTTTAAAGTGGCTCTTTAATTGTTCATCAAATTCTGCTTATAGATTTAAATATATTTCTATTTTGATTGTTGCTATACGTATTATTATATTCTATTAATATAGTTATTTGTATACAGATATATGGAGACCTTGACACACGGTCGTAAACACTGCGTTTGTCAAACATTCTCAGAAACATAGATTAACTACAGACGATACGCAGATGCGCAGGTGTACTTACCTACAGAGTAACCTTCAATATTCTATTAATGAGGCAGTAAGCAAATAATACAATGACCACACTTATGACACAGTACCTATATACGAAAGACACTACGATAAACCTAGATATATTGTCATACCTAATTCTTTAGCTTACGTTTAAAAGGTCAAAGTCCTATTAATTTTACTAATTCCAGGGGATAAGATTGCTAAAGTTATGACAGTTGCATATCAAAGCGATAGCCTTATCGATAGAATAATGGCACATCATATTTTTTTTTGGTTTCTATTTCTATTAACGATTGCAGAAAGGTATCTTGTATACCGCGCCTGGATAATCTATATTTTTTATTTGTTTTACTATTACGTAATCAATGTAAAGGTTTTAATTTACTAACTTCAACGTATATTTGTCTACTACTCACATGGTACAACTCTATATTAATCCGTAAACTAGAGCAACATATCCATCCGTAGGTTTCATTAACAATCTATGCCAAACTATCTCATCGAATGTCAGCAAGAGAGGCAATAAAATTTGAATAACTATTAAGCAATTCGCCATTTTGTTAAAATATGTTAATATCAGATTCGTTGATGAATATTTACAACAGAATGTAGGACATATCTTGTAAGGTCTGCGGATGACGTCACAATTGGCACATTCTATGAATTGTTTTAATTTGTTTAACATGTTGGACCTCTGACGTAACTGTTAGTTCAGCTTAGTTTATAAGAAATGTGGCTTGTGTCTATTTAGATTGAATTAATTTCAAAAATGTTTTCTAGTATCCAGTAAATTTTCGTATTTATAATATTATTATTGTAATAAGTAACAACGACTCGGTAGTATTAGCAAGATTTATGCGGGTTGTAGATCTAGAACTTAGCTAAGATATCTTAGCAATTAGCTTAGCTCGCATAGCTGAGCAAATTGCTACAGGGCATAGGTAAATATAGTTAAATAGTTTGCGGTCTCACACAAGTAAGAAAAAATATATAGGCAGGTTTTAAGAATGAAATCAAATTATCTTATCGGTATCTTCGGTATGTATTGTACAGGTATGTAAAAGTTCTTGTTTTTTTTTAATTGCATGGCACTCAAAACGTTATATTCAATTTACATTTTGACAATAACTTAAGCAGCTAATATACCAACAAATAAAGACTTTCTAGAAATAAGAAATAAGTTTTATAAACACAGACAAGGGTTAAGAAAACACGAACCAAGTAGAACATATTGCTTTGATTTTGTTAACTCAGTTTCCTTATAACTTGGTTCACACGATTCCGGAAAGCGACACAAATTGAGCAAACCTCACGTTTTGCTCCCAACTTGCCGCCCTGGGATTTGTTCCCGAAATTATTCAGAATTAGTACAAATATAAGAAAAAGTTCGTGGTCTGGTCTAAGTCGTGATGACGTGTAGCTATTTGAGCTTATTTGAGCCAAAATTTTACAGTAGAAAGCTTTTTGCGTAAGTAACAATAATATATATATGTGTTAATATTCTGTCTTAATATTGTTAAATTCAGAGTTTGATTATATTGTTAGATGTAAGTGTTTTGGCCAAGCGCTGTTAACTTTCATTCATTCATTTCATTATATATACGAACATTTTTTTGACGTAAGAAATTAAACACAGCAGTGATCCAAATTGCAATATTCTGCGAAAATTTAGCAACAATTAAAACCCTAAAGCTTTGTAAGAAGAATCAAACTTCTTATACTCTGAGTATTTATAATATAAATTTGTAATTATTCGGTTAGTCATATTATTCAGTGTGGGTAATATTATTTACAGCACAGTGTCTGTGTTTCGTTCCATGACGTGATAGGGGGTGAGCCTATCACCATATTGGGCAAATATTCCAGACTCCGGGCTGACACTGAGCAGGAAAACACAAATATCACTTTGCCAAACCGGGGATTCGAACCCAGGACCTCAGCATTGCCGTACCGCGAATGCAATATAACGACGCCATCGAGGCAGTCATTTATTAAATTAAATAATCATTAATAAGTAATATAACTTTATCGATTTGAATAAAATAGACTAAACTTCTGAGAACGCTATATGTAAACTAACATGTCATGAATTTGCAGATTTAGAACGGAATAAATAATCGTCTGCTATTTGCCCCCCTTTTATAGCGCCTATTGTTTGTTAAACCTGCCGAGTTCTGGTTTTTATTGACTGAAAGTTTCAAGTTTTCGGTAGTTATCGAGTAAAATCATATCGTTAACTGCGACAACATTATTTCATTTTTATGGTAAAACTTTTGATGGTTTAATTAGTACTGTGATGTCGATGATTTAAGTAGATTTATACTTGCCGCTGAGTTTATTTAATGGCTAATTAGTTCTTCGTCTGTTTATGAAAGGCTGTTTGTCATTCAGTTTTACTAATTTCTCTTTGTTCTGTCGTTAGTTCTTTATTTAAATGTGGTAGTTTTATGGTTGAATCATTTTTGTCTATAGCAAAAAAAAGGCCGAAGCGATCGGGATGTTACTACTGTCTTTTAGAGAAACCAATGTGCACCATTTGTTCCGTTTCGTGTGGCCAGTAAGATTGTATGAGGTTCCCCCTTACGAAAATTCTCTTCGCTTTTTTAGAAGGTCGAATAAGTTCTTACGATCTGTCTATTAATGTATATGGCATATACAATTAAGTAAATCATTTGTTCGTTTGGTGGTCCCCTGTAATAGAACAATGTGTCTATTTACGCATTTTGAATTAGTTACATACATTATAATTGATACCAATGACGTTTCTAAAATCAAATGTAATAAAAACATCTTAGGTATTCTATCTATTTGATTTGAAAAGAATGTGCGTATTAAATTTGATTTATGCAACACGGCTCAATTAAGTTCAGGAATGTTGAAATGAAACTAGTTTTCTAATTTTATCCCTGTTTTTATATTAATTTTCTCCCGACATTTCAAAGACTGCGACCTTCATGGTCACAGGGCGGGCGGAGGTGCAGGCCATTCGAAAAGTCATCGTTACATCTACCTACATTTTACAATTATACATAAAATATATATATATAAAATACGAAAACTAGTTATATTATTCGCCTAAACAAAAGAAATCATTATCCAGGAATGTTGCTTAAGGAAAATTAGCGTAAGGTATACTTTGATAGTAACAATGCCAGGAAGAAAGTGTTTATTACACCTCATTTTTTATCTAACCCTTACTCGGGTTCATTGTCTCAGCAGTAAGTAACAATAATTACATTATTCTGTCGTATATATGTGCAGAACTACACGGAGTCAACAAAACCGCGTCTAGTGGCTCCAGCCGTCGGCACTTCACGCCGTCTATAAAACCGTCTTTACAACCTAACCGTATTAATAGACATTCACGGATCATTTCAAACGGTAACTAGACGAGATTTTAACTATTCGAGTGAAACTTATGCGGGTGCTGCGTACTGATTACGATACGGGTGTAATAATCGATACGAATATCGTTTTCAACTTGTAATAGATCGGTATTCAGCCTACTACTATCGCGTTATTGGATCGCAATGGTTTTGAAAGAGTTAATTAGAATCGATTTATATTTGTTGTTTGGTTACAATAGTATATTTCATGTAGTCAAATTACTTCATTCATAATACTAAGTTCACTTGTACGTAAAGCAGGTTGAAATGGTCTGCTGAATTTGCGTAGTGACCGTCGATCTTAGAGATCCTTTCTATTTACATTTGTGCTGCAAGGTGCAAACAGTAATCAAATTTAGTGTGTGGGTAAGGTGACCATCAAGGACATAAATTTATTAAGAGGCATTTCTCTTAGACTAAATTATAGTGTGAGATGTGCTGAAGTTAATTTTCTTTGTTACGGTGATTTATTTTTAAATCAACTCAATGCTTAAGTCGCTTAACATCTGGATGCAGGGGCTATTAGAGAAAATACAGTAAGGCGTCATTTGAGTGGTTTAATCTATACTATTATATAAAGCTGAAGAGTTTGTTTGTTTGTTTGTTTGTTTGAACGCGCTAATCTCAGGAACTACCGGTCCAAATTGAAAAATTATTTTTGCGTTGGATAGCCCTATGTTCGTGGAGTGCTATAGGCTATATATCATCACGCTATACCCAATAGGAGCGGAGCAGTAGTGCCTAATCTCAGGAACTACCGGTCCGAACTAAAAAAATCTTTTTGCGTTGGATAGCCCTTTGTTCGTGGAGTGCTATAGGCTATATATCATCACGCTATACCCAATAGGAGCGGAGCAGTAATGGCTAATCTCAGGAACTACCGGTCCAAACTGAAAAAATATTTTTGTGTTGGATAGCCCTTTGTTCCTGGAGTGCTATAGGTTATATATTGTCACGCTATGACCAATAGGAGCGGAGCAATTATGAAACATGATGCAAAAACGGGGACAATTTATTAGTTTTGAGAGCTTCTGTTGCGTGCGCTGCGTAAACGGTTAAAGTTATGCAACAATAATGTATGACGGGATTGTTCCTCTTAAAAAGTTCTATAAAAATATATCATAAAACAAAGTCCCCCGCTGCATCGGTCTGCCCGAACGTGTTAAACTCAAAAACTACCCAACGTATTAGGATAAAATTTGGTATGGAGACGGTTTGAGACCCTGGGAAGAACATAGGCTCCCGGGAAAATATATAGCGTGACTTTTATAACGGAAAACTTTAGCCCGAAAAACTTTATAACGCGGGCGGAGCCGCGGGCAAAAGCTATTATATTATATAACTAGTACTATTATATAAAGCTGAAGAGTTTGTTTGTTTGTTTGTTTGTTTGTTTGAACGCGCTAATCTCAGGAACTACCAGTCCAAATTGAAAAATTATTTTTGCGTTGGATAGCCCTTTGTTCGTGGAGTGCTATAGGCTATATATCATCACGCTATACCCAATAGCGGAGCAGTAATAGCTAATCTCAGGAACTACCGGTCCAAACTGAAAAATTCTTTTTGCGTTGGATAGCCCGTTGTTCGTGGAGTGCTATAGGCTATATATCATCACGCTATACCCAATAGGAGCGGAGCAGTAATGGCTAATCTCAGGAACTACCGGTCCAAACTGAAAAATTCTTTTTGCGTTGGATAGCCCTTTGTTCGTGGAGTGCTATAGGCTATATATCATCACGCTATACCCAATAGGAGCGGAGCAGTAATGGCTAATCTCAGGAACTACCGGTCCAAACAAAAAATATTTTTGCGTTGGATAGCTCTTTATTCGTGTAGTGCTATAGGCTATATATCATCACGCTATGACCAATAGGAGCGGAGCAGTAATGACTAATCTCAGGAACTACCGGTTCGAACTGAAAAATTCTTTTTGTGTTGGATAGTTCTTTGTTCGTGGAGTACTATGGGCTATATATCATCACGCTATGACCAATAGGAGCGGAGCAGTAATGACTAATCTCAGGAACTACCGGTTCGAACTGAAAAATTCTTTTTGTGTTGGATAGTTCTTTGTTCGTGGAGTACTATGGGCTATATATCATCACGTTATGACCAATAGGAGCGGAGCAGTAATGGCTAATCTCAGGAACTATCAGATCGAACTGAAAAAAATATTTTTGTGTTGGATAGCACTCTGTTTTTGAAATGCTATAGGGTATATATCATCAAGCTATGACCAATGGGAGCGAAGCAGTAATGAAACATGTTGCAAAAACGGAGAAAATTTATTAGTTTTGAGGGCTTCCGTTGCGTGCGCTGCGTAAACAGTTAAAGTTATGCAACAGTGATGTATGACGGGATTGTTCCTCTTAAAAAGTTCTACAAAAATATATTATAAAAATCAAAGTCCCCCGCTGCATCCGACTGCCTGAACGTGTTAAACTCAAAAACTACCCAACATATTAAGATGAAATTTGTTATGAAGACAGTTTGAGACCCTGGGAAGAACATAGGCTCCCGGGAAAATATATAGCGTGACTTTTATAACGGAATACTTTAGCCCGAAAAACTTTCAAACGCGGGCGGAGCCGCGGGCAAAAGCTAGTATATGAATATTCTTGAGTTTTTAAAAATGGAATGCAGTACATTGATAAAACATTAAAGTATATTCCATATTAGCAAGAACAAAACGTTTTCTTTATCAACACAAAAGCAATTATGAACGATTATCATGAACCGGTGCGACTTGTACGAGCCGCATTTAACGAAAACTACACGCCGATAACCGTGCAGGAAACCATTATACTAATGTAGGTGCTCGAGAATTTTCTTACCGTTTTACATTCTTTTGAATTGCTTTAAAAACCCAGAAAGTTATTTGTGTGTGCTTTTTACGGCATGAATTTTTATGTTATGAGGTCACGCTCTTGAATTCTAATGGCACTTTGGTTTATGAAGTTTTAGAGCTAACGTAGCTGCATAACTACAGCTATAATAACTTCTAGAATAATTAAAAGTAGAAATTCTAGTAATTTTTAATAATATAAGAAGTAAAGCCCTTATAATTACACGACACAATTCGGACTTATATCGCCTAGAAAGGACGCGCCATGTTCCACGCGAACAAAAAATTCTGTCAATTACAGTGTTACTACTACATTGAAAATATAATACGCATAGTCAAACCGTTTAGTGTCAATATCAACGCATATATACATAAATCTTTAACGATTATGGGTTTTACGCATACTAATATCATTATTTTAATGTGTGCTATATCATTTGATCTTATACCTTTTAAAAAGGTTAAGTTCATACAAGGAACATATTTTATATATTTTTTAAACATTTATCTATGAAAATAACCTCCAGTTTCACTAGCTGATTATTTCTATTACTACCATATATAATCAAACTTAGGAAACATTTGAGTAAGGTGAAGATAGTCTTATTGAAAAGATTGCGCTTCCACAAGTCCCAAGCGGGATCTTTCTGTGAGTTTCATATTCTTCACCCTGTTACGGTATCTTCATTCATTTTTGTGGTACTGATAAATAGCTGCGATTTGCATCCGAATACGTAATATCATGAGTTTAAACCACTACTAACAGAAATAGTCCCAAACAACGAATTCTACACAATTCCTTTTAACTTTAAAATAATTTCGTCATAAACTCGATTTCTTTAGAACAAAGTTCAATAAGCGACGGGGGCATGTGTCCAGCGTTTCAGATCTTTTATAGAGCGCCTTATAATAAAATTGTTGGTCGGAAAATCTGTTCTTAATTGCCGGTCAGAGGCACGCTCGGCTTGTTTCAACTTTATTACATGCTGTTATTGGATTTATCTAACGTTGAAGGGTTGGTCTCCGCTGTACGTGCCTTCAGAATATTGGTAGAAGGGAATACGATTAGTATCTTCCTTCATGAAGATTAGAATAATATCCGGTGCAGCAACGTATTGGTAAGGGTAGTGTACAAAGTATGCAAATTTTTCTTTTTGATGATATGAAGTGAATTGTATTTTGGTTTATGATATGATAATTAAAACATTGAAATTATTAGCAAATTTCTACTCTAATGTAAGAATTTTGGGGAATAGGGGACTTTAATAAGCAATGAAATAAATTAATTTATTGTTTAGGAAATTACAGACTCCTAAATTCTTTTACATAGTTAATAATAAATGACGGAAATGATTCAAAACGTTATTTAAATATCTAGAATCAGAAAGCGGCTCATAACCACATATGGAATAAAGCTATATGGACAATAAAGAAGAGATAAAAGTTTCCATTTTGAGTGGCGAAATCGTCCATTAAAGTAATTTTAACAGATCCTCCTAAACGCATTATGTACGTTTGGTGTGGAATTAGTATTTCTTTAATAAAAGTAAAGATGGCAACAATGCTTAGAATCGATAATGATTGAAATTAAATATATAAAGGCGATAGTATATTTATAACTAGCTGACCCGACAGACGTTGTCCCGTCTTAACTATGAATTTGCAGCGCGCATTCTGTCAATCGCTGACAGTTATTTCAAACAATTGACAGTTATATAAAATTAATATTTTCGTTAAGTTTTTTTTGCAATTTTTTTAATTTTTTCTTTCATAAGAACCTTCTCCTGGCAATAACAAACACAACAAAAAAAAAATTGTACGCGCGCAATGGCGTGACCAAGGGAAATAGGGATTCATTTTTATATGTATAGATTTAAAACTAAATTAGACTTACCTGACGCTATTTGTTTCTGGTTGTACACCGACAAACAATAGACTGCATATTGAATGACAATACTTAAGCCATGGTAAGCAAATATATAACTAACACAAAGAAAATGTTTGATAGGAAAATGCTAAATGTGTTGGTGATCATTCAAAATGCAAGTGCAGAATTTTCTAGATTCCAAAGCGATTCGTGAGATATTATGGCGCGTGGTACGTGGTTAGCGTGCTCAAGGATTGCTGTATCCGATAAAGGTAGGACATTAGAAGAATTAGAAACATATGCTCAAATGTAGGTATAGTAAAATATAATAACCATAAAGTCCTTGATCTATTATAACAGAAATATTAACGTTTCAGCAATGAAGTTAATGTTCTTGAAACACAATATAAAACGTTATTTACATACATTAACAAGAAAATTACACGTAAACAACTTTCTGAGAGTTATAAGGATCGTTTTAATGTACCAAACTGAAATATGAAGACACTGTGGAATGAGTCTAATGTTATAAGTATTAACCATTACAATAGTACCACAGATATTGTAAAATTTCTTGAGGTAATCTTAGACAATTGACTTATGTTCCCTAGTTGGTCACGCTATAACTTCAGAGCGACTTTGATTTTAAGTTTTCTAATACTTTGTAGAAGGTTTTTACGGAAAGAAATATTAAGAATTGCACAGAAAATTGAAAAATGGGAGAAAACTTAATGACTATTTCTTGACTTCGCGTGTTTGATGAATATAAATTTAGATTATTTTTGGATTAATATAAAAACAAATATTATGTGTATAATTCTTCTCTATATGTGAATGTCACTGAACTCCCAAACCGTTGGACCGATTTTAATTTGATTTAATACATTATATGCATTTTCGGATGGATCCCTGGATGGGTTAAATTTACAGTTGCAACGGTAAGTGACGCTGTATTCACGTTCTAGGATTTTATCCCCTTTTTAGGAAAGAATAACGCCTGCTGGGGTCGCTAGTACAATGTTAATAATTGTAGTGGTGTTTGATATAGGACTATTTTAGTTGTTACAAATTTATTATTAAAATACGCCTGGTGATACTTATCATTTTAAGCCTGTATGTATATAAGTATAATTATAATTAATATTTAATTAGATTTGTATCTTCTGATCTGTCTGTTCAAGTTATTTGAGGATAGACAGGGGTCTCCCACGCACTTCAACTAGTCTCAGCATAGAATATAAATAGATATTTCCAACTCCCCTTTATCTACAGTGCTGTGTTGAATAAGAATTAGATGCTATGGCCGTATTTGGAAGCTGGAAGAGAATAAAAATATTCAAATTGTTTGTGAAAATTTTGATTGCCCTACATTTTGAAATAAGATAGAATATAATATAGTAAAATGATGTTCGACTAATTTTGAATTTCAGTTACTTGTTGTGGCTTATCTCCTTGTTAAGGTCTCGGATCTAAATCCTGGGTCGGGCGACGTGATTAGACCAGTATCATGGATACCCAAGTTTTACTTTTGCCTACCCCATATGGGAAAAAGACGTGTTGTGTGTGAATTGAGAAATGAGAAAAATCAATTAACATAACTCGAAATTAAAATACATGTATGTGGACAAAATTGTTTAGAATTAGATTCTGCGGGGAGATGGGGGTTAATGCCCACTTAGAGTGTTCTGGATCCGTCTACCAGGTACCTACGTCTATTCAACTGGTGCGAACAACGTACTGCAAAAGACTTAAAGAGAATTTGAATTAAGACTTTCTCCTATTTTGACAAGTACCTTTTTAGCACTGAAATAGAGTTAATTAAGTAGCTATTTACCGAACATTTAGAGTTATAATCCGCCATTTTATTATGTGCTACATATTTATTAAAAATTAAGGTCGATTATTCTACCTTTTGTAACAAAACACTATTCTTACACGTTTGTCTACCAAAGTTCATAATTTCTTCCAAGGCTATCTGTAGAATTTTATCAGCTTTTTGAAGTTGTCACCTTTCATTTCTTCAAATATTAGATTTTCTTTCCTGACACGAGAGGCATCGTATGCCTTGTTAATCGTCACAGTTATGCCGGCATGTCCCCTTGGTTAACCCTATTCTGCTTAAAAGCTCAATATTATACTGATTAGAATTTGTGTTGATTTGTGCTCGGTATAACGATGAGCTCGTCCTCTTTGCACGCAACAGATAGAAGCTTATCAAAGTTGTAGGACAAGATTGCCCCGGGCCCATCTCTTACTTTCACGGTTAAACGATGTTGTAATTTATATGTCTTGGTATCCTCATTAAATTCCAGTTATTCTAATTGTATATATGGCTTTGGTATACAAAATCAGAATTTTATAGTAATTTATTACTTCATACATATAACTTCTTTCAATGAAATTACTCATATAAATATAACTAATATATTATATACAATACAACCTGATCCAGACGTATGGTTGTTCTACATGAGACAAGAAATCTGAGATGGTATGCAGAGTGAGGTAAATATTGGGTTCCCGCTTAGCGGATGGGAAGAACGCTAGTCCGATAGAGATAACTTAACAATACCAGTATGTATTAAATACTTAAAGCAATATTTTGGTTGCTTAAAGATATGTCACAACATTAAACATTTCTCTAAAAACAGAACTACAATGACTGTAAAAATATACTACATCAACATTGGTGAATAAACTAATCTACGCCGCACCCGTAGCACAAAAATGTTTTCAAAACACATTTTACTTTTATCCAATCATCATCATCATCAGCCCGTTGCAGTTCACTGCTGGACATAGGCCTGTCCCAAGGTACGCCACAGAGGCCTGCTGCTTCTTGCATCCAGTCGCTGCCGACCCTCTAGCGTAAGTCGTCCCGCCATTTTGCTAAGGGCGTCCCACGCTACATTTGCCAAGACGCGTTACCATTCCATGTTCTGGGACATTTATTTAATATGAATCATATGTTTATTTGCAATAACAATAAATAACATATCCATTGATGGTTCAGATGCTATAACAAGGTGAGGGCAAAGACACTAGATTTGAATAATGCGGCAGTGCATATGCGTTTAGTCAAATGGGCCACGAACGACGAGTATCGAAAATTTTCCACGGCACTCGAGTCGACTTGCCCTTACTATGGTTTTCGTGTACATGAGTATATTATTTTTATTTCCGCTGTAAAAAAATCTGGTATCATCTTCGAGTTATAAGGGTCTATTGTCCAAAATCAATCCAATCGCAATTTCCAGATCATTTGAAATAACAATGTATTCGTTCGCTTCTGTTGCTGTGCTATTGATAACAAATATTTTTTAACGTCTTCAAGTTCTAGCAGCACCTTTATCTAATGGCTCGAAAAGTTTTTTAAGTTTCCACCTGGCGAACAATATTTTAGGGCGCCTACCAGAGGAATATGAAGTTTAAATTTAGGTAAATAAGGTCTACCTCTATATCACAAATATTTTTTAAGAGAACTTTGAATTAATGTTGAATGGGTACATTTATATTTGTTTAGGGTAACATTTGTTAATATGTAATTTAATTTGTTTTTGTGGCAACACGCCTCCACTTCCTTCTTCCTGTCACGGGCTGCCGGCGAGCAGCCACAATAATGTAGTTCTTTAAGTTTATGTTTAAGATATCAAATTAAATAACAGTGATCCGTCATAGTGGTTTTATTAACATGGTAGCAGAGCGTGGTTGCCTGCAAATACAAAGAAGAAAAGAAGATATTTTCGCAAATAAAGTGGAAACGTGCTATATATACAATAAGCAAAATGGCGTTTACTAAATGCAATGACGCAGTTATTCCAATATTCGACGGATCGGATTATAGTAGCTGGAAAATACGTATACTTAAGTTTTTGGAGTTTAAGAAATGTAAAGAAAGCTGCCATACGAATCAAAAATGATTCGGATGATGTTGCAAAGTGGGAAGAGATGGATATCCAGGCAACGAACTACATTTATAGTGCAATAAGCAACAAGCAACTCGAATATATATGCGACTTAGATTCCGCATGCAAAATATTGGCAAAATTTGATGAAATGTACCTGCAGAAATCATCGGCACTACAGATTATATGTCGCAACAATGTAGAAGCAATAAAATTATCGAACTATTCGCAAGTAAGTGTATTTTTGACGACTTTGAGAAATCAATAAATCAGTTAAAACAAGCCGGCGCGACGGTAAGTGAACAAGAAAAATTAAATTATATGTTAAAGGCCTTACCTCGTAATTACAGTCATATTGGAGATCTAATAGACGTTTTACCAGAAAAAGACAGAACTGTAGATTATTTGAAAAGTAAAATTATGTTAAAATCATTGGATAAAGAACCTGAAAAATGTAATGAACCATCACGCGACAACTCAAATGTTTTTAAAGCTCACACTAGTAGTTCTGCATCACCTAATAAAAACTTTAAATGTTTTACCTGTGGAAAACCTGGCCACATGCAAAGAGATTGTCGACACAGAAATGTTAACAGTGGTAGAGGAAATGGATTTATTAGATTTAATAATAATCGTGGACATCAACGTGGATCATATTATAATTCAAGAAATATTAGAGGAAGAACTTATAATAATAAACCCAGTAATGAGAGTGGTGGTAATAATTTCCTTGCAACTATTGAGAATAATAATGTTTCAACTTCAAGTAAAATATATAATATTGAGCAGTCTGGCCACTTAACTTGGTTATTAGATAGTGGTTGTACAGATCATATAATTAATACTGATGAGTACTATCATTCATGTGAAATATTACAACAACCTATTAAAGTAAAAGTTGGTGATGGAAGAATATTAGAAGCTACAAAGGTCGGAAATATACAAACTTATTTTATGGTCTATGGAAAAAAGTCTGAAGTTGTTTTGAACAATGTTTTCTATGTCAAAGAGATGAAAGCAAATTTATTGAGCTATTCAAAGATTACAGACAATCATAAAATTGTTTCCAGGGGACGACAATCAAAAATATATAACGTCTATGGAACTATTATAGCTATAGCAGTGAAAGAAGATAGACTGTATAAATTAAAAGGTTATATAAATGCAAGTACATTACATGCTAATTTAGTGAAGAAATCAAGTATGACAGTGAAGGAGAAATTACATAGGATGCTTGGTCATATAAACTTTAACAATTTGAATACTATGTGTACAAGTGAATTATTGAAAGGATTACCAAAGGAGATTGAATGTAAGTACATGAAATGTGCTATATGTATTGAAAATAAAATGCATAACTTGCCATTTAAAAATAATAGAAAACGAGCACAGGATATATTAGAAATTGTACACACAGATTTAAATGGGCCACACAGAACTACAGGTTTTAATGGTGAAAAATATTTCTTAAGTTTTATAGATGACTATAGTAAGTTGGCAAAAGTTTATTGTATTCCGTCAAAAGATAAAGTATATAATTGTTTAATGCAGTATGTTAATGAGATACAAAATTTAACTGGGAAAAATATTAAAGAATTGAGATGTGATAATGGAAAGGAATACATTAATAAAAGAGTGTTTGACTTTGCAAGATCAAAGGGAATGTAATATTTTGGAAATCAAAGAAACAAAATTGTGTAACAAAGTCATCTACATTTGCTGAATACATTGCGCTGTCAGAAGCTGTTACTGAAATTAAATTTATAGTTTGTTTAATTAATGAGATTTGTCAGAAAGATTGTAAACCTGTAAAAATATATGAAGATAATATTGGAGCTCAAATTATTGCTAAATACGGAAATTTCACAAAAATTCAAAACATATTGAAGTTCATTATCATTTTGTTCATGAAAGTGTTAAAATTGGTTTAATTGATGTTATAAAATTGCATCTGATCAAAATATAGCTGACATTTTAACAAAACCATTGGGAAGTAATAAATTTAATAAATTTAGAGATATGTTAAAGTTGTTGTAAAAGTAATTTATCTTTCAGATGGATATTATGTTGAGATAAATATTGGTTTAAATTGTTTAATTAAAAGATGATAATTGTAATATAAAAAAAAAAAAAAAAAAAAAAAAAAATAAGTTACAATTAATATGTTATACTGAAGGTAATGTTTATAGAGCTATTGTCTTGATATGAGTAGTGTATGATATGATTTAGTTAAAATATAAATGTAAGGAGGCATGTTGAATGGGTACATTTATATTTGTTTAGGGTAACATTTGTTAATATGTAATTTAATTTGTTTTTGTGGCAACACGCCTCCACTTCCTTCTTCCTGTCACGGGCTGCCGGCGAGCAGCCACAATAATGTAGTTCTTTAAGTTTATGTTTAAGATATCAAATTAAATAACAGTGATCCGTCATAGTGGTTTTATTAACAATTAATTACCATTTTATCTACAGTAGATAAATTAGGTCTTATGTAAGTTTATAAAAACATATTTTTTCAACCACTTGGGTCGCTTTTTTTCGGCTAGACTGTCTCATAGAAAATCGTCCTGAAGTAACAGCGATATTGTGCATTTCATGTGATAGCTAAGACTATTCTAATCTATACAATCTTGCTCTAAACAGCAGTGACGAAAATTGAAATTTTCCAAAAGGGAACCGGACACAATATATAGTACTAATATGCATGAATGCAGTCTCTAAATCGTTCTAATGATAATTAGATTCTACATAAAGAAAAGTCAGCGGGAATCGGGTTATATGGACCCTCGCCACACCTAAACTTATTTATCAATATATTTTGCTACTCCTAGGCATAAAAACAAAATCCAAATTCGAAATCTGATTCTATACAATTCTATCACACCACTAAGAAATGAAAATTGCTTAATTATTACTTCTTACACATCAGCGTAAATGGACGTGTCGAACGGCAACAATAAATTTACTTTATCGAGTTGTTTATTCGATTTCTGCGTTTACGTCCAATGACGTACAGTAAATGCCGAATCGGTAGCCGTTTGTGGTACACTGACGTACACAAATAGATTTTTTTTTATATAGGAGTTGCAAGTACAGTTGAAATGCATCGATGGGTAGCTGCATTATTGTCATTATCGCTGTATGTTTTGATATGAAAGACGATCACGAATTTACATGTTTTTGGTTTGGAATTTACTCGAAATATAATTCGTTTACCTAAGTTCATTCCCAGGACTTCATTTGATTTTGTACCTTAAGTACTCTGCTACAGATGAATGGGATGATTCTCAACAATAATGTCTCCCCTTTTTGCTAATAGAGTGCCAAAAGAGAAATATATTATTTAAACACATATTATAAAGTTACCAAATTTGTTTCACTGCGGGAAACCACACTCAACAAATAACGTGAGTTTCAACTTTGTTCACGTCAAATTAAATTATCAACTTTGATTGTATTTGTATAATTGAAACAACCTTGAAAATTGGTCCCTTTTACTTAATTTCACGAGAATTTCATTAGATTCACGAAATACAAGCTCGATTAGACAATTTATTTCGCTGTAAAAGAATTGAAGTATCAATTTACTTGAGATTGCAGTTTCGAGTGTTTTCAAATATATGCTTAGGGAGAATAGTTTGCGCGTTTAATTTATTTTTTATTTGAGAAAGATAAAAACTATGTTGATAAGTAAAACTTATGTGTTTTTCTGATTCAGGAAGACGTAAAGAAGCCACAAATTAGATTATTTCACTTGCGATAGTTCTCAGATTTATTGTTTTAGACCTATAGTTGAGTCATATAGCTTAATTTCTTATTTTTTTCCGTTTTTTTTTTAGATAAAACCGTCTTTCTTCTTGCTTCTTAAATTACTTAATCGAGCATCTAAGATAGTCCGGGACGATATCCCGTGACCCTACCATGGGAATAAAATCGGTTTTACATCAATAAATCTTCTCCACATAAATATTTTTACACAAATACAAGATCTTCAAAGAACCAAGTCAGAAACCTAAAGATATTTTAACTGTATTTTCAACGTCTTATTATTAGCTAAAATTAAACATCAAGTATTTTGATAACCGCAATATAGCTATTAGATGGACTACTTTAAATTTATCTTTGCAATGATGTTGAAATTTAAATAGAAATACTCCCACATTGAAAAGAAGGTTTTATAAACAAATAATTTGTATTTTTAAAATCGAATGTTTAATATTAAAGCATATTAAGTGAATTGAAATTAATATGCAAAGTTCAGGGGTATATAAGGTTGGTTCTTTGAATTTGGCTATCAGACAATTGAGTTATAAAAGTAAATCGAAGTAGTCTTTTTATTTTGAAAGAATTGATCATTATATCTTCAAAACTATTCATTGGTTTGAAAACTAAAGCTTTCTATATTTTTCACGACAGTTGTGGTTGTTAAATAAAGATATAAGCAATTTATTTTAATGTTGGCGGCACGAAATGTCAATTCATGATTCAGATTTGCGGATAACTTTGTACGTGAGCGAGTTAATATCCACGCATCAAATTGTTATTGCGAATGTACTTTCTAATTACATAAATTTGTATTATAAAGGATAATATGATAAGTATTATTTATTTTTCTTCATGTATTGCACAAGCGTCGGGCTTAAGCCGTTAATGTGAATAAGGTAGGGCATTATGAAGTCAAACCTTCATTTGGTCTTATTAAGTTATTCAAATTACCATTTTTTAATATAGCACCAGATTATAATTGGAATTTTTATTTGGGACATCCTGATTTAAGGAGTTTTGTCGTATGCTCACGACTATGTCGCTGTATGTACACTTTGATTGATGCCTATTTATTCCTCCCCATACTCCTAAAATATATAAGAATTATTCCATTTTTATAGAATATTTAAAATTATTTAATATGACACACAATGGTAGGTGCTACTGTTTTACATTTGAGCAGTTATTTGAATAAGGATTAAACTTCGTTGGGTGCATTCGGTTCATAATCGGGCGTTATCTATTTCCTAAAAGCCTTTGTGCAAGAGAGAATGTCGCTGTCATTAAATAAGATGTCTTCGTCGTCAGTGTGGATAAATGCTCATAACTATAGAATTATTAAAAAAAATACTTACTCAGGTGGTTACAGTTCAGTATAATTGCACCCGATCGGAAATGGAGTAAGTTATATAATGTTGACTGACGAGAGATGATTACCCCTCTACAGTGATACAATTATGCCGGCCTGTTGGAACCGGATTTACACAGGCTGAGTCTGGGACACGTCCACGTAAGTTCTAAAATTATTGTCCTTTCCTCATTATTACAACTATAATTCTCTAAACTCTATTTGTTTCAACTGTACATTATCAAATATCTATTGAACTATTTTTCGAATTTTATCGCGGTTTTAATATTTTACTGGGAGAAAAGTAATATATTAATACCGCGATAAAATTCGAAAAATAGTTTAATTAAAATGTCTTACATTCGCGTAAACTTAAGAAATCATTAAATATCTATTGCATTTATATCTGAAATTTCGTAAAATCAGTCAAAATCATTTCGCATTTGACTGTACCGAAAATCCTTATCTCCAATGTATAGTCACTTTACCACTTAGTGCAAATGTTGAGTGTGTGATAGATGGTGGAACTACGGCTTACTCTATAAATGTATGCGCGCTTTATCTCGACGTTCGATCTATTATTTCGTATCTAGGTTATGTGTGGGGTGGCCAAATGGAAAATAATGCTGGTTTGAGCTTATCTATTTAAGTAAATAGAATTCCTGAAGAGCGGTGACCCTAGCTATTTCTATTGGTTTTGATTCTGGCAACTGCAGTTCTGGCCTTTAGTGAAAGCAGTTTTAATCAAAATTATATCATTGTCGTGTTAGTGATTTTGTCAAATTTTATGCAATAGTGGGAATTGTTTGCGGTTATAAATTGATGCTAGATTAATGTTATGCAATCTTACTTTTACTTATTAATATAAATACTTAGTGGGGTAAAGCGACAGATTAATTGCCTAGTGTAGGTATTTTCAGAGTTTATACTAACTGCTGAGACCAAATAACTACTATCAATATTTTGATTAATAGACTTACACAAATCAGCAAAAATGTACCAGGGAATTTACAACCTTATACGTATGTTATAACACAGTAATGCGATGAACAAAATGCGAGTGCTATCTCTACTCCTTTTGCGTTTGGCATAGCAGTAACGGGTTAATATCCAATTATAATTACTTTTATAACTTAGATATATTTTCTGTCGTGTCGCTTTCGGAAAATTTCACACTTCGCAACTGGTAACTGAACTATTCTACTCATTTAACCGTTATTTTAAATTCGCTCATACTTCATTTTACAAATATACTTTATAATATTAATATGACAGTTGAAAACGAATCTAACGTATGTCATACGTTTTTCGTTTGAATCTAAACACCTCAGCCAGGCCAAGCCTCGACTTTATATTATTAGCCACAATATCTAAGGGAAGCGGACCTCCAAGGAAGGTCCTTGAGATTTTATCTAAGATTTTCTCATGTCTCGTCGCCGTAACAGTGGGTGTTAACCCTACTTATTATAATGAATATTTCGAGAATATCTGGTAAACAGTTTAGGGTGCCTGCGTTGATACTCTTATAACTCTTGTTTAGGTTCACGAAACTAAAGGATTGTGGTTCGAACGTATTATATAAAGCATTATTATATAATAATATCCTTAACCTTGTGAGTAAGTAAAGGAGAAGGATAAATTAAAATTATATTGCATAAAATAAGTAGATATATAAAGTAATTTATTTTTAAAATTTATTAGTTAATAAGTTTTGATCACATAAAAATATATCGCTTTATTCTAACGGGTTTTAATGTCTAGACTAATGATTAGAGTACTAATAGAGACAATTCATTTTAAATAATTCGGAGTATGAAAATGATTTGAATTTTATTGCCTTGACTATTTTCCGGATTTTATCGCGACGTTTAGAAGATGCTGCATCTTTCACAGGAAGGTCTGAGGTGTTGGCCTTCCAAAAAGTCAAAAATACAATATCTACCTACATTATTATTAATTAATTTCATTGTTATTACAGCACAATACTTCCATTCTTTTAATACTATTGCAGTTACTGAATTGTACAACTACAAAAGTTTTAGAAGTTTCAGCATTATCTGATTATCATTGTAAGTTGTTGAATTGTCGGCAAAAAATCAGCGAGTTGAACGGGTCGTGTTTAATTCATTTTAGACGTTTGCAAATGGTCCCCATCGGAGACGTCTTCGGTATCGGGGTTAGTGGCGCTGGATCTTTTCAGTTTTACTATAGAAGATATGTTTAAATAGTCGCTATGTTAATTCAATTAATATGTACAAGTTTCGTATAAACTTTATTGTTTCAATATTAATCATATTTATTTTTATTAGCGGTATTTGATTGGAAATTGCAAATTACGAAAGTCATCGTTTACATTGTTGCATTTACAATTTTTTTTATTCATCATTTATCATCAGCCCCTTACAGTCCACTGCTGGATATAGGCTTCTCCGAAGGTAAGCCGCAGAGCCCGGTCTGATGCTTTATGCATCCAGTCGCTGCATTTACATTGGGATTTTAAAATTAAAACATATATGGAAATCCAAAGTAGTAAACATGTTAACTATAGAACTTTTATACGAGAATAACTCCATGCGAAATCAAGTATAGTTATAATTGGTACAACCCAATTTGTGCGAGCATGTCTTCGAAGTAGTCCGAATAGCGAAAGAGTTAAACTAACTTTAGGGACTAAAATAACCAAAATCGGAAACATTTCCCATAATCAGTTCATTTATTATTAATTAGCTTCCGCTCGCAGCTTCGCCCGCGTGGATTTCGGACTTCAAAAATGGAGCCGGTCGCGAACGTTCGAGAATGTTCGTTTTACGAAGCTACTCGATAGGTGATTCGCTAGCCTCTAGGTGCCAAGCAAGCCGCCTGCCTGTGCGTTCGCGACCTTATATATATACAAAAATAATCCTTATAGCATGATTCAGTATTCACGCATGATGGCTTATTATTAGCGTATTTCATGTATAACTTTGGTGTTTCTATACCGATTTCTATGATTCTTTTTTTATGGAATATTTAATAATGTTAACTTTTTTAATTAGGGATGACTGAGAGTGTTATAAACGTAAGAGTAGACAAATATAATGAGAAAGCTTCGAACTGCTAAGCTATCGGGAGTTACACGTGTTATTGTGAGTCAACCATAAAAGATAGACATATGCTGTCGTGGGATATTTTTTACATAATTTTAAGGAGAACATTTCCGTCATACATGATTTCTGTGTAGCTTTAACCATTAAGGTTGCACACGCGACGGAAGCTTAAAAAATGGAGTAACTTCTCCCGTTTTCCCAACATTTCCCTTCACTGCTCTGCTCCTATTAATTGTAGCGTGATGAAAAGTATACTATAACCAGCACAGGAGTATGACAAATAATTGTACCAAGTTTCGTTAAAATCCGTCGAGTAGTTTTTGTTTCTATAACGGTTATACAGACAGACAGACAGACAGACAGACAGACAGACAGACAAAAATTTTACTAATTGCATTTTTGGCATCAGTATCGATCCCTAATCACCCCCTGATAGTTATTTTGGAAATATATTTCATGTACAGAATTGACCTCTCTACAGATTTATTATAAGTATAGATGTAGTTCTGGCCTCGTAAGTCGCTATAAGCTTAAAATTCTTATACTAGACGATAAATCTGTCACATTTCTCCAGTAAGTAGACAGAACAATAAATACAGCCAAGTAAGTACTTTCAATAAATAAGGGTAAGGTTTTATTTAATTATCATTATTGTTACAGCCTACAAGTTATATATTCATTGTAGTTACGTTAGTATAAACTAAACAGTATTACGTATTTGGCAGAATCATAAAACATTCATTAGCCACGTTTTAAAATAGCATTAAACATACGATTTCAAACAAGAATGTTTTGTATTTATAGAAAAATTCCTTGTATTTTGCATCTTTGATTTTCACACGTAAAACTATTAACCAGTCTAAATATTTAGGTGTTGCTCATATTTGCAGATTGGAAATATGCGTGTTAACATTATCTGTAATCAGTGCGCAAATCATGTTATTTCGGACTTCCGACTTCAAAGTACACGAAAATTCCATCACTGTAAATCTCTTTCGTGGGCTTTGTTAGTCGATCGGCTGCTGTGTAATTAATTGCTTTGTATACACGCATAGAAAAATAGGTCCAACGTTTGTTAATAATAGTCATTCTAGTCGCCTGTTGGTTTGCAGTTATGAAATTTATTGCATAGTTCATAAAGTTTACAAATGGTTTGTGTTAATAGTTTTTAAAAGATACATGGTATTCTCTACTTAATTAATGCCACCGCGAGTCGCGACCACGCAATTTGTATACATATTGTATACGTATGTAGTAGGTACATTTTTAATGTACTATCTTAAAATTGTTGGCAGCGAGGAAACCTCGCACCGTAGTCACTAGACATTTCTAGTCATTGTTGTAGGAGTTTAAATATCGAAGACGTAAACTGTTTTCAAATTTAAGTAACAGATTTGATCTGAGAGGTATAAAAAGTATTTTCACTAAAGAAATTTTAATCTTGCTTGCACTGTTCTGAATTATCGGCGACATCAAAGCTCTGGCTAACGGCCAAGCGCGATAAGTACAGTCGGTCACATATGGGCAGCTTAGCACCAAACTACATTTACATTACCTCTGTCTTAAGAAAATTAGGTTTGACGGATCATCGCAAAAATCTTAAGATGAGTATAATTCCCTTTCTTATTGTCGAGTAATCCGGATTTCCGTGGATATCCGTCCAATTGAATGATACAGGGAAGTAATACCAATATAAGTACAATATAATATACGATATTACAATATAATATACTATAGCGATAAGACCACCATTTGTACCACCAATGTAATCTTTTCCACCGTCTGTATACAAATTTGTCTTCTTTTTTTTTATATTTTCGGTGTACAATAAAGTTTTAAATAAATAAATAAATAATACACTGAAGACTGCTGAATTTCAATGCAGTGTCGTGTGATTAGACGAACCGTGTTAAACCGTTGGTCCTGCGCCTGATCTCTCACCGGTCATGTCGGATTGCCGTCTCACTAGACTTAGAGTGAAGAAACAGAGAGTGCACTGAGTATTGCGTACATACTTGTGCATTATAATATCCTCTGCGTGCTTGGTTGATTTCCGGTGAGATGGCCGCCAATTACACGAAATTTCGTGTAATGTCGCTAAGCATGTTGAATATCATCATATTGTGTTGCCAATTCATCAACACGAAGCTGTAAGATAGAACATATCATTCTATCAGTATATTCATAATCTGCAAGTGAGCTGTGTTTGAAAATTTCAATTAATGAATATTAAAAACTTCTTTATTCAATTTCTTACAATTGAATATTAAACCACAAGTCCACAGTGAAATATCGGTAAAGCAATCAAATGAAAGTCGCGAAGCTCTGAACCGATAACCATCGACGTTGAACGAAGATAACGCACGCGTTTGAGTTATTTTAACAAGGGCCCTTATTCTGTATGATAGTGTAAACGCGTAACGCGGCCGTGTCATGTTATCTTCGAGAAATGTGCGTGGAATGGTATTCTGTAAGCCAAATTTCTATAGTCCTAAACATGATGCGTTGTGTTACGTGCTTGTTACGCACTGTCAAAATAACGTGCGGGATAGAGAATAAGGCCCAAGGTTTTATAATTCTCGGTGACAAATTGTCGAGAGATTGCGAGATTCGCATTGCGTTATTTCATCGAAAGCTCATGATCGATTGTCCGATAAATAAGAGTGTTTGTGTGTTTTTAATTTGCGTCCGACAGTTCAATCATCGTATTGTGGACTTCATTTCACGAACATATTTTTCTTATCGGGTTGATGATAATTAATTAGCTTTACCACAAATTCATAACAAACCTTCTACATAATATTATTTTAGGTATGTATATGCGAAAGTTTTTTAACATAATGTTTGCTAGAAGTAATCGCTTAGATACTGATAAACAAAGTTATTAGTGGTAGGTCTTGCATATGTGAGAGTCCGCCTGGGTAGGTACACCGCTTTGTCTATTTCTGCCGCGAAGCAGCAGTGTATAGTCTCTGTTGTGTTCCGGTTTGAAGGATATTGTAGCTAGTGTAACTACTGGACATACTAATAAGACAACATCTCATGTCTTAAGATGGTGACTGCATTGGAATATCAAACAATATTTTGTGATTCAAGGTGTTGGATGGTGTTTCTACTGTTTATGGGCGGCCATATCGCTTACCATCAGGCGAACGGCAACCTCGTCTCGTCATACAATGTAATAAAAAAAAAGTTCTCGATGAACAACATATAGGCTTTTCCCGTCAACGTGCATAAGAGGACATTATTTATTTTATTATTATGTTTTATCCCTTTCGTCTACTTTAAGTTTCTACTTATATACCTAAATAATATTAGTAACAAACTTTAATTTTTTTGCCGCTGTACTAATATATAAATTTGCATGCTGTGGTCTCCTATAATTGAACAGGCACGTCACATTGTTAATTGTACCAATATTACGACATTGTATTTATTATATGCCGTGTATCCTTTGTTGGAGGTCCTTAAATAAATAAATAAATAAATTAGGCCAGTTTTAACACTTGTTATAAAAATATTTAGCCATTAGCTTCAGTGTACGATTATACCCAACATATGAACACAGTTATTATATAAACACGGCGGGTAATGGATGTTTGTCCATTGTCTGAACGGTTGCTAAGTGTTCGCGTTGCCCCAAATATTGCGCTTTTCATAATGGTATTTTTCATTAAACTTTTACCGTATTTTTGGGGTTGCAATTAAATGTTGAGTGTTTTGTTTAATGTTTTGCGAGTATGTTTTGTGTTCGATAATTAATTATACGAAAAGTGGGATAGTTACTATAATAGTATATGTTACAATATTCTCTCGGGCTAGATTCCGAAACCTTACAGCATTTACAAGACGAATATCATAAATATAATAACATACTACGATAAATATAATAACATAAATTCTAATTGGGACGTGGGCAATATATGTACCTAATCTATACTAATATATAAATATGGAGAGTTTGCTTGAACGCACTAATCTCAGAAACTACTTGTGACATTTTGAATTTTTTTCACTAATAGGAAGCTCCTTCTAAATGTTATGATGTACTCATTATTCCGGGAAAACGTTATCCCCGAAAACGTTTTCACGCAGCCGGAGTTGCACGCAAAATATACTAAATACATACTTACAGCTTTTTATAGTTTAACTAAAAAGGTACAAGACTGCGACTCCCCCCCCCCCCCACACAACTAACCCAGAAGAATTTTCAATGATAAAACTCCAAACGGAACTCATTTATGTAAAATTATTTCGTACACTTTCGGCGTTTAGCAATTTTGTTTTTGTATAAAAAGTTTGCGCACGAAACCTGAGCTCGTTACGTTAATACCAAAATTGCTAGGAAATGGTTATTGTTTAATTTTTAAAAGCCGTAATGAGATTACCCCAAAGTTAGCTTTCGCGCTATATTAGAGGGGTTGTTTAGTATGGTTTTGAGTTTGAGGTATGGACATTTTAATATCTAACATAGCATTCGATACGGTTTTTTCATAATAGCATTTAGAATAGTCTACCTGCACAAAACGTGGAAAATGGTTACATCTAAATATTAAAAAACCTTTATAAAAAAAAGGAGCAGAATGAAACTTGAGACAAATGGCCCATGGTCCCAGATCAAAAGGGTGGTTAGACACGGTGACCCATTGTCTCCAAACTTATTCATAGCTTTATTGGAAAATATTATTGGTTGGTGTGTAACGTCATAATTTAAGCTTTGCAGCAGAATTCTGAACATGATATGTCGGCGACAATAACAGAGATCAATTGATGCCAGCGAGTTTTTATATTTGGTAGTTATTAAATACTGTAGTTTAAGTTTCAATTTACTTATTATTATCGATAATCAACTGAGAATTTATCGAAATACAAGTGTGTAATCTTTCTCTTAGCAACTGAAAAGAAAATACTATTGGGAGAAAATAATTCGCAATTTTCTCAGCTAGTAACTTGCTGACAGCACCACGACTCAAACAAGAATTAAACCAGATTTTGAATTTAAAAGATAGGTCAGACTCGCGTCTCTTTAAAATACATTTTCATGTAGCAAGATCTCACTTTGAGATCTAAACATTAATATTCAGTTAGGTGGTCTAACTTAGGTCCAGCGAATTTACTAAGCTTTTTAAGTAGGAGTCATTCAACTCTATTTTAATTATACAAATCTACAATTAGAAAGATAAACAAAAATATGAACAATTTTATAGTGAAAAATTAACTTTAATTGATGCCTCTATTTAAATATTATGTTTTGCGCATTTAAAAAAAAAATTACTTTAAAGAAAATGCGTCTTTATTAAATGTTTTTAATTTGCTATTTAATAACATTTTTTTTTGTTTAATAACAAGTTGTTTACAGTTAATTCCAATCCAATGTAAATATCTACATGATGTGTGAGGACCAAAATATATTGGGTGGTCCAACAGCGAGTACATTAACTGGAATATGTCTTTTTAAGGCCTTGTGTTTATTTTGCTTATTTCTAAAATTAAACTATTTTTCAGATTTTGTCGCGGTTTTTATATTTTAATTTTCTTCAGACGTTTCGAAGACTGCAGCCTTCGTGGTCACGGGGCGAATTTACATATTTTTATACATGTTTCGTCTCTTCGCTTCGTGAAATATATCATTAATGGCGTGGACGCGAATCATTCATTTATTAGTGTATTTATTATAGGCCACTTAATCACCAGACTAAAGAATTTTAAAATGTTAAATTAAAAAAAAAATCTATCAAAATTGACACATTAATAAGTTAGAAATTTTGATCAACTTTGCCAATTTGGACCTTCTGTGTTGAATAATATTATGTATATGACATGATAAACAGCTGCGAGTCGTAGTCCACGTAGTATATAAAAAATAAAGTAATATCTGGCAAAGAAGGTTGAGTGTAACTGGAGGAGACGGAGCGAATATCGGATTTATTAGTTCCAAGAAGTTTCATAAAAATCATGTATTTCCTGGGATTGCATTCGTATCCGATAAACTAGTTTCCCATGGCAATATTTATAAATATTTACCGTGCAAAATGACCCGTAGAGATGGTATGTAATAAGAAAGTTCTACCAGATTCATGAGGGAATTTATTTATTATTTAGTGACAATAGTTTTTGAATTATCCGTCCTTGTTGTGTAGTTACTGCTGCCATAAGAATTCATATTACATTATTATTTTTCAGTTTTAAATGCACCCGCCATTAATCTATCCCTTAGTTAGAAAGAGGGGTGAGCTACGTATAAAATAGTGGAATCTCGTTGCCCTTTGATATCTTATTTGCGTAAATACTACTGAAAACAATATAGTGATAGATATATGTACAATTATATATTCATTTGCAAAAAAACACCTTAGTTGCGTTTTCGCGTGAGTCGTATTTTATTAATGTATTTCCTAGATAGTAAAGTTAGGTTTAAACATAAAGAAGATAAGAATCCGCGATCCACATATTCCAGCTGAGATTAAAATCACTATGAAAACGAAAGAACTCAAGAAACGACAAGCTTACGTGTCTCCAATAGCCACTTAACGGGAGGTACAATATCTTTAAACGTAGAAAATCGTGAAGATAAAATTCACAAGACCTTTACCCAGTTAAAAGCACTAGTAAAACTGATATCGAAGCGAAACCCACTTTAAACTTGTCTGACGTCATGCGAGGGAAAACACCGCGATGCAGTTTGCTCGCTGGAAGTGGAAAAAACTGAGGAAGAACAAACCTACTTGACACATTAACTTGTACGTTCAGTAGTGGTCTGAATAACGGTTCGTACAGAAAATGAAAGAGTATCAACAGGCTAGTCTTATTGTTACAGTCATGTGATTTCAATGTAATAAATCTATTACTTTCTCTCTCTCTCTCTCTGATATTATTATTCCCTCTCAGTAGTAGAGGAGGCCCGTGCCCAACAGTGAGACAGTATATACAGGGCTGATATTATAAATCTATTACGTGAAGAAATAACTTTTTACCCCTTTCTAAGCACATTGTATGAAGAGTGAGATTGGACATAATTAAAGTTCGTATCGAAGGTTGAAAGGCTAAAAGCGACATATTTTTTCGAAACTTTTTAACAAGGTTAAAAAACATAGAAAAATGTACTGATTTTAAATATGTATGAAACTTAGTGACGCTTAAGTCAATTAGCCTTTCAACCATCAATGCTGAAAATGTTCCCTGTTGCCCTTTATTAGGTTTTAATTTCGTTTGTTTGCCGTCATTTTCAATAACCGTAACATAATTATAAATACAAGACTTTATTTACTTGTTAAATAAGTCGTAAAAATCTATGTCAACTGGATATTAAAACTGTATTGTTAATTCCCAATGTGTCGTCGAATACGATATTGGTACCTTTGTAACATCCATTTCACGTTTTCAATTTGCTTACTAGCACAATGTTATATTACAAAACAATACGTAGATTATATAAGTATTTAACATGCGCCATTGTGAACCAAAGTTGGGAAATTATAATAATAATAATAAATGTTTTATTTGCACAAACAAAATATAACAAATAGGAACACATAAGTACTTAGCTAAATTGACCGGTGCTATTATAAAACGCTAACTCATTCACGGTTTTGACTTTATAAACTGTGGATAAGTTGTACAATTATCTCCGATGTAGGTGTATGTAGTCTTAATTTTATCAAATTTATTGTACAATAATTTTTTATTCCAAATAAATAAAATAAACGCTTAATCATTACGATTATTGACACTATTATTTTCTTTTAATATTCCTTCGATTGCTCATTTGTGTAATCTATCTAGAATTTGAAGTTTTGTAAGAAGCGGCCATTTAGCTACCTAGGGCAGAAATGAGGCTAAACACTGCACGCCTGACGCTCCGTACATCCACCTTTACAGAAACCTTACTGTAAAAGTATTGTGCGTTATCGACCACTATGTCATAGCACGGTGGAAGATGAAAGATCGTGATACAATAAATTGTCAGTACTCCGGTGTATATTTTTTTTGGGACACGTCTTCAAACTAGCTCATACAGGCCTTAATACGGGAGAGAGGACAGATTGTTTTGGTCCTCCAGTCACTACCTAAGTATAATATTATACTTGCTTGACTTATACATGCTGATAAGATATATCTGCATGGCTCTAACATTGAGATGGGAAAGGTCACTAGAAACAGAATTTCAGTTGGATATCAGACTTCAGATAGCTTTGTCAATGTCGTTTTAGTGTGTTCTACTAACCATTATAAAATACTGAGAATAGAGCTAAAACTGAATGAGTCACAAAGAATGAATGACAAGCGTATAGCGTATTCGTGTTACCAGATTATTCACGGGACCGCTCTCTTCAATTAAATATGTGTGTATAAATTAGGATTCAGCGTGGGCAAGTCTCTCGAGATTCCACTGTAATCTTGCTGGTGCTACGTTTATATTTGATCAAGTTATAAATGTCATTTTTGATGAATAATTCACGTGTAAAATATTGTTGGAATATTCAACTATTTATTTACATGAAGAGGAGTCCCAGTTGGGGCGCTTTTATGTTTTTGGCGACGATATTTTTTATTTCGCTATGAATAAAGGACAATAAGTTATTATTAAAATTATGACTGAATAATCTTTTCCATAATTCATAGCGTTGTTATAATAATCATCTAATTGAATGTTACTTACAATACTTATATATAAAAATTGGAAATGTATTCTTTATAATCTTCATTATCAGCATTTTTAACAAAATTTATCGAATGCTAAGCTTTGAAATTCTTAGTTCAACACGTTCATAATATAAATATTTTAAAATATATTATCATCATTGTTAAGGCGTGTTTCTATGACGCGTAAAATAAATCTTTTCTAACAATTCGTTACGCTACAGTTAACGCATCCGCATTTCAACACATCCAAAATGCCTGTCCGTTTGTCTGTCGCGTTGGAATGACACAGTAATTATATAACATTCCTTTTGTTGTTTTTGTCCAGTTTTATTTTCTTCCTGTCCTAAATCAAATTGATTTATTTGCAGATGATGTTTTTGTTTTAAATGTGAAATTTTGGGATCTTGTTCTTTATTAATTTAGTTCTGGGATTACAATTGCATAGAGATTATGTTTCAAGTATAATACTTGTCTATATTATTATAGTACAGTCACCCACAAAAGTAGCTGAAGTTATTGAAAACTTCACATGTCATATGTAATTTTCCGTCCTTGGCTATAACTTTTTCCTTCAATAAGTGAAATAACAAAGGGTTGAGTTTGTTTTGGTTAAGGAAAAATAAACATACTTGACGTATAGATATGACTTATATGTGAGATGAAGTATCGGGTTTGTCAAGCTAGTTTTGTGGCTGACTAAAATTATATATTGTATTCGTGTGATTCTAGAGATGATTCCAATTTTAAATGTAATGTAGATACAACATTATTCGTACTGTTTCAAAATATATAAATAATTATTAAATGTTGGTTTCTGCTTGCGGCTTCGGCCGCGTGAAGGGGTTTTCCGGATTTTTTTTTTCCGACTTACTTGATATGTATCGTTATATTATGACCAAATTACACAAAATCATTATAAATTGTAGCCTATGTGTTATTCAACCCTACCTCACAGTGGAAATTCACACGAAATATTTACACACAAAAATACCCGGTTCTCAAACTGAAAACAGTAATTTGTTACCGCGCGGTCGTCCGTCGGTGGAATATCAATCATTTTGTCCGCACCTCGTAATACGGACTTCGACGGGTTGTTACGCTCGCGTTTCGACACTGGACTCGGGTTTTCATGTATAAATGAGAATTTTTCTATATCTTTGTTTGTTCTTTATGTTTACAGCGTTTTGAAATGGAGGAATTTTATTCTTTTGCCAATATTAGAACGATGCTAACCATTTTGGAGTTTTATAATGTATATAAAACTATCGATAAGTGATAAATTAAAAGGCTTGTTTTATTTATTTTTGTGTAAAATTACTAATTTGTTTATGTGACACATATAGAAAAAAATCATTCAGTGGTTTTATCCAGCAATAATTCACTTTAAATATGATTTTATTCGTTAATCCCGGATATAACTGACTTTGATTGCCTCGATGGCGTAGTTGTATTGCGTGCGCGGTACGACACCGTTCTGAGGTCCCGGGTTAGGCAATAATAATAATATCAGTCCTGTATTATATACTTGCACACTGCTGAGCACGGGCCTCCTCTACTACTGAGAGGGGGATTAGGCTTTAGTCCACCACGCTGGCCTAGTGCGGATTGGTAGACTTCACACACCTTCGAAATTCCTATAGAGATATTCTCAGATGTGCAGGTTTCCTCACGATGTTTTCCTTCACCGTTAAAGCAAACGATGAATTCACAAAGAATACACACATGATTTTAGAAAAGTCAGTGGTGTGTGCCGTTGGGATTTGAACCTGCGGACATTCGTCTTGGCAGTCCGTTCCACACCCAACTAGGCTATCGGGTTAGGCAAAGTGATATTGATTTTTCTATTAACTATCAGCCCGGAGTCTCGAATTTGTGCTTAATATGGCGATATCACACCCCCTATCACATTATGAGAAGGAACACACTGACGAAAAGTGGATGCCCTGATTACGCCACTGCCTAACTCTTCGGGGATAGAGGCGTGATGTAGTTTTATCGAGTTAAAAGGTACCTATATTCATAAAACTAAACTAACCTTAATTGAATTCTAACAGTTTTTGCTTTCACATCCATTCGACACGCATCCATCATGAACAGTGAAACCAATGGCAAACAAAAGGAAAGCTATGAAAATATTTGATCCATGGTTGGCGTTGTTAACAGTGGCTGCTAAGTAACTTGTTGTGTTGTTAGTGTACACTCGTGGCCCGGAATATCGGAATTATTAGAATATAACGATTGTATTTTTTCTGTAAATAGTTGGTAGAGACTGTTTTGGTTATCATATCATCGTCATCGTAAACTAGTAACACTTATAAACAATAATTTATTATGTTTACGCGAATGTTAGATATTATAATAAATCTAGTTTTCATCGGGAGAAAATTAAAATATAAAAAAACACGCTAACATCTGAATATCAGTTTTTGATTTACAAACAATACTTTTTTATGTTTTCTAAAAACGGGTAAGTAATAAGTTATTTGGAACAGCATAATGGATTATTGGTTTATGAAACAAAACGGGAATCTAATTGTGATTCAAGTAAGTGTTTAGTTATCAGTGGTGAAAAATGAAATTTTCTTAAAGGCAACCCGGCACAATGTATACATACTAATTTTCTCACATGCGGTCAGTAAGTTAAAATTATAATTAAATTCTCAATAAATTCTGAATAAAAGGAAGCCTGCAGTAATTAGGTTATATGGACCTTCCGCCGTTGTTACCTATGTGTCATTTACAAATACTATTACTAAATATTCAATAAGCGTAAGCTCCAATATCTTATGCCTGTTAGTGTCAAATACACTTGCTAAGTATAACACATTAATACTGATATGTCGACTCTCTTTCATAGTTATCTATTTTCACCAGCAATTCTCCACGCGTCAGCAATGTCTGGGAATTGGATTTTTATATTCAGTGTCGAGAGTTCTCTTCTGTTTCTGTCCAATTTGACGTCACTGAATTGGTTTAACACCAGCCATTGTGTCAATTGACACTTTCTACGTAATATTTGGGTCAATCGATATTCTTCACGTCAATTATTCTATATAATCGCCTTATTATAAGCGTCATCGTCTAACCAAACATTTCATAGACACGAACTTTGGAATTGATGCATAGTTAACAAGGCTTAGTACGTTGACGTAGTAATGGGGCAATTATTTTAACAACAAATTGTACCATACATAAACGAATAATAATGAGGATAATCATGCGAAAAATATCCTAAAGAAATAGGGGGGTTGACTCCAAAATATTATTCTTACTGGTGGTAGGTCTCTCATATGTGAGAGTCCGCCTGGATAGATATCTCCGCAATGTCTATTTCTGCCGCTAAACAGCAGTGTGTAATCATTGTTGTATTCCGGTTTGAAGAACATTGTAGTCAGTGTAACTTCTGGACATAATAAGACATAACACCTCACGTCTAAGGATGGTGAGCGCAGTGGAATACCAAACAATACTTTGTAATCCAAGGTGTTTGATCGTGTTTCTAGTGTTTATGGTCTATTATCATCAGGTGAACGACAAGCTCGTCTCATCATTCAAAGTAATAAAAGAAATACTCTGTGTATGAATCCACATATTTCATCTCTTACGAGTGGTGGCAATATCTTACCTAAAAACCAAGTAAATTGACAGAGCCCTGTTTTAGTTTAATGTCTACAATTGCGAACACCAGTCATAAATCTTGTACTGCACTTTTGTATACGACATTAGCGTGGTCACGTATAAAACATTCCTCCGTAAACTACGTATTGACCGTAGGTGTACTGTGACCTAAAACATTATTATAATGGAAAAAACAATAAATTTCCAATCTTTTCTTGAAGTAAATTTGCCTTGTGTAATATTCTATAAAATTGGTACAACATGACGTCACTTAAGAATATTTAAACGTAGTAATCTTCAGCATTCTCATATATTTTTGACTTATAAGTGATACGTCTGTAGGGGTTTATCAGTTATTTATGCGACTCATTATTCACGCCTTCAGAGTGTATGTGTCGCTTCGCAAGGTGAAACAGAACGAAGCAAACAAATTATTAGTGTCACTTTTTTTGGCCGCACGTGTGATATCAGCACGATAAAAGAAATTTTCTAAGACATTTTTACTTTCTTCGCATTTTATTGTATTAATGAATGAACATTGAACACATAAAGGTCCTTAAATATTTATACGTTTCGTTTTACTCATATTATTTATAATACTCATCATGAAATATTGTAATACCTACTACTATCTTACTTTTATTCCATAACAACAAAGCCGTACAATTGGAATATGTTGTGTAAAATATCCAATTATTTATTTTATTACTCAAAAATGTCATGATACAATTGGGGGATACTGGAGTATTTTTAAAATATTTTATATAAAACTTTGCACCCAATCCTTGCCAATGATGTGTGCAATTTATTCATAGTTGTTAGACAGTATTCTCATACCATTGTCCGCAAGTGTAATCGTGTACATTCTGAGATCCGAAGGCGGTCGCCGGCAGCGCTGTGCCGTCTCCATTTATTCAGTCAACATTTGAAGAGCAACGTGATGTCGCGACAAAAGGTTTTGTACGCTTTTGTGATTTTTATTTTTTACACAACTTAATATCATGTAATGGGATCTGTAGCGCCTTTGTTTGTCCACTTTCATATTTTTATACTTGTTTTGGTTATAAGTTTGCATTACATTGTTAGTTAGGTTTATTTAGGTTCATAATATTTTAGAGGCAAGAATATAGATGTTTGATAATTACGGAATGGTTTTGTACGATTTCATATAATTTAAATACTTCTCTCCTTAAAACTAAAATGGTGTACATAAATAATCTAATCAACCAGTAAAAGGTTAGATAATTCTCAAAGGTAAAATTAAATATTAATATGAAAAAAATATTAAACACTACTTATATTCTTCCAGAAAATAATTTATATAAGATAAAGGAACCTTTAAAGGTCCATCTAATTTTAAAATCGTCTCATGAAAAAGTATACTGAAAAACCTATGGTTAAATAATTGTAACACAGTATAATACAAAATTTAATAATAAAAAATATATAAAAAATCGGAGCATGTTTTTGCACTATATTGCATAAAAATATACCAAAAACATGTGGACCTTGTTAGGAACCAGGCTTTCTTACGTCACACTACCTTAGCGAGAACCAGTCGTAATAATATGCTCCTTACATTTCATTTACAGGCATCGCGTGGGAAGTGGTTCTATTCCTAAACTGGGAATTGACACCTGGCTATGTTACATTTATAATGACAGCTGTCATAATCAAGCATGTCACAACTGTAAATTACAATATGAATTAATTCTAAGTATTCACTGACAACTGGGGAATATAATTTAACACGTAGATGTCAAAACAATATGGTTGGAAACTTTGATGATAATGTCTTTTAAATTATGTTCTATTCTCAGTAATTATGGCCAATAATGTATGATAATTTTAATAAATATATAAAGCTAATACTTTAGTATTATAATTGCTAAAAATAAATCTCATGTTAATATTACTTTGAGCGGCTTTTATTAGTGTTTGCATGTTACCACACCTAAAAATAGGTTTCAAAATGTTTAATTCCATTGCTGAAACGTCTTAGTTTGCAAAAACCTAAAAATGGATTTCAGAATGTTTAGTTCCATCGCCGAAACAGCTGAACCTACATGGCTAAAACAATTATCAGAGAGTAATCTATGAATATAAGCCGGAACATGGTATTTTTTTTACATGGGTAAAACTATGGTAGAATACTGAGCAAAAACGAGCATACAAATTTTTTAAATATATTTTTTCCACATTTCACAAGTATGTTAAAATTCAATAAATAAATGTGTTCGATTTTTTTGAGAGACGAAATTTAACAAAAACTTGTTCTACTGTCTCCTGTTTTAAGTATACGTATGTATATGTATGACGTCTTTGGCCTTCACCTTGTTCTTTACTTGTGCTATTCATCGTTAATATTATGGATATGGTCCTTGAAAACTTGGGTTAGTAACCAATCCACACATGTTTTGACTAGACTAGTTATTAACAACATTAATGACGTATGGATGTAATGATGTACGACTTATAAAATGTTGCAATAAAGATGATTGGAAGCGCTATCTCGTGCTAAATAGCCTGCGAACCTATTATTAATTTTTAGTTAAATCGGAACCCGCGACTGGTTGATAGAGTTCATGAAACTGAGTTTATTATGAGTAGATAAGAGCATCATTAGTTAATAAAAAAAAAAAATTAGGTAGGTATAGACTTTGATTCTTCGGAAGACCAACACCTCAGTTCGCCCTGTGATCATGAATGCTGCAGTCTTCGAAACGTCGGGAGATAATTATAATATTAAAAAAAAATGTTTCGATATTACGAGTTTACTTTTTTTTACTTAATATGGATTTTACACAAGTACTATACGATTTATTAAAAAAAGAATTCTTGAACTCTTTTCTTTATTTGTTTAATGCTTAATTTAATTATTTTTATAATACCTACTTAAAACTTCACCGTCGTTTTAATTTTCTCGTCCTTTTATAATGGAAACACTACATTACCCATTTTAGCTTTTATAAGGGTTTCATTAGTCCTTGAATGTATACAGTTTCCAAGAACATTTTTTCTTATAGTTTAAAAATAGCCCGCGTAAATAAAACACAACTGGCTCCATCATGGCGGATTCATTAATAAGTAGACGCTACAAGAATGAGTTCCCGGGTTACGAGGATTAATTAAAATAGTCCGTCAGTGAAGTGGTTATGTCTGCCCTTGTGAAATCTTTACTTTAATGAATTTTTTACGTGCATTTCATAAAACTGTATCGTTGTCGACTTGGGTAACTATCACTTCAACAAAACTGGGGTAAGAATAAGGCTGTAAGTAATAGTACACTACTGCCTTACATAGGTTTGACGGCCTTTATTAAAACTAAATAAATAAATAAAATAAAATACTTTACTTATTACGTAGGCGAATAAAGTTGCACTTATGGTACAATTTATAAGAATAATTATTATTATTTCTGAATAACACTTAAAGATCACTTAACGGACGTTTTAAATTAGGGATAAAATTCTTATGGAATACAAGGCATAATGTAAAACAAAGTAGCCAGCTCGGGTGGGCAGGTAGGGGGAAATATAAGGCTAACCCGTCGTGATCCTCATCGATGAGGACATGAGCCCTAGCCTAGGTAACCTACCAGCTTTTCACTAGCTAGCCGATATCTATGGCTTTGGAATGTAACAATGAGTGATAATATTCTCTTTGCGGCCGGAAGTTGCAGAACCAATGCCGGTGAGCGTTCTCCCCTACGTCGACTTGTTAATAACTACAACAAGCACTTTTCAGATATTGATGTGTTTGCACTAACTGAATGTCAATTTAAAAGGAAGATTGTTGAAGTCCTCTACAAAGAGTGACTTGTTTAAGTACTGCTGTTGTATCCAATAACAGTAATGTCTCTTTTTGATTTTGTCACAACTAATGTATAGACTCTTGATGATTATTAATGTTAATATTATTGTTAAGCGTATTATATTGTAACGCCAAGTAGGATGTATGCTCCTAGCATAGTCCCATAATAATACTACGTATATAATCCGTGGAAAATGGTGTGGATTGTGCATTTACCAAACGTTGTGTTAAATACTGTTTACCTAACTTGTAATGTACAATTGTTTATTTTCCCTAGTAAATAAATAAAAAATAAATAAAAAAAAATTATTAAAAATACAGAACATTATTGATAGCTGCTACTGCTGCGGCTAAACCAAGGTAATAAAAACTAACTTTTACCCAATCTAATGTTCATTCTTCATCATTATTCCTTCGCATGCCACTTGTTGCTTCCTAACCCTGGAACGTATTCAAAACAATATAAATCAACAGAGTTATTTAAAAACTACTAATATAAATGAGGTTAAAGAGTATTAAGGGCAGCTCCGTTGGGACCGCGGGGCAGGCAAATTGAATTCCCTTACTTAAAACGAACTGCAGCCTGGATAGCAATCTCAACATGGCCGGCAACTTATTCAATTTGATTATTATCTACGGGAACTTTAATCTCGGTTGAAAGTATTTCTAAGTTTTTGCGGTGTCTCTAAAGGGTTGTATGACGTAAAAAATAATGAGTAATAAGTAACGGTTCAGTAGAATAGATTGTACTGCCGAAATAATGGTTCATAGATTAAAAATTCAAAGCACCTCTGACTTACGTTTGTTTTGTTTGTCAATTACAGCAGCTCGCGGTAATCTTGTCCATAAGTCAAGTTATTTTTTTTTTGGTTACCGTATGTTCAAAAACCCTGTTTTGATTTTTTTATAAATTGTGCCTTTGTTTTGTCTGTTCTATTATATCTATGAAATGAGGATATTATTGAAAATGATTTTTAATATTAAAAATCAAGAAAATTTACATAGAACTGTAATTAAAAATTTCGTAGGTATTCTAAGAGACTGGAAACTCCCACTAAACCGGCGTAGAAGGTCTAGCTAAGGAGAAAAGGAAACCCCTGCCAAGCAATAAGCTACTATAACACAGACTATGATGGAATATATAAAAATAACAATGTCATCTTAAGCTTTAGTCATTCCAACGCAATCTTGGCGAGACCAAGTGGCATTTGGGAAACATTTTTTTTTCGAATTATTCGAGTATATTTAATTATCAATTAGGTGTAGAATTAGTGTCTCACATATTGAGGTTCCGCTATTTGATACGTAATTCGTCCCCCCCCCCCCCCAACAATTTAAAGGAACGTCACGTGTCACGATGACCCAGGGCCGCTGCTGACCGGGTCGCGTCCGGGACAAGTCCCCCGGGAGACGCGGGGTAATTAAATTACACGCTCTTATCACTTATTAAGACGTTATCACAAGAGTAATGCAGTTAACTTGAGTACGGGATGTTGAGTAGCTGTTTATCGTGTTGATGAAATTAGCTGTAGGTTGTAGTTCGAGCAATATCTACCTAAAATAAGATGTTATTTTTTATATTTGTATTATGTAACGGAGGCTTTGATGGGGCTGAATTTATTTTTATCCTTTTCACACTTGGCTTGATTTTTTAAAATTAATCTTATCTTATTCGGTTTTGTGTAGGTTTTATGTGTGCTAAGAATAAACTCTAAATAAACAAGGGAATTTGCGTATCCACATTAAGTAATATAATTAAGAATGCAAATGAACCGAAATTACTTTGTTCCGAGGAAACTCCGTAAAGCCGAATTATTTACTAAAATGAAAGTCATTAAGGGGGAAAATTCATCTTTCTAATGTCTCACAGGAGAATACGCCAGTGACAAGGCCTAAGTACGAAAGACTTTATTAGGACTTAGACTTGGGGAATGATATACAAGAAACTGAATTCTACAATACGTTATACGTACTCTCGTGTTTTTTTTATTGTGACTTAAAATTATTTAGCAAATTATTGATTTAATCTTTTGTGTTGCAAAATTAATGTTTAGGTTTGGCGAGATGATTTCTTGTTAATTTTAAATAACTTGGCTCCAGGGTTTCTGGAGCATCAATATAATAATATTCATTTTGCATATAAGACGCGAGATTTTTACTAAAAAAAAAATTATAGGTATAGTTTATATTTTATAGTTTTTTTTAGTCTCATGGTTTTGTAGGGTTACTCGTAGTCACAAGTTATTTTCAAAAGTATAAATTACTTACTCTCTTTTGTCTTTTCGTGTAATGTCAATGGCGAGGCTACATAGATATAGCTTGTACATACAAGATAAGATTTTCAAATGTTTAATTGTGGATGTCTGAGGGAACTTGGTTATCTGAAGTGGAACGTAATTGGTGTAATGTCGGAAAGTTTGTTCGTCCATCATGGAAACGGCAGCGCAACGGAGATACCTTTGAATTGTTCAAGTCGGGGTTCAACGCTTGATGAAAATGTAAAATAATCTAGATAAATATTAAAAGTCTAATAATCATAAAAAAATGTTACATTGTTCACAATTATATCTTTAAACCTGTTATTAATAACAAGTTCAAAGATGTAGTTAATGATATAAGTTGTTAAAAATTATTATAATGTTTCAAGTTGTAACACATACCTGATACAATGCTTAATATCACATGAGGCATGCACAGCTTAAATCGTGCTTATAGAGACTTTGGCATAGGTGCTACTATGAAATATTTTTTGAAAATTAAACCTTTAAAGGGTATACTGAAAAGTTCTCAATGGGAAACGTCATTAGATATCGGAGCCGTTAATTACAAACAGGATATTTCGCCTGAACAAAGTCAAATTGGGAATACCGTTGCCGCGTTTTGGTACCTAATTGGCAATCTATGTAGGCCAGCTGCTCCCAACTAACTCATATTCAAACCTTTATCTTATTAGGCTTAATAAGCCTTTGGTTTAGTGGCAGCGTAAATTAACTGCGGATTGGGAGGTTCTGGGTTCGATTTCAAGATCGAGAATTTTGTGTAAGTTTTCATATGATTTGTTCAGAAGTGGTTTCAACAGAGAAAGTCGATGCCAGCAGAGGAGTAAGTAAGTTATTTGAAAAGCAACCTCCACCTCTCATAAACTATTAAACCAGAAGAATCATGAATTCGCGGACTTAAAAGAAACGTTTCAGTTTTACACTCATAGAGCAAACTAGAGATCTATATACTATAAAGTTATCAAGAACCTCATGACAAGTCCATCGGAAGCAAACATAGAGATGGTATCAAAACATAGAATTTTCCATAAATATTAGTATAAATATTGAATTAAAATCTTGTGGAATTAGTACTTTCTCAAAGTTTTATCAATACACAGTGATCAAACGTGCTACCAATGATACGGTTGTATTAGTAAAAAGAACTAAAAATGATTTTCCATTTCACACGATCAAAATGTTTCAAGACAAACAATTCAAAACACGCGCCACAGACAAATGATGTAGTGAAAGAGCTAATCTATCATCAGAATCTGAAAACTTTGTCTAGACTTAACTACGAGACGCAGACAGACTGAATGGTATTACAGCCAAATCCCATACGTTCACCTAATGGTACATTTTGGAAAATGTTTACGGCACGCCGACCTGCTTACATATATTATTTGTTTTACTTAGTAGAACATTGGACAGTGGAGACAAGATTCATTTTGATTCCAGGTATCTGGATATTCAGAAAAATTCAGCGCAATCGAATGGGAGTTATAAAAGCGGTAGCAAGAACCGTATATGTGTTTTAAATTATCACAGAAGACGTTTATAAAGTTAAATTGTCGAACTCTTGCTAACATAAATGTAGAACTTTATAATAATGTTTAATTTTTTGTTAGAAGTAAAAGCAGAAACCTCTGAACGAATTTATAGCGAATTTAAGACAAATACTTATTACCAATTGGTAACAACTTTTGGAACGAGAAAATGGCGACCTGAATTAATAGTCTCTTTTTGTTTTATACTTGCTATTATTACTTGACATTGGCAAAATCAACAATAAATAAACGGTGGCAGCCATAATACAAAAGAAGAAGAAGCAGAACTTTTGGAGCACAAATTTGGTCCTAATGCCCGGTCTCTAACTAACTTTACTGTATAATGTCTTTGTATTAATCCAACACTATACAAAGTATACTTATTTTACAATTTTATATACGTAGACGTATCCGTAACCTTTTAGGACTACTTAACGAAACGTCTGCTGGATTTTAAACCCTAATACGTCTGCCTTTAGTAAATGTCTAACATATAATAGAATTTGGATGATATGCTGGCTTTACCGTAGCATGAACATATGCATTTTTTATATTTTAAAATATCCTTATTTGCTTTACAATTGCATTAGTAAAATGTTCAAAGTAATAAATTTGATTCATCTAAAATCTTTATGGATAATTTAAATAAACAGTCGACTCAGTGATATTGCTAATGACAAGGAATATAAACGCTGATATTAATATTTATTGCGTTGGCAACCTTAAAAAGTACTGTATTTTAAGTCTTTATGACTTAAAACATGTTTTATAGAATTTATTTTAATTTTGTCTCAAATATTAGCTAATTATTTTTTATATTGTTTCAGATAATGACTACGTCGTAACTAGAAACAGTGATAAACCAGTGCCAAAGACAGCCAAAGTGACCAACAATGTGATAATATGAACTGACACACACACATGATTTCAACAGTCGACTTCACACACACACAGACAAATGTGAACACAACACTAAACTACGACGCAAACATAAAAAACTACAACTTCACATACAAAAATGCTACGGAAAACGATACGTTCGGAAAAAATGGATTATACGATTCGGACTTCGAGTTCGGAAATTCTTCATTTCAAAATTCGAATCTTATCAATTCTACATTCGAAAATTCGAACCTCACCGATTCTGCGTTCGAAATGCCGAACGATAACTTCACGGAGTACGCTGAGGTCCCGTATTACATAAAGGCGACGTCGATGACCTTTTGCATAGTGATTATGTGTCTAGGCGTGATCGGAAACGTTATGGTGCCAATAGTGATACTGAAGACGAAAGATATGAGGAACTCTACGAACATATTTCTGGTGAACCTGAGTATTGCCGACTTGATGGTGTTGCTTGTGTGTACTCCTACGGTGTTAGTCGAGGTGAACTCGAAGCCGGAGACTTGGGTGCTCGGCAAGGAACTCTGTAAGTATACATTCATTTAAAATATAGAACTAAAATATTATGGTTAAAATTTAACACTTATTTATATGGGCAAAGTGACCCTACTGTATCTGATTGTAAGTGAAATGGGGGTCCAGTAGACTGTCGACTGTTGAGAAATGATTACCTCTCGACAGTCGACACAATTGAGTCGGCTGTTGGCACCGGATATACTCATGCTGAACCCGGAACGCGATACACTTACGTGAGCCACTATGGCGGGTTTTAACAACTTGTGTACGGTTACTATCCGGGCGGATATAAAATATATCCAACCACCGGTTAAACACTTGTGGTGTTTGCAGAATATTGGCGATAGTATATATTTAGTACGTCAGTTATTGCCCTCTACTGGTAACACTTTAGGTGCACAATATCGTTCAGACAGAAAACTCATAACAATTCAGCCGTCTGTTTAATAATTCTATAACCATATATGACTACATGAGTGTTCATTAACTGCTTATTAACTACATTAAAGAAAGTTGCCTCCTGTTGTTAAAATTAAAAAGAAATTAAAAACAGTTTTTAAGATGTCATAAAGAAACTTTCTCGGATTTTTAATTGAAATTGAATCGCACTATTGCTTTTGAGTTTTAATAAAACTGTCCCTATAAGGCAGTTGAATGCTTTGGAATGCATTAAACCAATAAATTAGTGATGGAGGCGGGCGACATCCGCCACATTATCTAAATTGGCACTTATTGTGATATAAGTATTCATTTATTCTAAAATCATTATTTGCGAATTTAGTTAGTTTACTTACTTAGTTTTACTGGGTTTGTTAAGCCGCCGATACAGGCCTGGTTAATGTAATGAATATATTATTATTGGAGACGTTTACGGTTAATTATATCCAAGTTACAATGTGCGGATTTTAACATGCATTCATATTAAAATAAAACTATTTATTTGATATTATCGCGGTTATTTATTATTAACTAGCTTTTGCCCGCGGCTCCGCCCGCTCTATAAGGTTTTTCGGGATTAAGTTTTCCGTTATAAAAGTCACGCTGTATATTTTCCCGGGAACCTATATTCTTCCCAGGGTCTCAAACTGTCTCCATACCAAATTGTATCCTAATACGTTGGGTAGTTTTTGAGTTTAACACGTTCGGGCAGACCGATGCAGCGGGGGACTTTATTTTATGATATATTTTTGTAGAACTATTTAAGAGGAACAATCCCGTCATACATCATTGTTGCATAACTTTAACCGTTTACGCAGCGCACGCAACAGAAGCTCTCAAAACTAATAAATTGTCCCCGTTTTTGCATCATGTTTCATTACTGCTCCGCTCCTATTGGTCATAGCGTGACGATATATAACCTATAGCACTCCAGGAACAAAGGGCTATCCAACACAAAAATATTTTTTCAGTTCGAACCGGTAGTTCCTGAGATTAGCGATTACTGCTCCGCTCCTATTGGTCATAGCGTGATGATATATAGCCTATAGCACTTCACGAACAAAGGGCTATCCAATACAAAATGATTTTTTTAGTTCGAACCGGTAGTTCCTGAGATTAGCCATTACTGCTCTGCTCCTATTGGGTATAGCGTGATGATATATAGCCTATAGCACTTCACGAACAAAGGGCTATCCAATACAAAATGATTTTTTTTAGTTCGAACCGGTAGTTCCTGAGATTAGCCATTACTGCTCTGCTCCTATTGGGTACAGCGTGATGATATATAGCCTATAGCACTCCACGAACAAAGGGCTATCCAACGCAAAAAGAATTTTTCAGTTTGGACCGGTAGTTCCTGAGATTAGCCATTACTGCTCCGCTCCTATTGGGTATAGCGTGATGATATATAGCCTATAGCACTCCACGAACAAAGAGCTATCCAACGCAAAAAGAATTTTTCAGTTCGGACTGGTTGTTCCTGAGATTAGGCATTACTGCTCCGCTCCTATTGGGTATAGCGTGATGATATATAGCCTATAGCACTCCACGAACATAGGGCTATCCAACGCAAAAAGATTTTTTCAGTTTGGACCGGTAGTTCCTGAGATTAGCGCGTTCAAACAAACAAACAAACAAACAAACTCTTCAGCTTTATATAATAAAGTATAGATATAGATTATTTTCTTCGTTTCCTAGACTGCAGCCTCAGAGAGATTCCGCCCCATTAACACGAAGGAATTGAAATGAAAAGTTATTTTATTTCGATGTCTAACATTCGAGAAAACATAAGAAATCATTGTACAATCGTATTATTAAATAAATTTGTTTCGGTTTGATCTCAGCGAAATAGGCCTTCGTAAACGACATGTTTAACATTGTTATGCGCCGACGCAACGTGAGTTTTTGATATGCGCGCTCTTTGCGCATTTTAACTACGATTAAAGTGTTAGCTTGTTTTAAAAAGGTCGTTTTAGCTAGGATTAATGTATGAAAATTTGTTTAAAGAAGGTCGAGTGTATTGGGACTTTTAGAGACTATTCTAACTAGTGTCGAAAAACACACAAATGGCTTACTTTGCTTGAGTTTTGATGCACAGCTCCGACATTATTTTTAAAATGGAAAATGAATTTCAAAAAATAGCGTAATAAAGAGATTTTTGATCGTATTTCCAAAGTGTTTGTGATTCACAAACGAGCATTTAATGGGTCTAAATTTGACGGATTCCAGCAGAGATTGTTTCCAACTCTCTCCTTTCAGAAATGTATTATTGGGGAGCGATTTCATAAAATTACTTTAATATTTGAACGGTGTCTCGTGGATCTAACTTTATTGAAATAAATTTGACTTAGATACGTAGAGGCAAACAATAAAAGAAAGGATCAACACGCTATTGTTTCTTCAGCCGTTTTCTGTACATGTTGTTACATTTGCATATTTTGTAGATGCTAAAGTAGATTTATATATAAAATAACGGCGCATATCCAATATTTTCTGAAATCCTCTTTTATATTTTTGTTTGTAGCAACTTGTAATGTGTTTTAACAAATATATTTTAAACATTTATTTATAATATTAAAAAACGCATTCCTATTTAAGGGTATAATCTAACAATAGAATAATTTCGAAATAACTCGGTCCCTAAATTCATTGTTTACTTTTGGCGTGCGAATGATATGGGTCGCAATACAATAAATTAATGTTTCAGCAAATACTAAATGACACAAAATGCCGTATTTGTCGAGTGTTTCCTCTAAGTCTTGTTTAGTTTCCACAGTTTCACTGGCAAAGTTTGATAAGATTTTTTATTATTCTAGCTACATTGGTATTATAAAGTAACTAGAATACTTCTATGGAAAACATATGCGTAGACAGTAGTTCATGCCTTGAATCTATATTTCTTACAGTTACAATATTCATGGAATAATTTAAGAGGACAATCAACCCATCTTGATAAAGAATGTGCTGTATAGTACTTAAGTACCTTTGTCTAATTACCGATGTCGCCAATAGTTTCGATAAATAAAATCTGGAACTAGTTTGAATAATGATATCCTATGTTAAAGCGAATGTTTGTATTTTTTTTTGTTGTCTCTTAATGACGAGACGAGCCTGCCAATTATATAAAAGAGGGGTAAACGAGCAATATTGGCAAAAGTCTCAGGACACCATCAGTAGCCGATAAAGTATTAGGCTGTAGTTAGCCAAAAATACCAGGCTTATATTAGAAAAAACATTACTCTACACTCACACACACACACACACATACACTCACGTCTTTGATCCTCGAAGGGGTAGTCAGAAGCGTAACTGGTGCACCCACTTTTCGTCCCATGATGTGATAGTGAGTGAGTCTATTGCCACATTGGGCACTAATTCCAGACTACGGGCTGATACGAATTACAAAGTCTTAATATAATTGCGGCGGACCCGGGGTTCGAACCCGAGACCTTGGCACTGAAGTCGTACCGTAATACAACTACTTATTTAGTATCTTAAAATCGGATAACGTGGAATAGACTTTAAATAAAAAGAAGAATATACTGCCATTATAATTAGCATGATTTTTAACACTCGTATGTATAACAGTTATAGCTTATACCCAGAGGCGGCCTTTAGGGGAGGCGAACCGGGCAATCGCCCGGGGCCTCGCGCTTACAGAGGCCTCGTGCGGTGCCTAGCAGGACCTTTTTTTTACGTTCTTACCGACAAAACTGTTAAAACAGGGGAACGTTTTTTTTCTCTGGCCGGGGCTTCGCGTCTGTTTCTTTTTGCTTTCGCCTGGGGCCGCGCGCCGTTTATGGCCGCCACTGCTTATACCCCAATAGCCAATTTTCTAAACAAACGACACAAATCAGTAAAAAAAACTAATCTGCCAAATGTAAAGGAACAATTGAAGATCATTTCTAAGAAAAGCACTCACAGCAATAAATTTATAATGTGTGTTACGAAACAAAAGAGGCTTCTTCATTTGTCTGTAGGCAGTCGCGTGTCGTCAGCTCTCGAGAAATTGTGGACAAAGTTGATTGCCAGTATAAGCGGGACTTATTTATATTAAAATATTGGTACTTAGGTTTCCTTGTTTGTGGAAATTAATAATGATTTCAATTTTTTTATTGTTTTGAATTACGAGACGAGCTTGTCGATCGCCTGATGCTAAGCGATACGACCGCCCATAAATAATAGAAAAACCATCCAAAACCCTGAAAGACAATCTATTGTTTGGTATTCCACTGCGCTCGTCATTCCGACATAAGATGTTAAGTCTCATTGTGTTCAGTAGTTACACAAATTATTACTATTTGTTCTAGTAGTTATATTATTTGTTCTATTATTATGCTAGCATTCAGAACATTTCGATTATAGTCTAAATTATATGGAGCTATGCCATTTTTGTACCCGCTGACGCATAAAATGTACGCGAAAAATTATCAGACTTTATTGTTGTAACTGTAATAATAGTAATGCTTACCACAAACTTTAATTTATCGATTTAGCAAAGAAAATAAAACAAATTGTTATCATTATTTTAAATAAATATTAATATATATGCATCCTTAGAACACTTTATGTGAATAAAACAGATATAGTTACAAATGATTAATTTCTTTAAAATATTATCAATTATTAATTATAAATAATGCAAACATGATTTGAATCCATGAAATTTGTAACAATAATCAATGCTAATAATCTATTTTTAAGATGCTTCCAACCCTAGACACCTTACTTTGATAGCTATCATAGTGTGATCCATAAATTTTGTAGTATATATTCGTATAAGTGTGTATAAAAATGTCTTTGTAAACTTACCTACATTATTAAAAATCTACTTATTTCCCACATATGGTCTAAAATATCCACGGGAGTAAATTTATTGAATAATTTTTAAAACACTGTACTTCCGATTCCGATACTTCCAATTTTTAATACGCTAGAAATGGCTGACATCTAGAATCAAAATATTTCCGCCTCTAAAAAAACTAGATCAAATGACTCAACACTGACAAATATACTTGAAAAACACCTATAAACCCATCAGGCCGCAAATGTTTTGGGCGTTCCACATACACTTAATTTGCGCTATCAAATGTTCTCATAAAATTAAAACAGCTCTATTTAAACATCGTTAATCCAATAACATCATTATCAAGATGGGGTATCAATTTAGAATTTAGAGAGTAAATATTATTTCATTCATCGCCCGTTTTAAAGTTATTTGTGTATCAGATTTGATACGTATTTTACGTAAATAGCTACAAAACAGAGAAAAATGTTATACAATTGCAAAAAGTATTCAAATTTACGATTGCATCCTTAACAATCGCTACCACTGTGACCACACATCGCCCATTACCAACATATGCCATGTGTGAAACTATTCGAGTTTTTGCTTACTGCTCCGATATTAAGGTCTATATTGCTTTAAATTGTGGGGACAGTTGTGAGAATCAGAGTACGGCCTAATTAGGCGCAATAAAGTAAACGCTCGCGTGGGAATATTGCACGCTTGCGACTTATTGTAGCGTTTTTCATCCGCTCGGTTTGTAGAAAGCTTTAGAACACATTGTTTATTGTGGCAATTTCTGCAAGATATTACTATAATAATTATTAAGCGACTTCAAGACGTTACATTTGTTTTGGCATTTTGAAATTGCGTTATTAAACGAAAAGACATACTTTTTTTTTAAATTAAAACTTTACCATGAGTACTCGAAGCGTGGATGTAAAATAAAAATAGAAATTTAAAATATCCCTAAGAAGTAATTTTAATATTACACGCCCCAATGCCACTACTATTACTCTAAGAGAATTTGTTGCAGCGACAATATTACATTTCCAGATAAAAATATACTCACGCACACGCCATATTCGCACTAAGCTACAAAAAAATCGAAAAATCAGGAAAGTAAAACCCGGATTTTTAGTGAAAATATTCAATATTTATAGACGATTTTTGGCACAATGTAATCAGTGGTAAAGACGAGGTTCTGCTTTCATATAAGTATTAACGCAATGTCAAAGTAACCGTGTATCATGAATTTTAAGGAAAAGGTATATCAGTTAAAGATTCTTGTGAAGATATTATGTTTTTCATTTAAGGCCCTAATCTCGAATTACTGTTCAGATTCTAAAAAATCTTTTACTAACAGGAAGCCCTTGTCTTTGAAGGCTATACTTCACTTTTTATCTAGGAACGCATTTTTACGCAGGCGGAGCCGCGAACAAATTAATCATAAAAATGTTTAAATGCATCACAACTATAAAAACTTTTTTGTAATTAGTTCACGATCCTTGCCACATGTTAAATTAAGATTCTTGGAAGAGTTTGTGTTTACAAAGACTAGTGACCCGCCGCGACTTCGCACAATGTGCTAAATTAAAAATAACAAACGCAATTAAAGAGAGTATTTAAGAAGCCATATAGTCTGCGAAATGGAAAAGTCGTGGTATACGTCCTAGAGCAAACTTTTTGTTGTTGTTTCTAACATTTAACTTTTTACATAATACTTTCCCTATCTATCTTCTCGAGACGGTCTCGAGTCGTGACACACGATCCAGAATCTTGATGTAACGGTCTTCTTGCCTAGTTAGATATTTCTTGTCTATTTGGTATCTATACATATTATAAAACAAAGACCCCAAAAGTCTGTACGTATTCGATTTTCTCAAAATCTACAAAACAGATTTGTATGAAATTAGGTATGGATATAGCTTAAGACTCTGGGAAGGTTAAAGGCTATAAGGCCCGGGAAAATATATAGTGAGACTTTTATCGTGGAAAAAATCCTTCACGCGAGCGAAGCCTTAAGCAAAGGCTAGTTTAAATTTATATTTACATGGACATATATTTACAGGCTAATATTATTATTTGCTTTAAACTGTTACTCTTGTCATGAAATAAATAAATTAACAAAACATAATTTATTAATTTTGTCATTAAACCAATAACATGTAAATTTCATAAGGTATACTGTCGTTAACTAACAAGGCGATATTTTTATTAAAATCTTTACGATTACGATTCTTGATATAATCTCGGCGGAACAAAATTGACATTACTGTAAAGTGATCGTTAAATGCATTTTGATTGAGTTCAACGAACCAACGACTCGATTGCAAATGTTGATGATCCTTTAATTTATTTTTAAGTTCTGCTTTACACGATGTGACTGTTATCTCTGAATGATTGGTAATTTTGGATAAATATCCCTGTGTATAATTATATTACTGGTTTACTTATAAGCTTGATCTGGTGTCCAGTAAGAAGTGTTATAATAAAATTATTTAATACTCTATATTTTTGGGTTATTAAATGAGAAGCGGAGAAAGACAAGTGAATGTAGGGTAGTTGCGCCGGTTGGTAACCACTTATTTGAGTTGTTAACTTCAGTCAAGTAAAAAAATATGTATTTTATATGTAAAATAGATAGTGAACATATACATTACTCCTAAACATAGTCCAGTTATTAAACAAAACATAAAACATCGCACTTTCGTTAATAAATTATGAAAAATAAGAGTAATCGTACAAAAATAGCTAAAGTGTTAGATTGCGACTACTATTTTTAAGAATAAATTAAAATTATTAAAACATCGTTTATAGATCCAGAATGTTTTTTTATTATGTGTTTTCTTTAAATATAATTAAATACGAATTAATAATCAATACAAATAGTATTCAATGACTTGATTTTTTTTTCATTAAATGAAGAAAAAAAAAATACTAAAAATCTTGGGGTCGACTTCTGAACACATCTAAGCGGTTTATTTTAGTTTGCAGTCATAATTTGTTTCGTTAAAGTCTTGGTGGTTGCAAACTTCCATCGATCGTACTTTGTGAATTATATCAGTAAGAAACCCAGTTTACATGAGTGAATTAGACAAAGTTTTATCAAGAATACATGTGTTTGTTAACTAAACGTTTACACCGTTTAAGGTTTTACAACTCCAACTGATAAATTTGATAATCTTTAACTAAATATTAACAATAGAATAAGCAAAAAAATATAATATTTTACTTGTTAAAATTATACGGTCGCTTTTTAACGAATTAATAAAATTTGCATTGAAGTAGCCAACCGCCACTTTTAGTTGTATGTAAGGTAAAAAAATACTTTAAAACTATTATACAATTGAAAAAAATATATAATTATTAAACTACACTTCATACTTCAGGAAATGAAAACTTACCCTTTGAATGCCGCGTGCCTTTTTTGTTGTTATTTTACGGCATGTCCATAGACCTCTCAGTCAACACGAAGATGCTTATCTTCTTTATTTTAGGCTAAGCGGTTGGTATAAAATGCAATAAAATATGATGCATTTATTCAAATAATATTAAAGAAGTTTTTATTTCGAAAAGTTATTTAGGCAAGTGGTCGGTTACTGGAGCTGGTCGCAAAATCGGCGCAATAACTATGAATTTCTAATAATTATTGTCGCCGGTAAATATTTATAAAATACATTCCACCATCATCGTCATATGAAACACCAATCATATTATTTTATATATAAAAAGCAAACCTCTACTTATTTTTTATTCTGTTATTTTTATATAACACTCATGTTACCGAAATGACTATTTAGTACCGAATTAGGCCAAATAACTCCAACGAAGCCACGTCGAATAATCTACAAGTTTTCCTGCTTCCCGCCCCCAATTTTCCTTGGTTTCATAACGCCGACATAAAAAAATCCTCGTAATTCGCCCATCAAAATAGATCCGTCCAAACGTTCTGTATTGTCAGATTCTGTATACAAAGGGTTATAAACTGAGTGATATTAAATTTTGCGAATGACATCGTCGTTCCTAGATAAAATATGAATATCGCTTACATTAAAAGCTAGATTTTGTTTTCTTAACATCTCCCTAGGTAAGAAGCTTGGAGTCTTTCTAATTGTTAAGATAATAAACAGTTCAATGCGCTCGGTTTTACGATGCAAGTCAAAAAGTAAATGTGGAGTAATAAATAAATTCGTTAAAGTTACGAGTTTAGTAATTAAGTAGTTAGCGTTTATTGAAAGAATTCTTGCCGTACACAAAAATGTCTTAGAACTGTTAATCACTTAGTCGTTTATTCTTTATTTAGTGTTATATAGCGACTATTTGATGCAGCAGAGTAATAAGAAACAATCCATAGCAGCATTTCCCAAACTATGGTTCGCGAGACATAATATTGGGTGGACTATAAAAATAGAACAATACATTGAACGTTTGGGCTAACAGACGTATGGCCATTAATGGGCGAGATTTTTTTAAATATCTTTAAAACAGGACTCATTGTATGTAATTAACTATTAAAAATGATTTCCTAACCGCCAAGAGGTGAGTCTAAAACTTTGATGTTTTTGTTAGGTTGGTTGCGTTCCAGTCCAATTTGGGAATCTTTAGAAGACCTGAGTATCACTATTTTTTGCTAGGTCATTAGGTGTTGCTCACGGCTTTGCTTGTGTGACAAGCTTAACTCGTTATAGAAGTCCTTAAATCATTGTATTTTTTTCCTAGGGAGCAATTTACCGGGTTAAAAAGCAGCCTAAATTAATTTAGGACATAATCTATCCTTACGCCAAATTTTATCCAAATCCATTAAGCAGGTCATTTACTAGAGTAAGGTCTCTCATATGTGATGTGAGAGTCCGCTATGGTAGATACCACCGTAATGTCTATTTCGGTCGCCAAGCAGCAGTGTGTAGTCACTGTTGTGTTCAGGTTTGAAAGACATTGTAGCCAGTGTAACTACTGGACATAATGAGACTTAACATCTCACGTCTCAGGATGGCGAGCGCAGTGGAGTACTAAACCATACTTTGTAATTTAAGGTGTTGGATGGTGTTTCTACTGTTTATGGGCAGTCGTATCACTTACCATCAGGCCAAAGGCAAGCTCGTCTCGTCATTCAAAATAATAAAAAAATCAGTTGCTGCATTTACTTCAAATAGACAACCAACCAATTTCACAAAAAAATAAATTGATAGTATATCTATCATAATATTAGTCAGACTAGAAACCAAAATTCAAAGCAGTGTTATATCAGTACGTATTGGAAATGTTCAGAATTAGTGTATACTTTTCTGAAAATGTTTACGACACAAACTACATCAGCATTAAACATTGTTTCCAAAAACATAAATAAATCCTAAACGTTATTATTAAATATTTTTTGTAGCTATTAAATCAAACATTTTTATCCTTATTTTGCTACGTGGCTATGTCCATAAATCACTGCACAGTGTGGCGTAGCGGGCTGTGTGCCAAGTGTCTTGACCACCGGCGCCATCCCACTATGCGGTACTACGCGATGTGACAACTTGCATATTAAAGGACATGATTTAATATAATTATACTACTTTTTATCGATTCATTTTAAATATATGAACGATTCCCGTATGATATCATCATATTTCAATGGTACATACATACATACATAACATAACATCACGCATTTTATCCCCGAAGGGGTATGCAGAGGCGCAACTAGGGCACCCACTTTTCGCCAAGTATGTTCCGTCCCATGATGTGATAGGGGGCGAGCCTATCGCCATATCGGGCACAAATTCCAGACTCCGGGCTGATACTGAGCAGAAAAACCCAAATATCACTTTGCCCGACCCGGGATTCGAACCCAGGACCTCAGAGCGCTAGTGTACCGGATATGCAATACAACTACGCCACCGAGTCAGTCTGTCTATTTCAATGGTGTAAGTACTTAAATAAATTATTAGTTACTCTATTGTTTACAATAGATGTTTTGAAATTCTGCTTTTTGTGTGCAGCAAGTGCTATTTGAGAGATACAAATAACTTATTACCAGCTACTTATTACAAAATTATTACTGAATGCTTCCTTCTCGAATTTCGACTATGGCGGTCAATCTCAACGGAGATCAGCGAGGTACGTAGGAGATATTATAGTGCATAAGTGTGCGCGCAATGCACAGGTGCACTCTTTGTTCCTTCATTCTCATAGTCTAGTGAGAGTTGAGACCGCAATCTGACATGACATGACCGAAGAGATAACAGGCGGCAGACTGTACGCGCTTTCCGAGGAACGGGGATATCACACTGCCAACTTCTTGACACTGGGCTGCGACTGCGTGATTTAAAAAAAAATAAAAACCCAGCTAGCTATATTTTTGACCCGACCCGAAATTCAAACCCAGGACCTTAGCGTGGTAGACGTACTCTTATCGCATACGCATTACAACAACGCCACCGAGGCAGTCAACTTACTGCTAGCTTAATACCAAGTAAAAAGTAAACACAAAATACAGTAAATTGTATCTAATTGATATTATACAGAAGTTATAGATTTAGTTACAAATTCCGCCCGCATGATCCGGCTAATAGTTTTTCGTTTTATCTGCCGACGGATTTTCGGCTCCAACGCTGATTTATTGTGGCCCGATAGACATTTGTATTCAAATTGTACTAACAGAGTTTTGTTATCAACATGTCTAATAAACTAAAAGTGAAAATACTCTTCGCTGGCAATTGAAAGTAGACACATATTGTTTTTTAAGGATAATTATTTATTAAATATTTGGTAGTCTATGTAATTAGGGTGGCGTGCCTCAAACGTTACCTTTATAGGATGTTAGCTATTTGTCCGTCTGGCATTCTGTCAAGAGCCTTTTTCTTAGGAACGTGTGGTGATATCAAGTTATTTATATCAAATACTCGTGTCGACGGTTTTTTTCAACTATGAAAAATTTAAACTTGTAAGTGAACGCGATCAAAAGATATGACCCTTTATATCGCATGTTTTGCGATTTTTCAAGGGAATTTAAATCTTTGTGTATTTGCTGTTGACCTTAAATTGTTAGTTTGGCAAGAAGCAGTGTCTTACACATGTAAAGGAAAAAATCTGAAGACTGTAAATATGTACTTTAATATCAATACATGCTAGTTTACAAGGAACCCTCGAAGCGCGAGTCGAACTGGAATTGTCCGTTTTTTTAAACGCCTTAATTATGCTGTAGATATGATAATTGAATCTTTGCCTCCCCTATCCTATCATGACTATAATGCTTATAATAAAAGTAAAATGAATTGAACATACATATATATTTTATTATACCCAAAATCTCACATCGTTTGCGAAACACGAGTAAAGAAAATTGTGTACAACAAATAGTCATAAAAGGAATTCTCTCAGATTACGCACACATAAGTTTCGTACATTATTATCAAAAATCTTGTTTCGAAAATGCCAGGTATTCTTTTAAGATAATAGGTTTTTATGAAGCTTACCATTTTTCTATTAAATAAGTTCGATAGATCGAAAGCATTGGCCTTTTTCTACCCCCGCAATTGTTACTATGATTGCTAAATATTTTGTAGTAAGAACCCTGATTATCTATTTTATAATATTACTAAGCACCACAAGGATTTGGAAACCATACCCTATGGTATGTGGTTCAGGCTACTGAAAAGTTATTTTTTTTATTGGAAAGTAGTTAGTTTTGTGCACGAGAATTTATAAGAAGAGTTAATCAGTATATCTAATAAATCACTCTGTTCTCTTATATTTTAATATAGCTACTAATAATATAAATTAATAATATAATTATGTCTTTCATGACATTGGATAAGAAGTAAGTTTGTATCCCGAGAAAAAACATACTTTTATTCTCAAATTAAGGTACTCCTCAGAGGCTGTCATATTACCACCGCCTTTTTTCTACCTTCATCACAATTAATATCATAATCAGATTTATCGATAAGCCCATCGCTAGGATATGGCATTATTTATTGTTTGCCATTAGCGTTAACGATTGCAGAAAGGCATCGTAAGCGGCAACCACAATTTTGCTTTCGTTCCTACTAACCTTTACCGCGTTCATCAGGTCTAGCAGTCCCCTTCGTGGAGCTGACGGTCACACACGCGTCAGTACTGACCATCCTCGCCATCAGCTTCGAGAGATACTACGCCATCTGCGAGCCACTGAGAGCTGGATACGTCTGCACAAAAACTCGGGCGACGCTCATCTGCGCGCTCGTGTGGTTCTTCGCGGCTCTGTTTACTAGGTGAGTTATGTGGCTTATTGTGATGTAAATAAGGGTTATATTTGAAGGTTTGGGTAAACTTTTAATGTTTGATAAGGATTATGGAAGTAATATTTCGAAGACAGAATTAAAGAAATTGGAAATCCAATGGATTCTTGTAAAATCGCTACACGAATTGTACTGACCAGTGCTTTTATTGAATCAACAATCAATTGGTATAAAGGTAGCTATTTTTTAATTGAATCAAAATCTAAACATCAATTAATGACATTAATTACTAAGAACTAAAATATTTACAAATTATACCTAAATACATATGTGTCATATGCATTATGAATTATTATTATATACAGTGTTAAGCTTACGCCATATTTAATATATCGATCGTCTTAATATGTGACCTGTGGCTTTACAATAATGTACACTATACCAAAGATTCTGTGAAGAATCCACGCTCAGAATACGTTGAGTGAAAATTTGCTTTGTGAATGCTGTATCTTATGTCGGGCTGCATCAAGCTATAATAGTCTTTATTCGACATACTATTACGGGAGATATTGTAATATACTTAACGAATTCTTGATTAGGATCAATAATAAAATGCTGTCAACATTACTATTAAAAAGCAACGTTGTCCAAAATGACGAAGGTATACTTTGTATTGGATACGAAATAATGTAAAATATATTTTATAAGTCTTTAAACAAATTTTCTTGCAATATAAACATATAAAATATATTAATAATTATATTCGCATTGCTTATGATTCAAAGACTCGTCGTGAACATTTATGGAAACTTATTACTAATGTGTATATTATGTATTATCTTTAAAATTGGTTGTAAAACCATAACCAGACATCGCGTGGGACATGTACGATATTTATTTCCAGATTATCAAATCTTCGTCATTGTCATGAAATAAAAATCACAAAATAAAATTATATACAAGATATTTATTTGGTCAAAGAGCTATCGGATAGTTACACGTGCTCAAGTATTTCATTTAGCAACCTTATTCATTATGAACAAATCATGTCAATGAAAACGAAATCCAATTAGCACACGAATAAAACAATAAATGAAGAAATCAATATTACTACGCCGCCACCTAATAAAACATTACACTCATCAGAATAGCAAGACAGTTAAACATATCGCATTTGGTCTAGTTCTACAAGGATACACGAGCCACAATAAAAATATTCCGATCATTTATGTCAATAACAAGTCTCCGTAGTAGAAACTTCCACCCCTCGGAGACGCACTAAAATTCACATATTCAGCGTCTCCTCTACATTTTATCACATCCTCATTTCATATTCGAGCTCTTATTGCAATCGATGTGGTCATTTGCAAAATTTTATCGTAGTTTTAAGCGAGGAACCTATCGTTTTACGGAAACTAAGATGCTTAAATTTATTTGTAGACTAAACTGGTTTAGACATGACAAATATGTTATTGATTAATCCATGTTCGAAATACTTTATTATATAAAGCGTTTAACCTTTGATCGCTCATAACACGCAAAAAAAGAAAACTGATTCACGAAGCAATTACTGTTACTGTCCTAACCATTGTAAATTTTCTAGTGAGGTTAATTATGATGGCTTACATATTTAAAATCAAGGAGTACAGTCCTTTCTTCGGAATGCAGAAGAAGACAAGGAAATGAATTATGATCAGTAACTGGTATATAATTGAAGCCTATAAAAAGGGCTTTGGTGGCAATCTGGTTTGCTAGTAGTAGGATATAATTTGTATCCACCCGGATAGCGACCACTGTACACAAGGTGTTAAAACCCGCCATAGTGACCCACGTTAGTGTCATTATCACAATTTGTTCCGGAATCAGCTTGTGTAGGTATATTGGGTTCAAACAGGCCGTCATAATTGTGTCGATTGCCTAGGGGTCACCCTTCGTGAGTCGACGTTCTATATGGATTCCGCTCCGCTTACCATCATATTCATTAGGATCATTTTGCCGTGATCGTACAAATACAAACCTATGGTGCTGGATGCAGGGAATGATTCCTTAAAATCAATAATCGACTACAATTATTACTCAGGGTTAAACATACATTGACTACTTACTTATTTTAAAAATAGTATCCTATTTATTATCATTAGGCTCTTACAATAAATTACTGATGCGAGTATATTTTTTTAACTTTGTAAAGAAATTTCTAGAAACACATAAATATGTTATCCAAAACAACAATATTTACGATACAAATTGCCAACTCGATACATTTGTTTTTTTAGTCGTTGACGCGTCTGATAACAGTCGTTAAAGTATACGACCATATTTCCTCCAATCCGGGCAAATTAAGGAGGCCTACTTGTCATATAAGTATACGTGGTGATCGCAGGCCACCCTATTTGGTCGAACACCCAGAGTTGACGGAGTTTAAGCACAATATTTACGTGAAAAGTTTTTTTTTATGTCCCGTCCCAGTTTGAGAATGTTGAATAGATCAACGATAGCTGAACGTATTGAGGTTAGGGAGATTTAGGGCTGATGATGTTTTCAGAGAATAATCTACGGTGAGGTGAAGCTCTATATTGAACGAGTGGCAATTTTATGTGTTAAATATTATGAAATAAAAACTATTTAACGGATTTTATCGCGGTTTTTTATATTATTATTTTCTCCCGACGTTTTTAATTTCAATGTCTAACATTCGCGTAAACATAAGAAAACATTATGTTAAATATTTTGGTAAACTCTCTTTTTACAGTATTAAACATTATATTAGCAAAAATAATTACAGAATACAATTTTAGACATTTTTTGACTACGTGCAACCAGAGAGAATAATAGAATAGTCGCCGTGTGACATATCTTCTCTTCTGCCAGTCTGCCCGCGCAGCCGAATACTTCCGGAAACGCCCGATGTTATCGGCTAGGATAGCGGCGCGTAACAATTTATTTATCTTGTCTATACAGGTTCAATTTGACATTGTGATACTAAATAAAACCACATACTTATAATCTTAAAAATAACACTTTGTAATATCCTGACCTGTTGATGTAAAATAAAAAGGTGTAAGTTTCGAACAAAATAAATATCAATAAAAAGTAACTTAATTTTACACGCCCTAATGCCACTACTACTATTCTAAATTCGTCGCAATGGCAACATGATACTTTCAGTCTGAAATACATTAACGCTAAGCCATATCGCACTAAACTGCAAAACGGTAAAAAAACAGAAAAGTAAAAGCGGGATTTTTAGTAAAAATACTCATTATTCATTAATGGTTTTAACACTATGTAAGCAGAGGTAGACGAGTATGTTTCATTTATTAACGCAGTATCAAAATTACCCTGTATAATGATATTAGAATGATATTTCAGGGCACAAGTTACTCGACTGATGGCTAAAAGCATGAAGGACCTGCAGTTTTTGAATAGCTTAATGTCAAAATTTTACCTACCACTACATTGAGCCTTGAGACTTAAGTTATTCAGTTGACTATAATAACATCTCAACTTCTAATTTTATAAATCAATAGAAAACAGGACGTATGCTAGTCCCGTCACATTCCCGGCGACAGATCCCGGGGATATTAAGGTCATCGCACATAAAACTGTTCGGTGCGCCAGAACGTTACTTGCAAGGAATTCCAACGCTTTGCATTTTATTACGAACATCTGTAGACTGGCCACATACGTTTTGCATTGTGTTTGCCCATTTTGGGAAAACTGACGTGAAAATTACATTTGTGGCGAATATTAGATTAAGTGTGGATTCTGACGTTAAAACGTGGTGGTTTTTATTCAAATATGCTCGTTATTTAATTACTATAAAAACATCTGAAACAATAAAAACGTTATACATCTGACTTCTCCCTTTTATCCAACTATAATATATCAGTTCCACGAAACGAGAGATTAACTACTATAAACATATTTAATAAGCTCATTTTCTCTTCTCTGTGGCGTGATACTGTCTTCGTCCTTACATTTTTTAACACGGGTATATTCATTTGTGGATTTCTGTCGAAATGGTCGGTTTTAACAGCCCGCCAGAGGTTGTCTCTCCTACGTATGCTGTTAGATAGAAGTCTAAAATACCACTCTCTTCCTGTTTTTGCCGTCTCTTTTGCGGACATAATTAGATCGCAAAAAGGGGCAACGGAGTTCCCCCCATCTTCATTTTTGACCCTCGCTGCCATAAGTGTCGCAAGCAATAAGTTGTTACCCATAGTCGAGTCGCACTTTTCTTCTTAAACCCTTGTTTTCCTCTGAATTTTAAGACCTTACCCCCTTATTCATAGACATTATTTATCTAAGGACGGAGCATTGCTGTGATAACGAGTCTGTTTCCCAGTCTGACGGCCTTCGCAGTGCGTAGAGTTAGGGCCGTTGTGATTGGATAATATTGAGATACAACTGTAATCTAGTTGTCTGTCAGATAAACAAAACTGAACAACCAGCAAGCTGTCAGGTAAACAAAGTTGAGAAACAGACTTGTTATAACAGCAATGCTCCGTCCTTAGATAAATAACGTCTATGAATGAGGGGGTTAGTCTTTTGTCACTTGATAGTTTGCACCTATTTATTTTAAAATAGAGGAGTTAACTGTTCAATAAATTTAAAACTCATAACATGCAAAACTACTAGCATAGATGGATGGTAACAACTGCAATAGTAATATATCTCCAAGATTAGATACAAATGGCCTGCAAGTTTACGCAATAAAGGCGCCACATAACAAAAGATTCTGCGGCACTGGAGCTCGGCAAACACTACATTATTCTCAAGAATTTTTAATATACCCCCAGTTTATTGAAGGAAAGCGGACGTCGCAAGTAGAGACTAGCCGATATTGGTTCGCGTTTTAAATAATAGGTGGCGTTGAAAGCAAGAATTACTGGTATTTCCGCCATGTTTTATTACGACTGGTTCACCAAATTTTTAACATGGTTAAGTTTCACAGTGATATTTATTGCACTGCATATGATGCTCATTAAGATTTGTGTTACTAGATGCTGTGTAATAATAAATCTCTCTATGTTGATAGTTCCGGATCATGTTGAGCAATAATTTGTCTAGTGAATATGACGATCCATAGGCTTCTTGTATTCCTTTATTATTTAACAAAAGAATATGTATATACTTATTTATACCTCTCTAATTATGTAAATGTATTACCAGATATGATTGTTTGTAGAGTTCTAAAGGACTTTTCATAAATAGATGCGATATCAGGCAGTTGGTGAGCCAATTCAAAAACCAACACAGTTAAAGTGATAAACATAGCTTTAGTATAGGTATTATAATTATTTAAAGAATTACAATACCAATATTAGATTATGTAAACATAAACCAAACACAAAACATTTGAAAATACGTCTTATTTTTTTAATAGACGACCAAAAAATAAGTAAATAATAGTTTATAATAAAAACTGCATACATCCCAAATGATCATCACTACGATAGTCCAAATTCCGTGCGTTATACATATCTATATAGTTATCGGTAGATTAATTACACACCGGTCGAGGCAAGCTATTCTTAAATTATGAACCGAATATAATTCCTAACTACTAACAGTTATTTGCGTTATGTCGGTTGATTCTTTTAGATACGAAAACCCCTGGAATGCTGCCAGTAATGCCACCATATAATTTCACCCATATGTTTTTCACTGACCTAACATTTTATATTCGATTCATCATTGCGAATCCATTTTTATTTAAAGAAATTAGATTTTAAGTAATTTATTTGAGTGAAAATAAATTATCAAAAAAACGTTGTAAATGAAAACTCTGTTGACATATCGGCCCGGTTCACACTCCACAGATTATGACGTGGCTTTATCAAGAAAAAATTAACAATGAATGTGAAATTATAATGCTCTTGACAAACCCTTTGAGAAGCAAGGTTCGTACATATTTTCGCTTATATAAATGTAACAGCTATTGTGTGTAATGGGAATGGCAGAGCTTACGTGACAATGTACGACTGAGATATATTTTCAGTTCACATGGAGATTGCTCCCAAGTTTAAATCAAGTCCTAATAAGAATTTTTGTTTAATCATTGTTATAATTTGGGGGTATTATTTGTTAGTGTCCTGATTTTTACCTTGCCTAATTATAAAATCCAAGGTCGATAAGGCCCAATTTGAAGATCTATATATCCATTCTATAATATCATCTTTACGTAGAAGTCATTCGAGTTACGTAATCAACGAAAAAAAAAATAGTTCAGAATCAAATAATTTAAGTACAAACAGGCTGCACCTAACGTCTATAAAAGGAATTATTTCACTTTGTTATTATAAACCGAATAAGTTTCCTAATAAAAAAAAAAATTTTTGAAACCCTAACTCGGAAAGGATCAAAAACTGAACACTAAAGAAATGTATATTATTTTAAAATTCTCATTTCTAATGTCATGTAAGCTCTGTGTTCCCGCTTTGTCCGTCCGTGCGCCATAACTATGCTTTCTGTGTCGCTCTGTTAATTTTTACACCGTTTTTCTATTGCATGTATTGTCCGTTGTAATCCTCTCATTGACTGTCAAACTCTCCCCAAGGATTTTATTTTCAATTTGCAAGTTATCCGAAGACATATCATAAAAGTCGACGACCCATGTGTAATGGGAATTTATATGGTGATACAATGGGGACAATGGTAGTACTTATGCGGCTAGGATTACGGTTGGCTGAGAAAATATTAGAAGACAAATGTAGACCTAGCTAATGTCGCCAAAATAAATTAAGTTATATACACCATATTAATTTTAAATTATTTTATTAATAATCAGTTTCAGACAGAGTATCTGTTATATACTGATAGACAATATTTTAATTATTTTATACATAATCAGTTTCGGAGAGAGTGTCCGTAACCGAAATTGGGTTTGACTAGATGCTATATTTATTAAAGTAACAAAGAACAAAAAACGAAAATATTAGTTTAGTATTATGGGGCTCGGAATAATTTCGTTATTTAGCACGTCAGGGATATAGGGATATAGGGATAAACATTTTACATTCTAAATCGTCAAGTTTAATTTTGTTATTCTTCCATTATATTGATTAAATGGAGATGAGAAAGTAGTAATTATTGAAATAAATACATACATAAGGTAATTTTATGTTACAAAAGTGTATAACTAAGTTTGTAACCTGATTTTGTTAAATTTTCCTTTATTAGTAATTTATAAAAATCATTTATATTTCATAAATATATATACATTTTTGGTTATTGTAACTTAAAAGTAAATTATATAATAAAGTCGCGAATTGTCTGTAACACTATCAAACGGAATTTGACTTACTTGAATGATTTAAATTTAGGACATCATTTGTTGCTAATCTATGTACATAGATGTATTTTTTAGCATTTGAATGTGTTTTGTCAAAATACATTCAACAAAATATTAATTTAAAAAATGAAACTTTCATTAACCCGTCACATATGTCTAGTAAAATAGTGTTTTCTCTTCACGTATCGCAAAATATTAAGCTCGTTTTTACGTTTGTAGGTTCCATATGAGGTTTTTATTTTAGAAATAATACGATATGACGATGAAAGTTAGTAAACTGAATCCAAATGTCTTGATTAGGTATAAATGCGTTTTATAAAATGTAATTTCATTTTGAAATATTGTTTAATTTAATTATGTTTATGGTGATTCATGCTATAATAATTTTGTTATTACTTTATATTTCAAGACATTTTATGTTCGCAACCACATTTTCTAGTTGAATAACAAAAGAGATCTACTTAGTTATAGTCGACACTGGTGACATTTTGTTATTTATTTACAGATTAAATATTCATTATTAATAATAATTTTTACGTTTACCTAACAAGTTACAAGTTAATAGGGCAGCGCTATTATAAATAACTTATATTCAATGTTATTTGAAATATCGCTTTTATTATTTATATATATTATGCTTTTATTTAAAAAAATCGAGAAATTTTGAATAGGTTATGTTTTATGTCTTTATAAAATATTGTAGTCAACGCCATCTATGAATTTTTACATAAAATATTTGTCCGAATAAGGAAGTTCCGAAAATGCCGCGTTCCATTAAACAGAAATCGCCAGTGGGCGGAACTGACCGATAGAAAGCTGACTCCACTAATTCGGTTTCATTAGATGACTCATTTTCCGGATTCGGCGCCAAATGGGACGATAGAACACTTTGTTGTCCAAACATTGCGCCTCCTCGTATCCAAGTCCTAGACAAAAATTAAGATTTCGATATAGATTAATCTACAAGGAAATTGTTTATGTACTATTGAATAAACTCTAGGGAACTTATTTATTTTTAGATTTTGTACGGTGAAAACGAGTTATATATAATAAGTAGATTTTATTAATGCTATCTATAATTTTTATGCAATGGTCAGAATCTAGAACATATTTATTTGTGACGTTTTGATACACCAAATAAGTGTAAAAGGACTATAAAAAATAAATTGGCTTCACGAATAACGTTTGTTTTGTAAATTTCATCAAGTTTTATTTGACAATTTAACAGGGAGTTTGACAGTCAAAAAAACATTCGCTTCACGCTACACTGTACAAGTAATACTTTGGAACAAATATCCAAATAACGACGTGTACTAGAATATATTTAAAATAGGTATAATATAAATTTTATGCCAAAATTTATAATTTAACTTGTCAGTAAGAAAACACTGAACATTGCAATATAGCAATAGTAATAATATTGGCTGTTAATTGTAAAAAAAGATTTAAGTACCAATGTTGGAAAATATCTATATAGTCTATGGTCCCATTTTTTCTGTTGCAGTCCGATCCTGGCCATCGCTGAGCATCACACCATTGTCCACCACGACGGCACCACCACCTCCCAGTGCCTCACCCAAGCAGTCACATTCTGGCAGATTAGCTTCTTCGTTATGATAATAATACTCTTATACATATTACCTCTCATTATCCTGATCGTTTTGTACAGCGTCATAGCTAAAAATTTGATTACGGCAGCTTCTAAAGTAGTTATGAATAAGACAGTTGATCCATATAACGCAAGAGCTAGGAAGCAAGTTATTTTAATGTTAGGGACTGTGGTTGCATGTTTCTTCCTTTGCCTAATGCCATACAGAGCGTTAACTTTGTGGATCATTATAACACCCACAGGATTCGACGATGTCAGCTCTGAGAAATGGTACAATATACTATATTTTTCTAGAGTTATGTTATACATCAACTCGGCTATAAACCCCATACTGTACAACTTAATGTCCTCAAAATTCAGAATCGGGTTTTGCAAAGTTTGTATTTGTTACAAGAAGGAGGAAGAGTTGAATCGGAGAGCACAAAGGACTATCACAAATGGTTCCACAACGAGCAGCAGTTTGACAAGAACTACGAACAGTTTGAAGAAGTTGTTCAGTCACCGAGGTAGTGTTGAAAGGAGCGAAATAGAGTCTTGCAATAGAGAAGAAGAGAAGGGATTGTTTGAGAGGATATTCCCCAACAGATCCTTTATCAGACAACAATCAGCACCAGTATGCTCCAGCAACAATCCTAACAAGATTAACCGAATGCGAAGTGAGGGTTGTATGGAAATAGACAAGATTGAAGATGTGGGGCGAGTTCATTCCAATTCCAATTTTAATAATAAAAATATAAGGTCCAGTGTAGATTTGGATATGCCGCGAGCTAACTCGCTAAGGCGCAGTGTTCTGATCAACAGCGCGAAGGCTAAGAGCGTAGATTCGGATAAAAAGTTTGTGTCCTACCAAAAGATAAAGGTAGATTGTGTTGTGGCATTTCAGAAGTCTAAAAGTGTTGACTATGAGTTTCCCGAAAGTTTCGTTTGATTTGTAGTAGTTTCAATTTACTTTATTGGTAAATATCCCTGCTCTTGTTGATGTTAAAATGAAAGGGACTCTGGTCACTTCTTTGCCGTGATACATTTAATTATACAATATATTTGTCCATGCATATTAAAAAATCTTTATTTGAGAATAAACTAAATCTGAATTTATATTAAAAAATCTTATGACTAGAATAAAGTAACTCGCAAAGGTCAACGAGCCGTTTTTGTTTCATGAGCTGATTTTAGGATCGCGTTTATTTTTTGAACACTTAGGTATATACAAGTCTAAAAGCCAAGTCAGATACAAAATATTGACGTATGCCGCGAATAAAAAAACAAATAAAGAATGCGCAGGTAATGCATAATGTACTAAGGAAAAGTATTATTAGTCATAGTATACTATAAACTTCTTATACGATAATTTTTTAATAAGATCTAGTTATATTGAAACATCAAAAAGTAAAATTTTATGCAGTAGTGAAAAATAATTTTGGCTTCCAATTTTGTGACAGACTACAACGTTACAACATTTAAAACTTTTAGTTCACTTAAAGGCAGCGAATTATTCGCTTGGGATTAATTTGTACGTGACAAAAGGATAATAAAATTTTAATACCACCATTTGTTCCGATGAACTAATTTTAGGCCTAATTTTCCCTGTATTTTCTAAATTGAAAGAGGAAACGGCTATAAATGAGATTTCATTCTGAATAACTTGAATCAATCGTTTTATCTAGAAGGGTCAGATATCTTCTCTAAGAGGTTTTTGATTTAATGTGGCTGGTAGAAAAAGGTAGAGAATTGATTTATGTTCAACGTTGACCTGAAAAATAAGAGTCTATTGTTATCTTCAATCGGATTTGGAACATTGATAAAGTAAATTAAGTTAATGTAAAATAATGTTTGAATGTTGCTGTAACTTAACTACATTAATGATAACTTTGTATAACTTAATACATAATGTAATATTGCAGCTGATACAGGTCGGGACATGTTAAAACTGTTCAATATGACGTGATCAATGCCCGTTTTAAATATTAAAGTATTTTTAGATTTACTTATCAATTGCGGTCGTAAAATATGAGTGCCAAAGATGTTTTAAGAATGTTTCGATCTAGACAGGCCAATGCACATTTACTTACTACTAATATTATGAAGGTATAGGTATAATTAAGTATAAAGTTATGTTATGTTGCCTGCGGGACCTCTAAATCTTCTCGAAACCTTTCATACATTACTTTTAAGAAATTAGGTTTGTTTTTTTAATAATTAATTAATAATATGTCGCTCCTTCAATTAATGATGATGTAGAAAAGTAACATTGTAACTATTTATGGAATAACTAATAACTTACTTTACAAAAATAAATTAAAAAAGCTGGCACTGTTACTTAAATATCACATAACATATAAAATCTTAATAAAATAAAAATATGTTTTTGGTATTAAACAAAATACAAAATGTAAATAAATTTAATTAATTGAAAGTTTAAATAATAATTGAATTACAATATACAAAAAATTGTACTGTGCATTATTTATTTGTATGCATTTAAGTTGAAAATATTGCATCCAAAGAAGCACTAGAGTTTGTCATTCGGTATTACGCTATTAATAGCGAATAATGTATCAAGACATTAATATGAGGCTACGGAATTTAGTAGAAATTCCATATTAATTTAATGTAGATACCTCAAGCTGAATCTGAAAACAAGATTTAAAACAAATAGACGGTAGTGGACACGATTACATTTTAAGTTTTGTCTATTGTCCACGATATCACAAAAAATATTATTGTTAAAACATTTACATGATCTCAATTATATTGATATTCGGGGCTAAAATGTTCTAATTTAAATTGATTGAAGATTGACGGTAATATTATAGACACAGTTTTAATATTAGACTTATCACTGTAGATAGAACATTTAATTGTGCTACGTATTCGAATGGTGTCATTTGCGTTATATTAAACATTAATACACAGTGAATTTTCAAAATTTAATTTAATTCCAATTTTTGTTACGTGTTTTTTTTTTATTGTCCGTTACAATAAATTGTAAAATTTTCGAAAAATCTTAATTGTAGCAACTATTAAAGACATCATTATATTTCATTATATTATTGTCGCTATGAGTTATTATTAAGTCCATTAAACGTATTGTATATTGTCATGTAAAATGTATGGCAGTAAAACTTTCATAACAATAATTAATTACATTTAAGTGTTTATATTTATTTTGGAAATTATATTAATTACTTATGAACATTTCTGCTCGAAAATGTTTTGTAGTACTATGCGTTACTTTTAAAATTATTTTTATTCTGAGAGGCCGATTTATAGTGTAGTATTACTCAAAAACATATTGCTAAAATTAATTATTATTGTTATATAAGTTTTTCTGCAAATTTTCTTAATTTTAATAAATTTAATTTGTGCCATTGTTGAAAGTTATACAGTAGGTTAGTTCTAAAAGAATGTGTACAATGTAAAAAGAGGAACAATCTAGATTATATTGTGTAATTGAAAGGTCTAAAGTTGTGGATTGGTTAACATTTAGGTATTACATACATGTAACACTAATAACATCTAAATGAATGCTATATACTACGAATGCGTATTAAATTTAATGGGTGGTATCGTCGGGGACAGAGCAAGTTTTATTGTTTAACTACTAAAAGTAAATACCGCGTAAGTGAAAAAAAAATGATTTTCAGGAAAGAGTTTTTTTATAATGGGGACGGCAAAGTGATCCCACTGCTTTTATGGTAAGTGGAGTGAGGTTCAAGAGAACGTCGATACAATTATGTCGGCCTGTTAGAACCGAATATACACAGGCTGATCCCAGAACGCGACACACTTACGGGGGCTATTATGGCAGGTTTTAACATCTTGTGTACGGTGGTCACTATCAGGTCGGATATAAAATATATCCTACCACGATTAAAAAGGCAAAAGTGTCGGTGACTACTTTGAATTTTTGTGTATTAATCTCGATTTGACTTTTTGTCTTACACGTCATTTGCCAGTGTTGGTTACCCGATATTGCACTATCCCCGACGATAATATGTTTTGTTTATTGTTACAACCAGCATACGTATACTGCGACAAATGTAAATTACTATTAAAGTGTTAAGAATAAGTAGAGAAAATGTGGAATACAGGAATATATATTCTGCAAAGCATTATTTTATGATGAAAATATTTTTAGTGTAGTTAACGTAGCCAGATTGTAGAGGCTTGCAGTTATTCGCAATTAACTCCATTAAAAGTATGTTTTAGCACATTAGTAATAATTAGTGAGATTCCCCAGTGAAATACGGAATATAAAAATATAGAGGTTTATATACAAATTGTAGAAGAATAAATATATTAATTCATATAAAATTATTGGCTGTACGGCCAAATATACTATGTATATAAATAGATTTGATATAAATGTATATAGTTTGATTTGTTATTATGTATATTCCATAACATTGTTCTAAATCTATTGGTTAAAACTTAGCCAATATTATAAATCTACTAGAAGGTGAGCGTTTCTACTTTCTATATAATATTCAAATATGTCTATGGTTCCATTGATTCTTGTCCTTTTATGAAACTTTAAAACATTACCTGTTAGTTCCATTTCTTCTAAATTCTTTTTTTATCCCCCAACCCGCTCGATATAGTACTGGCATTCCTTAACTATTTGTTACTAATAAAATTCTCAAAATTTGATTATCGATTCTGGAATTTTAATATTGACTTTAGCTTCAGTGTTAATCTTTCTGAATTTGCGTAAGTCTTGCACTACGCTACTTGAAAATTAATTAATATTGTAGGTAATAAAAATTCTAAATTAAAATATCGGAGCCATTTTTAATGAGCTTAAAACAGTCTCCGGTGTCTCAAGGGGCTATCAAGGTCGAGAAGAAGTTGCTAGCAAAGGAAACGCTTTATAATTAAGCAGTATAAGGGAAAATCCACAAACCATGTAATGAATAAAATCCCAAGAGGTTTTTAAAGCATGCTAATCAACAAGTGTGCCTAAATTAAACTTCAATTTCAATTACGAAAGATTTCTAGTATTCTAATATCACCAAATCAAATTTCAAATTCAACCGAAGATTTAAAAGAAAAAAACTTTTGCCATTAAGTGTCAGCTTTCCGTACGGTTTCCTCGTTCCAACTTTTAATTTGTTTCCTAACGGATTGACAACTGGATTTATTATATCTAAATTTAGAAGAGCGGGCAATTCATAATAGATTTAATAAGAATCCAAAATGAATTGTTTTATCATCAAACATTAAAGTTAAACTTGGAATTTGGACACGCAAAACTTTTTTGAAATGTCATGCGTTTTACAACTTAAAGATTGGCGATTAATTAAATCTATGTTTAGTGGTGACATATTGGTTCGTATTGAGCACCATCACTATAGATGGGACTATTTTTATACCAGACTGCTTACTTCCCTGTTAAGTAACATGACAATATCTAACAACACTAAAACTATCCTGTATAAGCGGATATGGGTATTGGGTAGGTAAGTACATAACCGTTCTCACTTATAATCAACCAATTTTCTTTTTATAATTATTATTTATAATAATAATATAAATTTAAAGTTGTCTGCCCGATATGGCGATAGGCTCGCCCCCTATCACATCATGGGACTGAAAACACTTGGCAAAAAGTGGGTGCCTTGGTTGCGCCTCTGCATACCCCTTCGGGGATAAATGCGTGATGTTGTGTTCTGTAAAATTGTTCGATATCTGAGGATAACACAATAATTATTTTATTATCAATAAGATTTTGTTTTTTTTTTATCATTGGCACTAACTAGCATAGGACGCTCACCTTTTAGTGAATGTAGTGTTAACTAAACTTTATGCCGCTCCATAATAGTGATTTAGTAAAAATATATTCAGAATATAATAATCGTATTCTTAGTCATTGAGTTATTAGAATAATTAAATAAAATTGTATTTATGTAGCTTTACATGAATAAAAATGTACTATGTTATACTACGAAGATATATTTATATATGTTTGTATTAAGCTGTTATTATAATTGCGATAGAGGGATGTTAATTCTAGGAAGAATTTATTAAAGTAATTTAATAATCAAAACCTTTTTGATTGTTCGTCGCAACCTTTGTGTTTTAGTATGTGTTTATGTGAATGTGATTTTTATATAAAAATCTATACATATTATAAAACAAACTCCCCAAAAGTTGTCTGTATGTATGTGATCGATTTTCTTAAAATCTACTGGGCCCTTATTCTGTATGATAGTGTAAACGCGTAACGCGGCCGTGTCATGTTATCTTCGAGAAATGTGCGTGGAATGGTATTCTGTGGGCCAAATTTCTACAGTCCTAAACATGATGCTTTGTGTTACGTGCTTGTTACGCACTGTCAAAATAACGTGCGGGATAGAGAATAAGGCCCCTGAACGGATTTTGTACCGTCGCGTTGTACTAAAAGAGAGTCAATTCTTAGAAGGAAGGAGGAAGGTTTAGGTTAATAGTACATTACGGTTTTATGTAAATTAACTAAAATATAAAGATTACTAGTGAAGAGGTCGCGTGATTGTAAAAAATCTCGTGGGTCGGGATTTACGCGGGAAAAACTTGGTGACACACTGATTTCCTCTCAGGCGAAGACGCGGGCACGGGAAACTATAAATTCAGACCATTAAGTACATGACTCATCTTAATAAAAATACATTTTCTGTGGGTTATTTGGTTTTTAATTTTGAAAGCGTCATTACTATAATACTCTTGTCCCAATTCATCATAATTTAAAGTCTTTAAGAAATAGTTTGTGTCTCGAACAGTGATGAATAAGAGCACTGATGCCAGATGGCTGCTTTGTAATACTCTCTAATGTAATTGAGTAACTCACAAAAAATGCAATTCGAGAAAGAAACCTTTAGAAAAGTGTTAAACCCATTTTTTAAAATCTCTAAATTTTTTTAATCGATTTTGCTATGTGAACTGTTAATTTTATTTTATTTGTTCAAAATTGTAACGATATTAAATATTTTTTGTCCAATTTTCAATCGAAATATTTCATCTACCAAATTACAAAAACGCTCAAATATGGAGGAAATCCTTTAGATCCGGTATCACTGAAAAAGCAATATACGAAGATATCCATACTCGAATACCCACATGCATAAACATTGTTAGCAAGGAAGAACGACAACATGCGTCGTAAACTGTGATCGCAGTCATAAATCCATAATTTTATCGAATCAATTTACTGGTAAAGTGTACGGAAACCGATATTGCGACATATTCAGTGCTGTGGAACTTTAACGACAAGATACAACACTTTCAAATTGTAAAAATGGTAGTAAACTTGTGGGAAAATTTTAAAATCTGTTCAATAGTGCAAAAATATGGGATTGCAATACTGGTAGAGTTGCTACGAGTTAATATACCTTATATTTCCGAGAATCGCTACAAATGGCACCAAGCCACAGTGAACACGAAGACTCAGTGAAACTGTAAAATTTAAGTCTGTAACCGCACTTTCCATTTACACATTATGTTGTTGCCTAACACCTGTTAAACGAAAATAACTCTGGTAATCCTACACTAGACTGGCCTACTTAACTTGCCATCAGGTTTATAGATCTTCGAGGTACTAAAGAACAGATTTAATACTTCGACAAGGAACGATTTCGTTTCTTATATCGCTGGTTTATCGAACAAAACCACTCGACTAACACGAATAAAAGATAATCGTAAAACCGTCGTTACCCCTAATAGGAGGGGCTATAAATTCCGATGGGTATCAACTTGAATAATAAAATTATTGCATACATTATTACAAAAATACGACCGTCTCGTAAAAATACAAGTTATTGGGATTAATTAAGGGTTACTTGGTACGTATTTAGGTGCTTTTTGCTACAAATATATAGGACTTCCTCGGTTACGTAGTTGTATTACGGTACGACTGCAGTGCTGAGGTCTTGGGTTTGATCCTCGGGACAGGCAAATTATTATTCGATTTTTTACTCAGTATCAGTTCTGAGTATAGATTTGTGCTCGATATGGCGTTAAGCTCGGTCCGTATCACATCACGGGATGGAATACACACGGCGGAAAGTAGGTGTACCAATTGCACCTCTGCTCTCCTCCTTGGGAATAAATGTTGTGACTGTGTATATATCGGCTAAAAATGATAATTATATTATGCAGTAGCATGATTTGATCTTGTGAGCGGTCATAGTTGTTACGCATCAAAAATTAAAAAGGTTGTTGTTGAAATAATTTTCTTAAATGAATGACCGATTTGATGAAAAGTCGAATACTATCTATGATATATAATTAAAACTATACCACACATAGTAAAGCCCGAAATATATATTTGCGAACTACGCAAACATTTGATTTAGCCTTTACAGAAAAAGTATTATTTTGTTTCATAGACTACCAAACGTCCGCTGCGTCACAAAGACAGTCAGTATCTATATTATTATCTAAGTTAAAAGGATATTTTTTAAAGGTATCTAAGAGTACTGATCTGATTCCAAAAACAAAGATTTTTTCAGAACACTTATAAATACAATAACTACATCACGACATAGAGTAAGAAAGGTACATATCCGTCGATTCGTGGGCGTCCGTAGTCCAGAACTCGGTAATATTTTTCCATATAGCTCCCGCATTATTGCCAATAAATATCCAAATCCCCCAGGACCTACAATTGTTCCCAAATTATTCTTTTAGGGAATCGCACGGATATTTGTATCTGTATTGTTCTTTTCGCTAGGAATCAACAAATCGAATGATCGGTTTGGATTTTAGCTTTTTCAGGCCGCAAGAAGGTGGCGAATAATTACGATACAGAAACTACATATTTATAATAATCAAAATATCGAAAGGTGGTAGGAACTAAGAAGTGATAATTTTTACAAGCAAAATCTAGAATACTTACAGGCTTCATTTTATAGGCCATTGAAAACAAAACCACAGAATATATAGTATTTTATTATTGACTTTGAAGACAGCCGAGCTTGCGGCCACCTGATAATAAAGCGTCACGGTTGTAGTCAGCTTTGTACTAACGTAAAAGTACAGACGAGTTAATATTATTAAAATTTATTTAGTATACACTAGCTATAATAATTGGTCATAATAATATGTGTATTTTTAAATATCCAAAATGGCAAATAATAAAAAAAAAAATCCGTCTTCCTTTGATACGAAAAGTTAAAATAGATCATCAAAATTAATCAAAAGTTTTAATAGTTTGGTTCGCTAAAACTTCCTAAAATACCACTATAAAATATGTATATAGCACGACATTTAATTCCATCGCTGGATTATTAGTTAAAAGTTTAGAAAGCTATCGCCTTAGTAACCTTTGATACTAATTGATTTATTAAACTAACAGTAATTCAATTAGACAGGGGTGAAAGCCAACAGAAGCGTTTCTATATTCAGTAACCGAACTTAGCAATAAGTTAAACAAAAAAATTCGCGTAAACAACCTAAGTACTAACTATATTTTTTCTCCACAGTCCGATCCTGGGAGTGGCAAAATTCACCTATGAAAAGTATTCAGATGGCACCGAAGTTCCTGTGTGCCTCACCCAAGCCGACACCTTCTGGTCTGCCCTGTTCTTCATTCTTACCATCGCTGTCTTCTTCATCGTGCCCCTTGGAGTTCTGCTCGTTCTCTACAGCGTCATAGCCAAGAACCTCATGGAGAATCCAGCCATCATAGCCCAAAACAACAAGAACTCTGGCTCCGGCAACGTCGTCCGATACAGAAAACAAGTCATTCTCATGTTAGGGACCGTTGTACTATCGTTCTTCATATGCCTCCTACCTTTTAAAGCATTGACACTATGGATCATAATATTCCCACCAGAGACAATAATGTCATTAGGTATAGATGGTTATTACATTCTGTTATATTTTTGTAGAGTTATGCTATATTTAAATTCGGCTATTAATCCTATATTGTACAACTTGATGTCGTCTAAATTCCGCGAGGGCTTCGTGAAGTTGTTGAAGATCAATAAGTTAATGAGGTACAGTAGGAATTTGAGGGAGACAATGCAAAGACGAGACACATTTAATACAACGACGTCAACAGGATTCTCCAGTAGTCAGAACACGTCCGATTCCTTCTGGAGAAGGTACAGTAACCGTACATCGTCTCAGAAGATAATATTGAATAAAGAAAGGTTACAAGACACAGAAAGGAAACAGAGTCTTAAGATCGGAGAGATTGTTAACGTAGAGAACACACGTAGAAATAGTATGAAAGTAATAGCTGCTTTGAACGAAAGCATTGAAGCAGTGGACGAAGCGTCAGAGTATACGGAACACAATAAACAAATACATATATTAAATTTAGACAAAAAGACGAATAGCGTTTATTCAATAACTTTAGATGTAAATAATGAAGGCGGAAATAGGTTCATGTGCATCCCGCAAGATGCTGAATATAAAAATAATATATACATATGTAACTATAATGCTAAGGAGAGTTTTGTTTGATTTCAGAACAATTGGAGTGGAACTTCTGAAGATTAAATTACGAAAAAATCTGATATTAATGATTATTGCCTATAATGTCATGTTTCGGGGCCATGGTTTTTGTTAAATGGAAAGCGATTGATAGTAACCTCTTTTAATTTTGGGTTACATTAAACTAAACATCAATTTCAGTTAGTTCGTTTGTAAGATCAGATTTTTGCAAAATTACTCCGTCATACTAAGACCAAAATATACATAATTAAGGTCACATCGAAGGTATTGCAGACAGATAAATAATATTCCAAATATTTAATTTCGGTGGTAAAGTGGATTAGTCTGATTGGATAGGCAAACACTGTCGTCACGGTTCAAATTGGATAGCTCGAGTGGCAGTGGGCCGGCTACATTTACTTAATAACTGATAACGGCTTTTACCCCGTCTGATCTAATAATAACTTTAAATTATAAAATATCAGATATTTGGAGCATTTTTAGTAAATTCGAATAAAATATCTTGAAACAGTTTTAGAAGCTTAAGAGACTATTAATTGATTTCGTAATTAGATAGAAATGAATATGCATGAAAATATACTACGCTCTATCAATCACGGTTAAAGACATGAACCACACAGCACGATTGGCAGAGACTATTCAATTTAAAATTATCTTTTTTATTAATATACTTACTCAATATTGGTAATAATACATACATAGTATCGCGTCTCAATCCCATAGGGGTAGGGGTAGGCTATGGATTGCCACCTTACACGATTCTGGCATACTTCTTTCGCTTCCTCCACCTTCATCAATCTTTTCATGCATTTTGGTATTAAAATAATATTAACTATTATGTACTTGCTATCTTATAAAACATTTTCTTTAGAAGTTCCATCCCAATATCTATTTTAATATATTATCACGTTTCTGAATGCATTTATTTTTTGTAGTACACATTTTATACATTTCTAGTTTTCGATAAAACCTTTATGTGAAAATAGACCAACGTTTAAATACTGTGATGTTTTGATGAGAAAATATTAAGAGAAACATTTTTGAATCTTATTCACATAATTTACAGTAAAGCAAGACTTGCTGTTCTGCCAACGTATAAATTTACAACACGATACATATCTGGTACAGGCAAATCCTAGCCAACATAGATTGCACCGAACTATGACGTAATTCTTGTTAACATAGCCTACATCGCGTGAGTTGATCGCCAGCTACAATACAAGTCCTCTACGGGACAGACTGTTTTCAATTAGACTTGTCTATCCTTTATTTGAATAACATACATAATTGGTTCTTTTATTGACATTGTATGACAAATAATAATGGGTGTTTAGTTCTTACTACCCGCGTCATTTAATTTCGGGTACTCAATATTAGGTGACTACGTACATCAGCTAAGTAAAAGCAGCTTAGATTATAATATTTACAACAACGAATTGTTAGCTTAACATGGATTTGTGAAATAGGATTTAAGATTTCATTCCATCCACATTCTCCTATTTGAAATTCGAACAGTCATGTCACGGAAAATTCCGCCATTTGAAATTCGAACACACGTCACTTCAGTATACAGTCGGTATATAGTCGGTACTCACACTATTTTTCTACCTACAATAAAGTCGCACTAGCCACTACGATTACGAGCATGAATTGGTATGAACTACAAACTATACATTTACTTACATTCCTTTGAAAGAACGCATTTACGTCAAAACATCACAGCGTGTTCCAATATATTTCTAATATTTTATCATAGTTTAAGAGAATGACAATAACATTTGATTTGAACAACAATCGAAATCTTAACTGCTAAGTTTATATTAGATCAATGTACAGACCAAGCTGAGACAATTTAGTATAAGTTAATTTTGGAGTATATGAAATGTTCTTGGAAAATATCTTTTTATAGACAAAAGAACTTTTACTTTACATCCTAGTTCAGCGTAGTTATCAAGTCTTTTACGTTTAACATTAATTCCACAATAAAATTGACGTAAATGAAGAACAAAGAAGTTTATTAGTTTTTAGTAAATTATAGTATCTATTAAGATATTTCGGAATAAAACATCTTTTTAACATAATCGTTTACTTTCTTCATGAGCAGTCATAACTTTTGTTAACAGATATAGAGAGATATATTTACGTAGCACAGAATTCTAATTCACTTTATTTGTCGGAAGCACGTTTGGTAGACGGGTGGGGTTTAAAACTAACATTTTTGTGAAAGGGTACGGTATTTTTAGAGTATCGCGTCGGCTAAAAATGTGGACGTTTACTGTAAAAGCCTTGTCCATTATTTGCAGCTGAGTTTAAATGAAACCAAAGTGAACATTGGCAAAATGAGCAAAACGATTGTGCCTAATAACGATGTACTTGCTTTTTATTGGATGAAAATAAAAACAATTTTTATAATTCAAAAAGGAAAGATATTCTTGGTTAAAATTTTATGTCCCTTTGTAAGGATAGTATAATGTTTGAGGCCTGAACCGATATAAATAATTTTTATTTTTAAGTTGTTCGTGTAAGGTATAATATCTTGATTTTAATTTATAACTATACAATTGTTTACACATAAATTCATTCTATTTAACTTCCGCTAACCAAATAAAAAAGCTAACTATACACTGCCAGAATCAAGTACTATCAACAAAACACAATTCGTATACTCCAAAAATAGTATAAGAATGCCGGGTATAGACTAAGTGAACGAGCGCGAACGAACGCTAATGAACGAACGCGAATTAGTATGTAAAAACGATTCACAGAAGGTGTCTCAGTTGCGAGCATGCGGACCCGAGCGTTGAAAATCATTCGTTCGCGTTCGCTCGCGCTCTTTCGTTTCGTACGCACCCTGTATTAAAGAATATAAAAAATATATTTACGAAAATGTATGAATGTGTTAATAAATATGTAGAAATTAAGTAAGTATGTACTTAATAAATATTTCCGGCGATTTGTCACACAATTATTGAATAATTTATGCGATCATAAAATATTATTATTTTTGCAAATACGACGTATTTCGACAGAATAAAATAATAATAATTAAGTATTGTTTTTAGTGTAGCCAGTCTGTTTATTAAATATTTTTTGTTATTTATTTTAATAGTAATAAAGTTACAGTGTGGTTTCAATGCAAAAGTGATATCTCTGAAATATGCCAGTACGTGCATGTCACATTTTTTTATTAAGGTCGGATAAAGTGACCCATTGAATCAGATTGAGGTCGAGAAAGAGTGTTGACTGACGAGAGATTATGTCTCGTCTAGCAATGGAAAATATATTGAAATGGCGCTAGCGAAACCGCACATAGAGACTGATGCCAGCGAGATCGGCGGTCGGCTCAGTGGCGAGTAATACACCTTGTGTACGGTGGTTTCTATCTAGACTGATACAAGTACCCAACCACCAAAAACAATTCTACTGAATAGAATTTTTTCATGTAGGATATCAAATTATATATAAAATGTATCAATTCCAGAAATCGCCTTCAATATACAGTAGTTACGATACACAAGTAGTTTTAGGCTATTTTAATTTTATTTATTTTACAGAGGACATTTTGTTCTCAAATTCTATATTCGACGGGTAAATGTCGTTAATTTATACGTGAATTAAACCTCTAGAAATAACGAAAATGGACCGAGGAAATGAACAAATGTGACGAAAATATAGAAAGTATAAGAACGGATATTGTAAATGAAACATGTATTTAATACACCGGTGTAAATGGTTAAATATGCTCATTTTATCGCCTGACATTCCGCCACATTACTAGATATCTGACTGAGTATAAAAATAACGCCATGACTGCCTCGGTGGCGTAGTTGTATTGCATGTCCGGTACAATAGCGCTCTGAGGTCCTGGGTTCGAATCCCGGGTCGGGCAAAGTGATATTTGGGTTTTTCTGCTCAGTATCAGCCTGGAGTCTGGAATTTGTGCCCGATATGGCGATAGGCTCGCCCCCTATCACATCATGGGACGGAACATACTTGGCGAAAAGTGGGTGCCCTAGTTGCGCCTCTGCATACCCCCTTCGGGGATAAAATGCGTGATGTTATGTATGTATAAAAATAACGCGGAACTCCTGATATCTGAACAAGTATTTGTTAACAATTCAGTTATGACTGACACTAACACACATTTGTAAGTACGTAAGTAGAGAAAAATCATATATATCTAATTATAATATAATATATGGTTTTGTGTTTTACTTACGATATCTAATAATTATATTATGATATAAATTGCCCGTTCACGTTAGCCGCGCGTTAATACAAATTTGTCGAGACTCTGGAACAAAGGCCGACAATTACTTCCATTTGTGGTCAGTTTTTTCCAAATAACATGACTATTGCGGTTTATACGGGATCAAAACCCCGCCTCCTTCCTCTGCCTGGCTTTACATCTTTAGGTATGGTGGCTGAAGATCGCACGTGCCACGTTCGTCCGATGTCCAATTGTTAGCAGGAAAAACAAAGCGGCGGAAAAATAATTAAATTATAGGTCGATTTCTTAAAACTAAAATACTACGCTGTCCGCATGCGGACCGGGGTCCGCCTTAGATGACCCCAGCTCTCGAATCTAAACACACTCAAATACCTTTTCCCAGTAGATATTAACACTCATAAAGAGAGAAACACACACACACACACACATTACGCATTTACCCCCGAAGGGGTATGCAGAGGCGCAACCAGGGCACCCACTTTTTGCCAAGTTTGTTTCGTCCCATGATTACAGGGGGCGAGCCTATCGCCACGTCAAGTTCGAGACTCCGCGGTGATACTAAGCAGAAAAACCCAAATATAATTTTCCCCGACACGGGATTCGAACCCAGAATCTCAGAGCGCTGCCGTACCGCGCATGCAGTACAACTACGCCACCGAGGCAAACTGTAACTATACAGAGATAATCCATCAAATTCAAAATGGGACGAGATTTCACACACAATTTTACCAACTTATGCGAAATGTATATATTGGATGTTGTTCCCGCCATCGACGCCTGGCTTGTTCTTTACGATATCAAATAGGCATTTAAATAGTTCCAATACTACAATGGCAACATTAAAGCTACGGCTTTTGTTGTCTGTTTGAAAAAGATCCAATATAGTGGCCCGTAATATTGACTACTGTGGAAGCAAATAGTTTCTTCGGATTCTCGTATATTTCGTTGCAAAGGCATAAAGCTGTATCTTTGTCTATATTATGTCGATGAATGAATAGATATTAAACTGGGTCATTTTGATATTGCGTTACTAAGAAACCACATACTTAATTTCTTGAAAATAACACTATAATGAGTTACTCTAACCGTATATGTAAATTTAAAAAAAAATGACTTCTGAACAGAATAAATATTACTAAATATACTTTTAATTTTGCACGCCCTTATTCCTATACTACTACTCTAGAATTCGTCACAGCCATTGAGTCACAGCGGTAATTTCACATTTACAGTCATACAAACCCCACGCACACACCAAATTCACACTAAAATTCAGAGTGATTAAAGAATCAGAAAACTAAAACCGGAATTCTTGGTGACAGACCAACCTGTTAAAAGCGGATTGCATCCAGCGGGTTCCTGCCCTTAATTAATTACTTTTATACTGGGACACATATTTGCTGCCCCTGTTAGAAAAATATAATTATTTGAAGAAGTTTCCATCATAAATCGCTTCTTATTATTTCTTGAGAGTTTATTAAAACTCTGGTGTATTCACACCTCGTATTTTACTGAAACTTGTATTAATTTTGGACAAAGTCAAAATACAATCTTTTCAGCATATTTAAGCATTTATCACCTAAGCTAATTATTTCATTGATGACTTAGTCACAATATGTACAGTCAGCCACAAAAGTAGTTGAACAAATACAAAATTTTCAATCGCTTTTTACCTTTTGTGTTCTTATGGACAATCGTTTTTTCTTTAGTAAAATAAACTTTAAAGGATTGAATTTATTTTAGATCATGAAAAAAATATTTAGATGGAAGTTCATTAATAATATATTGGTAGAAGCGTTTTGAAGTTTTGACATTGTTCAGCTACTTTCGTGGCCGACTGCACATGGTACAGAAAATTGTTAGTCAAACTAACGAGTATTTTTTCATTTTGTAAACTTTGTATGTGTGTTAGAGAACAAATTAGAATATATTATCTATGCTGCCTTAGATATATTATATAATGTAGTTTAACATGAGCCAAAAGGGTACTTAATTTGATTTAATTTTCTCAATAAATCGCAGCATAGATGATTTCATATTGGAATATAAAATATGTATGTGTAAGAAAAGTAAACGAAAATGTATTCTCGTACTGCCTTCATATGTGCAAAATTGGAATAAATGTATGTTTACAAATTATTCATTTTAGTTTTATTGCACCGACTCACATAATACATAGAATAAAAATGATGTGGTAAAATGCGACCTTGAATCTTAGGACACCTTGTGATATTTATAAAGCCAGTGATCAATATGAATACTGATATACAAAATTCTATGATATAACTACAAATCAATATTATATACAATATACAAATATATATATATATATATATATATATATATATATATATATATATATATTATAATGGCCAAAAAGGTTGCTATATTGCTAGATAGAGCCACGTTAATTTGGGTATTGTATCAAAAAAATAAAAGTCAGAAACCACACATTATCCCATCTATACTATATCAGCCCTTTATTATACTATACTGTCCCACTGCTGGACACGGACCTCCTCTACTATTGAGAGGGATTAGGCCTTCCACAATGCTAGCCTAATGCGGATTGGTAGACTTCACACACCTTCGAAATTCCTATAGAGATCTTCTCAGATGTGCAGGTTTCCTCAAGATATTTTCCTTCACCGTTAAAGCAAGCGATAATTCACAAACAATACATACATAATTTTAGAAAAGTCAGAGGTGTGTGCCCATGGTTTTGATCCTGCGGACATTTGTCTTGGCAGTCCGTTCCACACCCAACTAACCTATCGCCGCTCGCTGCTAACCCCGTCTGTATACTCTATAATATCTAAAGGAATTTATCATTATTATTAGTTCTTATTTATGACGAAGAAGTACAAGGTTTTACACTTATAATAAAGTAACTAACACAATAATCGACAAAGGATCAAACACTCGACGACAGTGCAGAATATTTTATAATCTGTGGCCACCGGCATTCCTTTTTCAACCACGAAATTAATATTGTACTTTAAAAACTTGTTAACATACTATTTCTTCGCCGCTTTTACATATCGCTTTCAATTACGAAATCTTATCTTCAACTCGTAAAATTGAGCCATAAAAATACATATTTTAAAAAAATATTTTTGCCGAACGTTCTTTATGTTCAGCTTCGTATCAAAATACAATTAAATGCAAGTCTTAATGAGGCAAGTTACTTCACAATAACAGTAAAAATATAATGTTGACCATAATAAAGTCATGTGAACAAGATTTGGGTTTGGTTTTGGCGGCATACAATGAGGATAAACATTTTTACAATACCACTTTACAAGGCAGGTATCTCGCGTGCCAGTTAGCTTGAGTAGATACATACTACCGAAATACAGATATTGTTACCCGTAACTAGTAATGTGCAAGGCCCATTGTGTTCCGATTTAGGGACGTCCAAGTATTAAAGTAAGTGCTAAACAGGAAGGTCTATGATTATTTTCAATGTCACGAAGGACGGGAGGTCTGAACAGTAACAGTCAGCAATATTTATTTAATTTTATAATTATTTTTTAAATAAATAATAAGAAAGAAATTGAAACTGATTTTGTAAACTTTATCTACCCTAACGTAAGCATGGCAGAAGGGGGTAAGACCATTGCTTACTTTTGCTGACAAGGGGGATTAAAAATTCTAAATTTCCTTTCATTTAATACTTGAACGGTCCCTTTACAGGACATTGTAGTCAATGTTGTTGCTGGACAATTTGAGACTTAACATCTCATGTCTCATCATGACCAGCGCAGATTAATGTGTACTCTGTAAATTAAAAGATCTGGTTATTATGTTTACTGTTTATAAGCTGTCGCCCAATATATCGACAGCACGTGGAGCGTTAGCAGACCAATATTATTTTTGTGGTAATTACATTTGGTACCACACCAGTGGAGAAAGGTGAAATTTTTCGAATGGGAACTCAACACAACCTATAGGTACCTACTAATATACATATTGCGGTCTGCAAATTGTTCTGATGGTAATTAGATTCTACACATGGGCGCTTGGAGGCGGGTGCAAGTAGATGCACGTGCACCTCCCTGCCCAGAATAAAATCACAAAAAATATAAGTCACTGAATAAATCTGTAATAGTGAAAACTATCGAACGCAGAGGTTTTTTATGATAAAGCATTTCCAAACAACCCGCGTGATTTGAATTTGAAAAAAAAAAACTTATTGATATTGTGTAGTATAGTGTGTAGGTGCAGATGCACCTCCCTTAAATTAATCTTAGCGGCGCCGATGATTCTACACTACTTCTAAACAAATAAAGTCTTCAGGAATCGCATTATATGGACCTTTCGCCTCTGTAACACACATCTTATAATAAATTTTCCGACGCAGAGCAACAATGTTGGTATATAACAAAAATGTATCGATACTTCACTATGTATAACTTTCCTACTCGGCAATCATATAATCCAAAGATTTTCTCTTGAGTGATGGGGTAAACATTTGCATGGTTTCAAAACATACTCAGTTTTATTGCTTCTTATACTTTAAGCGGCACTTACAATAGCATTATTTTAAACTATAAATATACCGTTAAACGGTAATAAATAGCAATAACAGATCGCGAATAACGTAATACGAGAGAAATAAAAATGTGTCAGCTTTGGACGAACAGTTTACGATCGTTCGGTCTGTTTCAAACCAAACGATATTTGCATTGTAGGGGCGTAATCGAGGCTTTGCGATTTTGGGGGTTCGACCCATTGTTTTATATTTGTCTATTCATCTTGGCTATAGTATTTTCTGATTACATTTTATTATCTAAAGAAATAAAAATCAATTCATAATTCCACCGGTGCAATAATGGCATTTGGAAATCTTGGAACAGAAGATATTCATTGGTTACAATTTAAAACTAATTATCCGATGCTAAAATTCTACGAGAATCATTAATTTATCTACAGACCCACGATTTCTTCGACAAATGGGTAAGTATTAACTATTTCCTCATGAATGACTTCAGAAAATCAAATCCTTAGAGAATTAATCACGTTCGGAACTAAGGGTAAGAATAGCCGTAACGTAAACCTTAATTACATCCCTGAGTATCGAAAATACATCGATTCCGTTGTGATGGTGTTTACGACCGACCAGTTTGGATTGAGAGAATTCCTTTGCTGACGTTACCATCGAAATTGTACTTTATTTTAAATGTATTTCTGAAAATGCTGAATAATTGTATAGATAAAGCAAGCACTAGTTTATATTATGGTTAAACGTTCTGGGAACTCATTGATGATACAGACATTTAGGTTATATATTACACTTGATATACAATTAATGTTTATAGGTGGACTTAATGTCTGAGGCATTCTCTTACATTCTACCTTTGGCGATGCAGAGATGAGACAGGTAATAAGAGTATGAAATATTATACTCACTAGAATAAGATGCTAACATAAGTTGATTACTTATATGGTTAGATTGTTTTTTTGGTCTAAAACATTTCGATTAAAGACGCAAATATAATATATTCTCTAAAATGTACACAAAGATGATAGAAACAGGTTAAAGAGGCAGATCTACAGCCATTACCTTATTTTTATCAAGTTATATCATTTCATCAAGTTTACTGGTAGTAGGATATAGTTTATATCCACCTGGATGGCGACCAACATACACAAGTTTTAGAACCTACCATAGAGGCCTTCCAGGAGGCCTGTGCATAGACGGTTCCAATAGGCCGGCATAATTGTGTCGACTGTCGAGGGTTAATCATCTCTCGTCAGTCGACATTCTATTGGACCCCACTTCACTAACCATCAGGTTCAGCGGGTTAGTTTGCTATGCCCGTACAAAAAAGTCTCACAATTTGCTCTTTACCAACTAAATAGACCTTAAAGAATGCGATGGTATTATATTTTGTTCAAACATTGTATATTTTTGTCTGAAGCTATCACTACATCCAGGCCAAGGAATTCGTTAAAAACGCATTTAAATTAGCGCAAACTATGAGATACAATATTCTTTAAGGTAATGCACTTATTCAAGTTGTGTGGGCGTTACTGCGAAAGTTTGGCGCCCACGTGGTACCCCTTGTAGTGTAGAGGTGCAGGTTCGAGTTAGGTTTCAAGGTTTCTTAAGCAAATTCTAAATCACATTTATGCAGAAATGGAAAAGTGAAGTAGATAAGTCCGTGGGTAAAAGGTACTTATTTGTAAGATAGATGAATATTAATGATGAAACAACTTAGTGCTAGCTAAGATTTATTGGAATATAAAAACTATGGAGCATTTTCTAACTCGTACTAAACAGGAATCGTGTTTGAAAGTCTTAAGCGTCCAGGTATTATGGACTTAAAAAACTAACCTAACCTAACTTAATGCTACTATACAGAAATATTTTACGAAAACAATAAGTAAATATTAAAGATAGGTTGGTATTCAAGCAAAATAAATGTTCATAGAACAGGACTCGTACAAAAAATAATCATTTCGAGAAATTATATGGGATTTAATAAAAATCTCAGTTTATTCACCTGGAGAGTGAAGCAGAATATTAAAATGGTGTTTAAAGCTATAAAACCGAGTTACGATTCCTCAGCTCAGAACCCATTTATTTTTAAGGCGCGAATTAAGGAGACATCTATAAAACGTAAATGCTTTCCAGTATTCAGACTAAGTTTAATTTATTAAAGTATTATTCAAATTATATCACTTCATTGGACTACTGGTTATCGGCTTAGATTCCTTGGGTTTAGTTTCACAGTCAATTTATGGTATACCAGCTATTATTCCCGGCTACTTGGGTTTGGTTCCACAGACAATTTATAGGTGTTACTCGCAGCTTTACCCGCGTTAAAACCGTTTCCCGCTACAAAACCTCTGAAACACCAGCGCCATCTATTTAAAAATCAGATAATAAACGTCAATATTTTCCACAGGAGCAAACTACCAGGAGAAATAGCCTATATTTTATGCCAACGTGTGTCCTACATGTGTGCCAAATTTCATCGAAAGCCGTTCGACTCCTTATGCTTTTACTTCCAACAAACATCTAAATATTTTCACACATTTTCGCCTTTATAATATTAAGAGTGATAACATAATCTCGTTTCTACAGAAATAAAAGGTAAGGTTTGTAACTTTAATGCGGGTGTCAGACCGAAAACTAAGCTGAATTGGTTAAGCAAGTTCACATTGTCAACATATTTTACATATCATGTGCAGACCGCGAACTATACCTATATAAATTAAGCTATAAATTATGTTCTATGTGTAATGTTCACGGATATGCGAGCTAACCTGAACTAACAGCTTAGTTCTTGTTCTGCAACCGAAGTAATTATGGGTTTAATATCCGAAACTATTAATCCGATTCTGAAAAGAGTTTTACTAATAGGAAGCTATATTATCCGTAAGTGTCCGAACGGAACCGCGACCAAAACTATTGTTTAATATAAATATTTTACAAAATTGATTTAAATGCCACTAGATGTTGCAAATAACGTGCTTCGCTGCATAAATTTCCATCGATGCATACCCAACATCAAGATCAACAAATGCAAATGTTTTACTCAGAGATTATTCGTCGAGAACTAATGTTTCACATAATGTCCGCTGAATGAATGTTATATATAGGTATATACTTATTATGCACGTTTAAATATGCATACTATGAAGAGGTTATTTTCATAATATATATAACTAGTTAAGAATTATATTAATTCAACGTAGAAGATTGTGGAGTATTAGATGGGATAGGTAATCAGGATTATAATGGATTATATTCATTAAACTTTAAAGGTTACAAAGATAAGGCATTATTTTATAACTAAGATGGCCAATTATCTCGGGCATTCAAAAGTATATGAATACAGATGAATTAAGGCGTTTTCAAAAGAATTTAAGAAAATAATAGTATGAAAACTTACAAAAATGTTTGTTTTTTGTAATAATAAACCTTCCGGTTTTTCAAATAGCGCATTCTTGTTACCATGTCCTTAATAAATCTGTAACATTAATTCTACGTGTTATTTTTGGTAAATCTATTTATCATGCTTTTAAAAAGATGAAAAACAGTCGGGTATTTCATTAACGCATTCCGTTTCCGCGGCTTGAACAGCGAGCCGCGGCTGCGGCCGCGACCGCCCAGATACGTGAAACAGTGCTTTAAATATTTAGTGATGCGGGAATTTCGATAAATTTTTAAATATGAGTAATTAAAATTATTATATACCTAAACATTTTTATACAAATTTATTTGCATGCTCCATACAAGCAAAGAAAAGAAAAACGTATATATATCTTAGAACTTATATTTGCTTTTATTTAGAATAATAAAATTTATAGCTAATTAATTGTCAAATTAGAATAAAAACTGGTAAAGTTTGATTGTAAAGTGTATATATGTATATGTAAGAACTTCAATCAAACAACAATAATCATATTCTCCTTTTATGTACAATAATTAAATTAATAAACATTTAATAGCCGAATTAGAATAAAAACAAGTCAACGATGAAATGCTATCTTATCTGACTAATAATATAAATTCTAGTTTGTGACAATATTTGAACAAGTAATTACTGAACAGTTGAAATTTGACCCAGGAAAAGACCATGTTCTAGATTAACATGAAGACTTTTGAACCCGGTATATGCTCCTGTGGGAAATATTTAAACTTTAAATTTTATTTTTAGTAGATGGCGCTGAAGTCGTATAGACGGCGCTATGGATCGTTATATACATCCATAGCCCCATACATATTGTGATTTATATCAACTTATGTTGTGATTTATATCTAACTTATTATGTTTTTCACGCGAGAGAATCCGCAAGTAACATCTAGTAAAAAGTAATATTATCTTCTATATCTTCTATATATCTATACTTATAATAAATCTGTAGAGAGGTCAATTCTGTACATGAAATATATTTCCAAAATAACTATCAGGGGGTGATTAGGGATCGATACTGATGCCAAAAATGCAATTAGTAAAATTTTTGTCTGTCTGTCTGTCTGTATAACCGTTATAGAAACAAAAACTACTCGACGGATTTTAACGAAACTTGGTACAATTATTTGTCATACTCCTGTGCTGGTTATAGTATACTTTTCATCACGCTACAATTAATAGGAGCAGAGCAGTGAAGGGAAATGTTGGGAAAACGGGAGAAGTTACTCCATTTTTAAGCTTCCGTCGCGTGTGCAAGCTTAATGGTTAAAGCTACACAGAAATCATGTATGACGGAAATGTTCTCCTTAAAATTATGTAAAAAATATCCCACGACAGCATATGTCTATCTTTTATGGTTGACTCACAATGACACGTGTAACTCCCGATAGCTTAGCAGTTCGAAGCTTTCTCATTATATTTGTTTACTAATCTTAGGAACTATCGGTCCAAACTGCAAAATTCTTTTTGCGTTGGATAGCCCTTTATTTGTGGATTGCTATAGGCTATATATCATCACGCTATACCCAATAGGAGCGGAGCAGCAATGGCTAATCTCTGGAACTACCGGTCCAAACTGAAAAATTCTTTTGCGTTGGATAGCCCTTTGTTCGTGGAGTGCTCTAAGTTATATATCATCACGCTATGACCAATAGGAGCGGAGCAGTAATGGCTAATCTTAGGAACTACCAGTTTGAACTGAAAAAATCGTTTTGTGTTGGATAGCCCTTTATTTGTGGGGTGCTATAGGCTGTATATCATCACGCTATGACCAATAGGAGCGGAGCAGCAATGAAACATGTTACAAATACGGGGACAATTTATTCGTTGTGAGAGCTTCCGTTGCGTGCGCTGCGTAAACGGTTAAAGTTATGCAACAATGATGTATGTCGGGATTATTCCTCTTAAATGGTTCTAAAAAAATATATTATAAAACAAAGTCCCCCGCTGCATCCGTTTGCCTGAACGTCTTAAACTCAAAAACTACCCAACGTATTAAGATAAAATTTGGTATGGAGACAGTTTGAAACCCTGGGAAGAACATAGGCTCCCGGGAAACTACTACTTTTATAATGGAAAACTTTAGCCTGAAAAACTTTATAACGCGGGCGGAGCCGCGAGCAAAAGCTAGTTCAATAATAAAACTTTGCTCTTTCCGAAATGTTTCTTTTCAGTTTCCTAAATCGAATAATAACCTACTATACCACGCCTTAACTTATGGTTAGGGCTTGATTTATGACTTTGGACTTGGGAATAAATCTTTCAACTTGATCGATGCCTTTAAGTAGCTTCGTATGTTATACTTAGGTTGCAACTCTGATATCTGAATTGAAAATTTATAATGATGAAGTGGTGTTGAAATGCTTCCTATGTATGCTTCTTCAACATTCTATTATTATTAGTACCACTAAAATGAGACCGTTTTTTGTTTATGATGTCGTTTGATCGATGTCGCATAAAGAATAAACTTTTTTAGGCTATGAAATGTGCGGCCATATAAAAATATATTCTAATTAAACAAATAATTATAATCATCAAACACGACACATTTAAAAATTAAAATCGGTACACAATATCGATATGTTGATAAATATCGAAGAATATTGGAATCCCTTTCTTTGGACATAGATAATTTAGACATGCGAGTTCGTAGGATTGGCTCGTACGAAACATCGATAGTCGATACATGACCCGACCCTAGAAGGTCAATGTCTCGGCTAGGGTCCATTTCTCTTAATCAGCGGCCCTCGTGCAAACCCATAATCTAGGAACCTTTCACTTCACACTTATTGGCCGTCTTTATATGCTATATTTGTAACAAAGGGGTTTTAGCTGATTCATGTGTGCAAAACTGAGTATTTGAATTTTTTATATTTTATAAAAAAAAAAATATTTTTGTTACACTGCGTTCTATACTACGAAAAACAGAAGGCGTAATACACGAAAATCCCACAATAATACCTATTTATTTATTTAAAGTACATTAATAATGGTTGCTCGGGGTTCTGCCCGCATCAAACACCATTTTCGGAAAAAGTTCCACGGGTCACTATTTCGAGATAAAAACTTAAAAAGAAGTCTGTATTTTTGTCACAATGTCTTCTATTTGGCAACTAAATTAAATCTTAATTTATTCAGCAGTTTGTGTTTACTTCTTATTTACTTCCTGACATCCAAACATCGTTTCAAACATTCGCAATTATAATACCTATTAATAAGATAGTAAGAAGTACAGTTAAAAAAAAATAACACGCCTAGTACGTGTTATTTGATAAAAAAAAAAATTAAAAAAGAATTTATTCAGAGGCAAGTAGTGTACGGAACCGCCAGTGAGAGCTGTGCTAACATTTAGCGAGTTTTTAATTAAGAGTTGATAGGATTTGCGTAGAAATGCACTGTTTTACACGAAGAATGTTAATTTGGGAGACGTTACGACAAAAATGAGATTTGTAATTAAATTGGGAGATAAAGTGAAATTCTAAAATTGTCCCATTACATTAGAATTACGAGTTTTTAGAAACACATAACTAAATAGTTTTATCCCTTTTATTCAAAGATTTATATACTGTCTTATTAACGAAGGGATTTAAGACTTAAGGACTAAGTATACGTTATCGTTCTAAATACTAGAGTCAAAAAAAAATTTTTTTTCTAAAACTTGCTGAGTATTACTATCATAGTTACAGCAGTTTTTACTCGCTGTTTCGCCGAGTGAAAGAATTTATCTGGAATAAAAGATCCACTATATTATTGCCTGTGATGAAGTAGCTTTCTAAGGTATCTAATTATCTTCATACGAAATTTGGAAACTAGAAAAAAATCGCAATGTTGTGCTAAAATATGGAGCTAATTTCTTGCACTGACGTAAACTTTAAAACGAAGAAGCGAAAGTCCCTTAATGGTGGTTTTATGTTCCTGGTCAGGCAATATATACGAAAATGTTAATTGAAATTCAAATTCCGCACGTCAGCAGCAGACTAGTTGCATGTTACACGGCGCGCGGTTAATTTCGCTCCGTTCTGTTTGTTGTAAATACTGAACAAGCGCCGACCGTTTATTTGCATTTCCCTGTGTTCACACGCAGCCATTCTAGTGCTAGATATTGAAAAACTTTGGATACTGATATCTACTAAATAAGGACTGGTTTAAACATTGTGGCAATATTTATTGGTTTAGAAAATAAGCTCTTTTTGGCTTATAAATCTTTACGATAAATATATATTTAATTTTTACTGGAATGCACTGAAAATTATATTTTTAGATCATTCTTGTAGTAACGACTAAATATATCATATAGTAATAGAATTGATCAGAAAATGTTTTTTGTTCATTAAGAAAAACATTCCAAGGTATTGTGTTCGAAGATTGTATCGTATACTTAACATGGCCCACAATCTATGTTTGTTTTTTCTGTAATGCAAAAATATCTGCTATTTGTTCTTACTTCTTTTAATGCTAAATAATATTATATACAGTGATATGATATGTTTCATTTAATTAAAGATTTTTCCTAATATTTTTCCATGAAAGGATGTTATAAAGATTTTAAAATGAAGTAAGTTTTCAATGGAACCGTTACCGCATTGGTTGTATAAGCATCTTAGTAATGTGTAAAACAAAAATAAATATATATTGGTATTTCTTATTTATGTATTACTTTTATTGTAAAACATAAAATCTAGTTTCAAGTTACGATCTGCCTCGGTACTTTGCTGTGGACATTTCGAAGGACTTTATAACAACAGTACATAAAACTATGATTTGATGAGTAAAACCGACAGTATATTTTTATTGATATTAGATCTGAGAACACAAACTCTTTATGCATGTCTGAGATTGAAACATTTATCTTTGAGAATTTATATTTTGTAGAAAAAAGTTACATACGGGTATTTGGTAAATAAAATAGTTATACATTATTTTTACAAAAAAAAAAGAAAAGAGATATTTCGACGGTAAAAATCGTTTCATTTACATACAGGCGTCCCACTACTTTTTCTAATTGATTACAGTGTGCGTGAATAGCATAAGTGCACACGCACACATGGATAGCGTCGGGGAAAGTGTTTGGATCAGTCTTCTTACTCAGTCTATAGTCCCGCTCAAAAGTTGATGAGGCGCGTTTTTGTGAATGAAGTGAATGAATGAATATATCGTGAATGAATATAGGCCTCAGTCGTCATGCCTTGATAGGCTTTTATATTATACCATTCAGTTTTCAGATTTTTAATTAAAAAGCATTGCACACGTTTGTTCGTGTCCTATCATGATCATTCTGTTTGTTGAGATAATACTAATTTATACTTTATTACATTATCTATATCGTCCTTATATGACCTTTCACTGATAAACATAATATTGAAATAAAACTAGCACTGCTAAAAATAAAGAATGACAAAATTTTATCTGACTAAATTAAAGAGCGTTTTCTATTATCTCATCTCAACAGCCTACAAATGTCCACTGCTGAACATAGGGCTCCCTTAGAGCGCGCCACGTTGCTCGGTCCTCCGCTCTCCTCATCCAGCGTCCACCGACGATCCTGCGAATGTCGTCAGACCAGCGGGTCGGAGATCGTCCTACGCTACGCTTACCGAGACGCGGTCTTCACTTTCTATTAACAAACATTAAATAGTTGAAATAAAAACTATTTAAACGGATTTTATCGCGGTTTTTTATATTATTATTTTCTCCCAAATAAATTAGATAGTTGTTAAAATAAATACTATAATAGATTTGTAGTGATAGATTTGCGTTTTAACGCACAAGAATCTTACTTCACTTAAAGAAAGAACTCTGAATATACTCGGTCTTATTTCTTCCAATGTTACCATCGAATAATAAAAATTTAAGCTCTGGCTCCCAATTTAAGATGTCCATAACAATATACTGGCCGTAAATCGCGTTCAATCTAAGGCGAGTATGGCCGGTGATTCCTGAGCTCTATAACGCTTATAATGCCCAAGATAAACGCCTTTGCACTGCTGTTACGGAGGGGTGGTTCTTTACAATCTTTAGACGAGATTGATTTTTAAAGTATAGGTATTTGAGGTCATCTATGTGGAAGAATGGGTTGTGTTCCTTCGCCGAAGAGGAAAATTTTATATTCTGTTTACATTTTAGTATGGCAGCTCTTGAGTTGATATTCATGTGATATTATTAATGTACTGAAAGCTATACAAGTATGAAATGGAATGCTATTTGGGCCTTTGTGTTTTTTTTGTCTATGTAACAAGCCTCGTTGGCGTAGTTGTACTGCATGCGTGGTACGACAGCGCCGTCAAGGTCCTGGGTTCGAATGCCGGGTCGGAAAAAGTGATATTTGTGATTTTCTGCTCAGTATCAGCCGGATGTCTGGAATTTGTGCCTGACGTTGCGATAGGCATACACACATCATGGGAAGAAACACACTTGGCGAAAAGCGGGTGCCCTTGTGCGCCTCTGCATACCCCCCGGGGATAAATGCGTGATATTCTGTGTGTGTGTATGAACGAAAGTGGAATACTGTCCCTAGGTGTAAAAGGATAGAATAATATATAAGCCTCTTATCAAATTGTCGAATAAATAGCGAAATAACAGGGAATATTCAGTGCTCACGCCGCGGGTGCGCAACGTCTTCGCTTCACCGACATCGTTTTGTGCACTCTCGTACAACACTTTTCTTCAATTGAATTAGATATCATAAGTGTGAATCGTCCTTACTAATTTGTATCAGATGCAACTCATAAAATGTACACAGGCGTTGACATTCTCATGTAGGAACAAAGTTTTCATTAGTTTGCAAAATAATAATATAGTAGCCGACCTTTTCCAGTTGATTCGTTAAAAATGGCGTCTTAAATTCATAGATGTACCTGCTTTCGCGTTCGGTTTCTGCGTCTTCGAATTAATAAACCTAGCAGCAATATTTCTTCATCAGAATCTTCCTATTACCGACTGTCTAAAAAACATTGTGCTTGCAGCATTTCCACTGCGCACCAGCAGCGTGTTTGTTATGCGTACGCTGTGTAGGTATTAGCTGCGAATCCGTTGCGCTTTCGCGCCCCAATAACATTGCTTGCTATACGCCAGTATGATAGGTGTTTATAACTGCATTATCCGCATTATTCTACTTTTTTTCAATCCCGTTAAACAAGTGGGACTCTCAGGTATATTTAGACATTACATCTCGTTCAAAGATCTTTATGCAAGATATAATAGATTCAAATAGTAACAAATCGTTCTATGATTCGAAGTCAAATTGTACTAACAATTTGCAAGGTTTTGTTATTATAAATGTTCAAGCAGAAGGCACGTTGATATCTTGGTATGAGTACAGTCTTATATTCTTAATATTATTGAAAAAAATGGCGAGCGAAAATAAGTAAATACATAAATTTACATTTTAATTAAACGATCCCTAAAACTGTGCATTCACAATCCAATGAAACTCACTTCCAACAGCCAATAATAGTAACAGGAATAAGGTTAAAAGGGGAAATTTAATGAGAACGCTTTGGATAAATGCAAGAAATTTGCAAAGAACTAAAGAAATTTCCCGCGTTTTGTGACATTTTATAAAGTGACTCTTGTTTACGACTATAAATTAGGTTCGGTTGTAGAATACTTTAAAATACATACTTTATCTTCGTGTAAATTTTTATGGTGGACAGTAATTAAATGATTTATTTGTGTCATTGTTTCTTTTTACATTAATGTAACGTATGATCTTACTCTGTATCTGTACAATTAACAAAGAATTTATTAGGCAGGATAAAGAAATATAATGTGAATTGATAGAAACTATATATATATATATATATATATATATATATATATATATATATATATATATAAAACAACAACCTACTACAATTCAAATACATAACGTTCTCATTTGTTTCGAGCCTTTCGTCCCATTACGAATTAGATATTAATTTTCTTAAATTATATTATACCAGAATATACACCATTGCTAAGATGTAGTTTGCTGCTAGGTATATATACACACACATGTATGCTAGGTATATATATATATATATACCTAGCATATACTGTCCTACTGCTGGGCACAGACCTCCTCAACTATTAAGAGGTGTTGGGCGTCCACCACGCTGGCCTAGTGTGGATTGGCAGACTTCACAGACGAAAATTCAATGCAATTCAAAATTCTTATAGAGAACTTTTCAAGTATGCAGATTGCCAATAGATAATTATATATCCAATAGATATAGCTTAGTTATTTGCAATTTACTTTTATCTTCTCCTTCAATAAAACCTGCTAAATTCAAATAGTGTTTAAAAACTCCGTTTTACAAAAGAAGGGAATCATAGACTTCAATTTCCCCACTCTAGCTCTATAAGGGTCATAAAATTTTTACAATCTCGCACATGACTTGTGTTTTATCACATCGCTAGCACCTGCGTCGGAGTGCGCGGTTTAAAATAAAATGTGTAACACGACATTAATACGAGCGCTGTGATTCATTGACGTCAGTTATTTTGGTTGGAAACAAGTGCATACAATTCGTTTTATTTAGGTCTTTGTTCATGGTAATGTGTATGCATTAAGACCTAATTGAAGGTTTCTGATAAATTAATTGATTCGAGAAAAATACTTGTGTCATATATAACATAAAACCTCTACATAATATATTTTAAAAAATTAAGTCAACGTTTATAGTTTATACTGACCGTTCAGTTTCCGTTCTTATATAATCGTTTTCTAAACGAAACGATTATAGTAATATATAAAAAACCTCCGTAAATAAAAAAGAGTAATTTTTTTTATAATTATAATTTTAAATTTCAAACTGGTCGAATGCATCGCCGTTGCATGGAGTGCATCATCAGTTAGTTAACCCCAATTTGTACGTGCCCGACATGTTGATCACATTGTGTTAATTGCATCGTGACGGCGACGCGACGCGGACGTGACGACACCGACATAATAACTGATTGTAATAATTAATTGTCATAATCGTGATAATTACTATTATATCAGATCATAATTCAAATGCGTGACAGACTTTATTATATTATAGCCCCATAATTCAATTGGTATTGGAACATTATGATAATGTAATTCATTTTGTTTAAACAGAGCCCGAATTACGCCACATACATTCCATTAAGCTTGAGTGAATAAGAATTCCAATTAAACTCAAAATTCAATTTTTTTATATAGTCTTTCACAATTTATTTTGAATCGTCATGAATCCACCACGAAAAAGGATAAATCAGATAAACAGTGTAACGTTTTCTTATACGAGTACGGCATAATCACTCCATAGTACCTGATGGTAAGTGTAGTGGGGTGCAATAGAATTGACGTGAAATTGTGGACTGACGATTACCCCTCGCCAGTCGACACACTTATGCCGGCCTGTTGGAACCGAATATTACACGGGCTGATCTCGGTACGCCACACATTTACGTGGGCCACTATGGCGGGTTTTAACAACTTGTATAAGGTAGTTGTTATCCGGGCGGATATAAAATATATTCTATCTCCGGCAAAACGTATTCCTTAAGTTGGAGTTTTTGGTCAGCAATTTTGAGGATGTGTATCTATCTATGCATTGAATATATTATGCTTTTCGTTGTCCTGTCATAGCCCCTGACATGCAATTACTATTCTGTAATCGATCCAAAATTCTACGAAATTTAATCATAAAATAAAATAGACTTTAAAATCCTTATTCAAAATTCCAAGTGTAACAATGGAATAGTAAACTTCATTTGGTTGATTATACGTGTGTCTCATGTGTAAACAATTTTAACCCTTTCGTGAATATTATAAAGAACTTACAGCACTCGTCTACATAAAATTACAACTTTGTGGGTCAACGCGTGTTTTAACAACGATTCAACAATCTTGGCAGATGGGCACGCACGGCGCTTGCACAGACTTGACCTAGTAACAAAGTAACGAAAGTTATTCAACATAATTTTTTATATGGTTGTGTGGAACGGACTGCTGAGACAAATGTCCGCAGGTTCAAAACCCAAGGGCACACACCTCTGACTTTTCTAAAAAAAATATGTGTGTATTCTTCGTGAATTATGGGTTGCTTTAACGATGAAGGAAAACATCGTGAGGAAACCTGCATACTTGAGAAGTTCTCTATAGGTATCTCGAGGGTGTGTGAAGTCTACCAATCCGCACTAGGCCAGCGTGGTGGACTAAGGCCTAATCGTGCCCAGTAGTGGAACAGTAGGTATATAATACGAAGCTGATATTATTGTATATTATTACCTCCCGCCACGTCCACTGTTAAACCAAATATTTAGGCTACCATCTTATGTAGACTATTAAAATCCATCCAGCACTAAATAAAGGGCAACGACACACGATCATTCTGTTTACATAAATAAGGTAAAATTACACGCGAAATGACAGAAGTATGGAAGTGAAACAAACAAGTAAACAGATATTGTCCACAGCTACTCCGAGTGAGTTTGTTGAGTATGTGTGGCCACGAAAACAGAGTTAAATTAAATCTGTAGATTGTAGAGAATGCTTTTTAATATTCAACAGTATAACTATAACTTTGGTTACGAGGGAAACTAACGACGTGCTTAGTTCGTAGAAAAACATACAAATAAAATTACTAATATTTATTCATGTTGAATTAATTACCATTGTTGAAAAAAAACGATGTAAGAATCAACGCTTCATGATTAAGCGCTAAATTAAAACTTTTTCTAGAATGATATCAAATATAACTGCTATTTCCGTAAATATGAAAAAACTGACGACATGAAATAAAAAAAATATATTCTATCACATTTTACGATATTTTTCATAAGAAATTATGCTCGCTAACTTACTGGCCTTACAACTGTCCATGAAACTAAATCGAAGCAAGTTTGAAGCTGGTAAGTTTTAATAGAAACCGCGCGCGCCACACTGACATCATACCTCACGAACTTCGGGTAATTATTGACGAATAATGACTGCAACTGGCATTAATAATATAATATAATACTATCAGCCCTGAACTGTATACTGTCCCTCTGCTGGCCACGGGTTCTTTTCTATTACTGAGAGGGATTAGGCCTTAGTCGACCACGCTGACCTAATGCGTATTCCTAGACATTACATAACCGGGGAGGACGAACTACGTATCAAATAGCGGAACCTCGCCCCCCCCCCTCGCCCTATGTGAGACACAATCGTCACCCATCGATAACATTAAAGCCCACTTCGAATAATTAGGATAAAAAAAAGACATGACATTACTCAAAAATTCTTATAGAGATTTTCTCAGGTATGCAGAAACTTCTAATGCGCCGAAGAGGGCCACCGCGGAGTTTTAGCTGGTAGGCCGTGCATAGGTTAACTTGTATATAGGGTTAGGGACTCGGCCCGGCGGTCGCCCGAAGGTCACCATCCGGGCGGCTCAACGCCGGGCCGTAAGGCACGGTTACCCCAGCATAACCGCTCAGTCGCCCCCCACGAAGGCCGGGCGGTAGTAATAAGGGACTTTCTCCGCGAAACAAAAAAAAAATAGGTATTCAGGAACTTCACGATGTTTTTTTCCTTTGTCGTTAAAGCGAGGGATAGTTTACAAGAATTCAAACCGATATTGGAAACCTACAACTGGTGAAATGGAACTTGAGAAATTTTGTTTCATTCAACGTTTTAGATATCGAAAATCCATGGTAGTGGCTACTTTTAACAAATCGCGAATAGGGCTTTTGCTTGAGTAATGCCATAGAGATATAGAGCAAAGTCATGTATAGTGGGTTGTTTTTTAAGTAGCAGGACCGCTAATGAACAGTTTAGACGTAGAATAGATTTGGTTTTTTAATCTTTTCAATGAAACTTACTTTACTCATTGAGGTTTAAATTAAAGCGCTACCTTCTGTAAAACGGCGTGCTCATCGTATATTTAAAATCTATCACTCGAAAGTTATAAAACATAGAGAAGAAATCAAACATTTTTTTTTTACAATGTTATCTTATCCCTGGTAGTTTCAAAATTATAATGTGCTTATTGTGTCATTATTTCACAATAAAAATAGTACATTTTTTTATTCTGTACATCTCCTCCTAAGGACACACTATTTTAATCTGCAACCAACACTATTAAATAGACTATTAAACAAAGAATAATTCAGTACGTTGAAATTTTCAGACGTAAAACTGTTTCTTTTTTATTATTTGTATATTTTTACATATTTCCGCCGTAACTCGTACGCTAAACTTGTATGGAACGAATGGTCAAGGCATTTCGCTTGGGGAAGGTCTTAATCGTGATGCGTAAAACATAGTTTTAATACTCCTTGGTGATAAGCTTGTATAATATACTATTCTTAGGACCTAGGTATAAAAAATAACATAATTTTATCGTCCAATTTCCGCCTCAATTGGCACACTACAAAAATAACCTCAAACATCAAATCTGAACAAAAAGTAACACATAATATTTTATGTACCGTAAGTGATATTGCCAAAGGAAAACACCAAATTCAGCCTAGCTCGATAAATTACAATAGAACTATGATTAACGGTCCCCGCGTCGAGATAAGCTAGCCCTTTGATGTCACTGTAATGTATGGAAGCCATTCAGCACACTGAATTAATTCCAGTATAGAATTTGTTAAGGAATTCTGAAAGGAAACGTGCGATAGTGTCAAAGCGTATGTGAATGGAAATGGGGATGCGTAAATGCGAGTAATAATGGTTGTGAGGTATTGGATACATTAACAATTTTTTTTAAAGCAAAATAAGTTAAAGATAATTAACTACCATTTTTTATATCCTAAGGCTGTTTTTTTGAGAGTATGATATTAGTTATATCGTGCACTATGCATAGTCTATACACTCTATCAGGCTTTAGTTACTATCACCATTACTATCGCTACACGGTGTTTTGATTTTTATGTCTGGATCTATTATTTAATTTTTATAATAACATAATAATATTTCCATTAAGTACCTATAATATAAAATACTTTAAAACAAGGATATCAAAATATCCGTATCTCATTGTAGTCTACAAAGAAATCCGGATATTTTCATCCAAATAATGTGAATAGGAGTAATTAATACTGAATTCCTCTATCCTTAATCACGCCTTTGATCCATAAACATTTATGTTAATATATTAATTCTGTGAACGAGCCTATTCTACTTTCGGCGGAAAAATTGGCACAAAACATCCCATTTATCTATTTTTAATAGACACCATAGCGATTACGACTGATCTTAATAGTTTGCTTTAGGCATAAGTCCAACCCTTAATCCTGTGAGATTTAGGCCAATGTTGTCACTACCCAGGAAGTCGTCCGTACATGCAAAGGATATCGTTGCTTGTTTTGAAAATTCATAGTACAGAGGCGTGGTGTTAAAACATTAGTCGTAACTTTCATCACGTTAAGATTCCATAACAGGGGCGAAGGGTGACATTTTTCAAAAGGTAACCCGATGAAAAAATCCTTAGGTCAATTTAACATAAAACAAAAAGACAAACGTAAAGAAACCTAAAAGGGAAGCCGGTAGTAATCGAGTTGTATGGACGCTTCTCCACTGTTCCATAATGATTTCTTTATTATTAAAACTAGTATGATAATGATTTTACGCGAATGTTATACATTAAATTAAAACTCCGTCTGCCCCGTGACCATGTAGGCTGAAAACTCTTCAAAACGTCAGGAGAAAATGATAATATAAAAACCGCGGTAAAATCCGCATAATAGTTTTACTTTAACTAGTATGATGAATAGACAATTTACATTTTTGTAACACACACATTCAAGCCTTTTATTATCAAAGAGGTAGGCAGAGGCGCAACAGGTGCATCCAGTTTCCACCGTGTGTATTCCGTCCCACGATGTACTAGGGAGCGAGCCGATCACCATATCAGGCACAAATTTCAAACTCCGGGCTGAAACTCAGAAGAAAAACCTAATATCATTTTGGCAGACTCGGGGATCGAACCCCAGACCTTGGCACTGCAGTCGTACCATAATATAACTATACCAGCAAAGGAGTAAATGTTTTTATAATGATTTCTTAAGTTTACGCGAATGTTAGACATTTAAATTAAACTATTTTACGAATTTTATCGCGATATATATTTTGGATATTCTGCAGTCGTTGCCTATCGCCACACTTCACATAGCACGTCGAATATTTCGAGCAAAGGTTTAAATATTCAAGAATTAATTTCACTCGTGCCTAAAAATGGTGACATTTCCAGTGTTATCTCTATCAACAAGGCTCGCCAGACATATTTCCGGCACATCACGTATTTTTATGAAAAAAACACGTCCAAATTTTGCTCATTTTTTATATTGAATAACAAATGCAAATTAAGAGAAAACATTCCACAATAATTACATTCTCATACATTCGAGGACTTTTTCTTTAATAAATAGGATTGTAATACAAGAAAATACGATGTACGGATTGGTATCGGAGAGCGAATTAGGTTAGTATATATTAAAAATCGTAGGTGAGAAGAGGTGTCGCGCTATTAGGTGATCCCAGCCCTTAACTATCTATGTAAGCTGCTAACTGACGTAATGATGACGATTGAATATGCTAACTTGTGTAATCAGGTTTAAAGAGACGTAAAATCCTGTAATTTTTTGTTTCCCGCTTTACCAAAAGAATTTAAAATAAGATAACCATATATAAATATTAAAAGGGAAATTTACATGTTTCGTCACCATAAAATAAAGAGAGCATAGACAAATATATTTAAATTAAACTTTTACTCAGTTACAGGGCCAATGGCCTGACCGCCTTCAGTAATGAAAACCTCCAAGTTATCAAATAAAAACTTTCCCCAACGTAATTTGTTGTGACGAAATTCCAGGGCAAAAATAATATTGGCCGAAGTTGTACACCCGCCGACAAAATTCACAATACGAATACAACAACATCTATTTCTAAAACAATTTGTCTATAGAAGAATTCAGTTTATATATTATACTAAGTGTGGCTCGTGGCTCCGCCTGAGTGAAATATTTACCCCGTATGGTTATTATAAGATTCATTTCACTTTTCCGGGATAGAAGTATACTATATGTTGATACAGAACATGATCTATCTTTGTGTCAACTTTTATCTAAATCCATTCAGCGGTAACGGCATTTATTTCTATCAAACATCCGTACCATAAAACATCTTTATAAACTTTCTCATTTATATTAGTAAGTTATATTTTTTTAACACTTTATAGTCTATTTTAAAAGACCAACAGCGCATTAATGAATTTACTCATATTATGTCCGGCTGATTATGTAGGGCTGATTATACTGTGGACTTAACAATATGACACACTTATAGACCGACAAAGAAGTCAGCCTGTGCTCTAAAAATATTTTTTTTTTGCATATGTAAAGATTTTGTAGACGAGTGTACCCGTATTATTTTCGCAGTTCGCGTTTATACGAGTAACGATACCGAAACAATACAACGGTCAATGTTAAATGTTTTGTTAAAGGTTAGTGAAAATAAGTATTTGTTAAAAGCTGAATTGTTGCGCACACGGCCAGGGGCTAGCAACCTTTTTGCAGGTGAATTCAATATTTTTATCCGCTTTTCTTTTTGAATACTATTTACACAAAATAAAAATAAAATCATTTTAAAGAGTAGTGTATGGTAAGTATATTTATATATGACGTAGAGAACTTGCCCCGCGGCCCATACTATATCTACTAGATATATTGGGTACTATACATATATTTCTTAAATTAATTTTTACTGATATTGGTAGATATATTTTACACGTGTATAAAGCATATAGCCTAGAACAGTTGATTTTTTTTGATATTGCAGAAAGCAAACGCGTTTTTACATGTACTATATTTTACACCAAATGTCATATAAGCATCATAAATATAATTAAATCATACTGTTATAACAACATTGTTCAACTCGCCTAATATAATAAAAATAAACTCTCAGCTTGTGTTAAACCAAGCTGGAGAATAACTATATCTAAGATTCCAGGGCTTAAAACCTAAAAGATTTGTTATCTAATGTTCTGAAAGTAACTTAACTAGATAATACAGTTGTGTAATATTTTAGCTTTATTCTTAATCCTAAGTTAGGTTTCAGACTTCAAACATAGGAACATGAAGTCTTACAACATAGCAGTGTGAAAGATAATTAGTATATTATGTTACCAATTATTTAACTTACTTTTGTGCAATTTGAATTCGAGATTGATAAGTATTTTGATTTTTAATCTACAATAGCCATGGAATTAAACATTTTAAATGGTTAATCACGAAAATAGAAAACGTAACAACACGACAAAATGTTGACTATTGTTTTAAACATTTTAAATAATATTCTATTCTTTTTTTTTAAATAAAACCATTTGAAATTCAAATACTAATACGATTTTAAAAAGCGTAACAAGCGAATGTTGCTAACCACTTACCAACCAGTAATCCTTGATTGGCATCAAATATCGCGGGAGGCAAAACGGCAGGCGTTTTGCCAAATTGCACTCAACCAAATTGCGAACTAGAGGTTTCTCTTAATACGCCCCAACGTTACTTAAAACAAATATATTGAGCTAAAATACAGTGTACTTAAAATAAACAGGTTTGTTAACTTCGTAAAAGGTAGCATTTGTTTTCAATAGAGTGCGTAATTTAATGCATAATTAAGTATATTTTTCTGATAAATTCTAATTAGAGTAATGGTCATGAGAACATTGATCGTAACGATTCGAAAATTATGATATCGGTATTGACAAAATGGGCGATTCATTTATTAATTGTAGAGCATGTTAACTTTCTTATGAGCGTGTATTCTTAACTAGGTGTTGGACGCGGATTCCCCATGTGAATAGTCTTTTCCTCTATAAAAGTCTAGAACACTGCAACGTCATCTAGACACCAGCGCCATCTACTCAACAAATCAGATTAAAAAATATATTATATTCTATGGAAGTAAATACCGGAATAAAAACGATTATATTATGTTAATTCGGGACATGGTTTACACGTATGCCAAATTTCATCCTAATGCGTTTAGTTCTCTCTGCGTATACTTTTAACAAACATCATTTTGGATGTGCTCACAATCTTTCGCATTTATAATATAAATAAAATAAGTAAGTAACTAAATACAATCCCATACGACCTTATAGTACTTTTGATATATTGATCGCGTGCCTTATCCAAACAATGTCCAGTTCTAAAGAATCTCGAAATTGTGCGCTACTAATGGAAGTCCCTAAAATCCTTTAGAAACCCAATTAAAAGTTATCGAAGACACTTTTGTACCGTTCAACCCGTTTCATTGTAGTAGTCTTTTATTTCAATTTATAATTTACGTATAAATTTTTTACAGTTTCATGGAATGCTGGGTTGAAACTTTTACCCGCAGAGGTGTTTTATCTCTTTTCATTGCGGGAGGACTGATGGTTCCTTAACAGCTCCCTATAGCTACTGAGATGTTCCAACTCCTCAAGTCTCCGATGTCTACCACATCACCTGGTTTCTGCACTCTCTTAAACGGTGGTTTGAGTTTTACTTTTATGACACCGTATACAGGATGTTTCAACACGGAGTAGTAATCCCTTACTGTTCTTACAAAAAAAAACTTTGTTGGGATACTGTTTATAATTTTTGAAGATATTATATAGAGTCCTATGAAAGTATTCTCGTAGCTTCCGTGGCTAAGGTACGTGCCCTTAGAATCTCGTCCCTAAAAGCCACCTTGTATAATAGAATGCCAAAGCACACCAAGACCTCTGTTTGTCAAGCATAGAATCTACGCGTCTTCGGAAGAATATTTTCTGATTTGCTATTAATACCTCTCCTTCTTCTATTGCTTTGAATGACGAGACGAGCTTGTCGTTCGCCTGGTGGTAAGCGATACGACCACCCATAAACCGTAGAAATACCATCCAACATCTTGAATTAAAAAGTATTTTTTGGTATAATACCGCGCTCGCTGAGACATGAGATGTTAAGTCTTATTATGTCTCCTTCGTGTAACTGTAGATTTTTTTTAAGAACACAACCATTTCTTTTACCATACGTCATATCGAAGTGAACGAAAACTTCATCAAACCAAACGTGAACACTGAATATATGTTCGTCGCATCAATGCATTCCAGTTTTGTTTACGAATAGTCTACTTTGCCGGAGTAGGTGGCACGCGAAACATAGATTTGACATAGGGCTGGCGAATTGACCGGCTCTTTAGTATAGACTACAATATCGGCATGATGAAATCCTGAAAGATTTCCTGCCATTTTTTATTTTATTTATTAATTTATTATACATATGATGGAAATAATTTAAATATCGGTGGTACTAATGACGGTCTTATCGCTCGAGGCGATCTCTTCCATTGGATGGAGATGATAAAATAGTTGAAAGGGCAGTTTAGTTTTTACATCTAATTACTATAACGAAGACGGCATTACTTCACTCATTTTTTTTAACATAGATAGAAAACTTTGTTACAAAATAATTATGGAACGCGAAGTATAAAACTTTGATATGTCGCTCGATTAAAACTCCGCACAATCGCCCCCTTAGGGCACCTGAACACTTTACAACTACAAACATCCAGGGACCTTAGACACGGGCAAATGACAACCCTAACTTGTAATACAAAAGGTTGTTTTCTTTTAAAATGTCAGGGTCGCCATCGGTGGGAAAAGATTTTCAGCTCTTTGAGTTGTATTAGCAATATCTTAGGTTTCTCATATGGAACATGTTATTTTGCCACCAGTTTTAGCGTTAAATATGGAAACCAATATTAGTTCTAGGAAGGAGTTGCATGCGATCCGGAATTATTCTAAAATTATATAATTAGTGGTTATCCATTTTTACCTGCAACAGAGTATTCTCAAAATGAATGTACGTAACGAAATTATTTTTACGAGGGGGGCGAACTACGTATTAAACAGAACCTCGCCCCATTCTGCCATCTGTAATTTAAATCAATTTTAATCGAGACAATAAATAACAAGTGAAATCATTAATAAAAAAAAATAGTTTTTACGTAATATTGTTACAAAAAATTCTCTCTCATCAAATAATGTGTACAATGAATGTACTAAAACAAATAAAAAGAAAATGGGACAAAAAATTCGCAAAAACATTCCTTAAAAACTATTTCGTTACGTACATTTATTTTGAGAAATACTTAATAATTGTATAAAAATATTACGTTACATCATTATAAAATCCGAACAATTCATCATAAAGGGAGTACGTTGGTTTAAATTAACCATATATCTCTTGGGATGTAGAGGGCTGACATTATCTCTCATCTCACTGCTATCGGTTCGGGGAAATCGGGAACATTTCATTAATGAAATCTTTTAATCCATAATAACTCCTCGACGATCGGAACTGTATCAATCACGTAAACCGGTATTTATAACGTTAATGGCATGGCGTATTTAGATCTATACGTTTTGCTCGTACTTGTGTTTTTATATCACCAATCGAATACATGAGCCAGTCTGTTGGTTACGGTTGGAATACCATCCTCAAAATCGAATTACTAAGCTTTGCATGGTACTGAACTGCGCTTGACATCTTGAAGCATTAAATAGATGAACAAAAAAATAATACTATTGTATACTATATTTTTATTAGGTTAAAGTTGTAGTATAAATTGATAAAGAATTATCAATTATCTTACAGCGGCGATAGCCTAGTTGGGAATGGAACGGAGGAATGTCCGCAGATTCAAATCCCAAGCGCACCCATCTATGACTTTTTTAAAGTTATATATATATTTTTTGCAGTAAAGAATAGCATCACGAGGAAACCTGCATACCTTAGAAGTTCTCTGTAAGAATTTGTAGGGTATGTGAATTCTGCCAAACCACTAGGCTAATTAATCTCTCTCAGTAGCAGAGGAGGCCCGTGCCCAGCAGTGGCACAGTATATATTGGGCTGATATTATTATTATACTATTATGTCAAGCATCAAACACACTTGACAGCAAATAAGTAGCAAAAAATCTTGATCGTCGACAAAAATCACAGTTTATCTCGTTAGAATATCGCTACTCAAGACGGCTGCAGTACGTAAAATTATCGTAAAGTACGTATATCAGAACTTTATCATAGAATTTTATAGCGGTCTTAGTCAGCCCGTGGACACACGATTGCGCTTGGGTATTTTTGAACTGAGTTGAAGAAAAAAAACATGAAGACGAGAACATTCTGTTGATGTGTTTCGCTTTGTTAATTGTAGGAATGGTGACTCCAGTCAACTAAGTTATTCTCAATGGAGGCCGTTATAATTCTTTCATCATAATCATCATCAGCCACAGGATGTCTGGATGATAATGATGATGATAATTTTTTACTAAAGTTACATTTATAGGAATAATTGTTTATTTAATATAGGCCTTTGTTATAAATAAGGAATAATTCGTATTCATTAGTACTAAGAACATTATCCTTACTCCTCTTTTTCTGCAATCGGTTAAAACATTCACACATACTCGTTAACATTAGTCTCTATTAATATTTAACATATTTTTTAATTCCACTGAAAGCTTATTAATTTATTTGAAAAAACATCTCGCCATAACCAAAGATTACAGATTTACAAAATCTTTTTAATCGAAAAATATTTCAGCACTTACATAGTTACTCATCGTCTTTTATGCAAAAGCCTTTACTTTACACATTAATGGCAAGTTCAAAGAAACATCGTCCCTATTACAATGTGGTAAAAGCCTACAGTGGGGTAAATTTGAAACCATTAACCATTAACTACGTGAAAAGGGTGAAGGATAGATTACAGTTTACGGTCACTCTGAGAGGCTAGATTACACGTACTTGTAAAACTTTTGGTGGTTTTTTATGTCAGCCACTCGGATTGCTGAATATGTCGCTTCAAGTTTGATAGATGTTGCTTCCCGACTATTCAATATTTTTTGTAACATCCGCCAGCCATAGAATCGCATAATACCAAAAGGAAGGGTTAAAGGATGTGAACAGGTTTTTCATAACGTGCAAATAAATGTTTGTATTACAGATACTCACGTCTTTTTACTTTGAAAGGGGTAGACAGAGACGTGACTAGCGCACCTACTTTTAGCCGAGTGTGTTCCGTCCCATGATATAGGGGGCGAGTCTAATGCCTTATCGGGTACAAATTCCAAATAGCATGCTGATACTTATAATAAAAAACAACAGTATTGTATTGTATTTCGTGTAATAGGGATTAGGAAAGCAGGATGTTTACATCTCCAGTAATTATACATTATATAAAATGCAACAGTAACTTACTTCACATCATACTTCCTAAGTCGGGGACACCTATTCTTGTTATAGTTAAATATATCCACAACAGTGCGACTTTATTACCAGTACTTAATTTTTCTTTTTCTGGAAACTGAACGGCTGTCGACTCTGTCTCTATAACTAGAGTCATCGAGCTTTATTATTATAATAATTTTAGACTATCGTGACCTCGAACCTCGATATGAGAATTTCAGAATTTTATTGTTACAATTTTTTATTTACTAATCGCATATTCAACAATTTTTTTTAAAAAAAAATTGGGTATTCCTCCAGAGTATCAGCCCGGAGTTTGGAATTTGTGCCTTATATGATGATGGGCTCACCTCCTATCATCATGGGATAAAAGGCGTAAGTGTGTGTATCTATATATATAAAAATGAATCCCTATTTCCCTTGGTCACGCCATCACGCGTGAACGGATGGACCAATTTTCCAAATTTTTTTTTGTTGCGCTTGTTATTCTCAGGATAAGGTTCTTATGAAAGAAAAAAATTTAAAATTTGCGCGGAAATTAGAAAATTTAAGAAAACGTAACGAAAATATTAATTTTATATAACTGTCAATTGTTTGAAATAACTGTCAGCGATTGACAGAATGCGCGCTGCAAATTCATAGTTAAGACGGGACAACGTCTGTCGGGTCAGTTAGTTATTTTATAAAACATAATAGGATTTGTAATAATCATTAATGCGTCACAGCCTTATTAATAATTAATATCGCATATGCGAATGCGATAAATAAAGAGAATTTGAAAGGACTGCGTAATAAAATACACGCAATCAGAGAATCCTTCCGCACGATTTCCCCGAGCCACGGGTGAGAAATAATGAAAGCTTGATAACCTTTTCATTTTCATATATGAGGTCAGGGTCAAGTGCGGGTCACAGTTAATGTGGAATTATAATAGGACCCCCGTTTTAGGGTGTTGATTTCTAGGATTTTATCTTGACTACAGTAATTCATGTGAGTCAAATAGAAATTAAAGTGCAATTCAAAATAAATGTTCACCTCTCGAATGTGAACCTATTGGGCTGGAAACGTCGTATCGTTTTAAAACTAATTATTACGCGTAGCTTAGTTTGGGTGCCACTGGCAAATATAAAAAATATTTTACTCGTACTTTTCTTGAATAAATATATAAATTAATTAAATGAATTACTGTAATCATTGGTCGACTATTAAATTCCATTTGCCACAAACATATTCAACTATCCGACTATAAAAACGCTATCCAAGTCCATCCCATAACTAAATACCATAGAACACCACCTCCCACCCCTCATTCCCCTCTAGTCTGTTTATGGTATTTGCCAAAGGCAGTATTTATACGCTTGCGTTTAGTAAGAGGTCACCGTGCAAATGACCCGAGAGGAAATATCGCCATGTCTTTTTGTACTGTAATTGAATATTTTTTTTATTTACTTTGTTGATGTTATAAGGAAAGAAATGTAAGGCTATGCAAGATGTTTTTCAATATGTACTGGTATCAGGCACACGCTACTTAAGGGAGGTTTTTTTATTGCCTTAATAGGCAAATTAGCATGCGGTCCGCCTGATGGAAAGCAGCATCCATGGACTTTGTAATGTCAGAGGCACAGCCAAGCCGTTGCCTAACTGGAGGTGAGAATTCTTTTTCAGCCTCGTTTCTTCTTCTTCTTTAAGTGCCTCTTCATTGTTAAAGATGAGCCGTCAGCTTGTATTTCTCTTTATCATTGACCAGGCGGAACAGGTTCAACGGAGGTGATACTGGTCCACTCCCGGATGTTTCTTGTTTAAAGAAGGATAAGTCATAGCACTCGGGGAACATTGATGCAGGGAGTTCATTCCAGAGTTTGCACGTGCGCGGTAAAAAGAAATGGCGAAACGGAGTGACATAAATGAACTTATAGTCCATGTAATTATATTACTATACCCACAGATAAAATATTTAGGTATGGAATGCCTTAACGGTGAAGAACATTGTGAGGAAACCTGATAAGTTCTCTTTAAGAATTTTGAGGAAATGTGAAGTCTGATGATCTGCAACAGGCCAGCGTGGTGGACTAAGGCCTAGTCTGTCGCAGTAGTAGAGAAAGCCCGTGCCCAGCAGTGGGACAGTATACAGGACGGACATTAAATATACGGGAAAGCCTCATTTCTTACGAAGAACTACTCAACTATTTTCATGGGATAATTAAAATTACTTATATCTCCTCCTTAGTCTTATTGATTAATTAAAGTAGATTTTTCCATAAAAAACAATAAAACAAATATAATTTGCTACACGAAGTAAACAATGCTTACAATAACTGTGATTGAACACTAAGAAACACATATTATAAGAAAAAACAATAATTGAATAAAAGATCTATTTATTTCAAGTTGAGCAGTTTTATTTCGCTATATCTGAAAGTCCATTTGCGTATAAATAAACGTAGCTGCATAATACATATTTTATAAACAAGTTCAGTATGTACGAACAGTTTTCGAAGAAGTACTTTATGTTAATTGCAATATAAATTACTTTTCATTTTGATGTTTTTGAACCAAAACTTAATAATGAGTGTCTGACGCGACACTAGTGCCATTTACAGTATTAGTTTGTATATTAACTATTAATTTTCAGCACCATCACTGCTTATAGCGTGGCATAAACAATATCTATTTAACAAAAACTCCTGAACTATGCTCGCAAATTGGCTAAAGTATGTCTGTACCCGCTCCCCTTTCCCAATAAAAAGCCGAATAAAAAATATTTATAACAAAAGTTAGAGCACCCTTTATATTCAACGGGAACGTAGTTGGATTTTTTTTTTTTGGGCTCGGGAGAATCTATTTATTTTCACATACTATTCTTAAGCTCCACCCAAGCTTTGTATCGTTCAGAATAATTCAACATTGATTAATGTATCACGCTGGGCTCACAAATATAACATTAATAAAAAAACATAGCTTCAAAGGAAACAAATAATTATTACTAAAGCCCCATAAGACGCTGTTTTTGCTTATTGGGAAATAACGCTTTAACTCCACCTTCACTAGAGGTATGAGTGGAAGTAGTGGTTCCACCGAGCTTACGACCCAATGTCGAACCTAGGGAGTATAATATAGCGTCATTAAGGCGAGCATTGAGCCGAATCCCATACACGCCATACACTGGCATACCTACTGAAACCCGCGGTGAGCTTCTGCGATGCATACGGGGCGAACCCGTAATATGCTATTGCAGTCTCTATAGGCCTCCATGGACCTGTGTCAACCGCAAAATATAAGTACAAATAGCACGTCAGCGTGTTTTTTCAACCTTAACTATTCTCATTTTCATGATAAATACTCATAGATGAGAAATTAAATTAAAAACTAAAATTAAATATATTCATTTGTCTATGGATGAATCAAGACCAAATACTCATAATGATTTCTTATATTTACCAAATACTCACTTAACGTAATACGTTTTCTCCATGAAGGAAATAAAATATTATGCCTCCCCCCCCCCCCCACATCTAACCTGAATGCGTCTCTGGGGTTCATTGCCATAGGTGCGGTGCAGACGCGTCTTCACGACCAATGAACGATGCTCGCTATGCTTAACCGGATACTCAACGGAAAACTAGCGCCTTGCAACTTTCGGATATTGCTTTTTTGGCTGTGAGCGAAACTATATACCTACTGTGTATTACGACTCATCGTATTTTTGTGGTGGTGTTGTTAATTGAGCATATGATTGTATTATTAGTACTAAGTTAGTTTGATGACGTTTTGAAGGACCTTTGAAACGAGTCGAGTATTACGAAAATTCGTTGACTTGAGCGAAACTGAACATTTGGGCGTAAAGTTTAGACGCTCTCAACCCAAGCTGCTATATTATCACGTTGCTATATACTTCCTTTAATATAAATAAGCCGATCCCACTCATGCTGGAATGTAAAGACCGGCACTACCGCATTCTGTGGAGGCGAGTAACAGTTCGCGTGATGTAAGCCTCAGTGGGCTCATGAGATGAGTTGTTTGTCCGAAAGTTGGCGTTTTGTGCCGAATACCAAAACTTAATGCCAGCGAGCACTCGTTGACAAATGTACTGAGAAGTCGCCCAGTTTAATGGATTTGTGTTAGGCTGGATTTACACGTAGCGTTTATTAAATCTCGACAAATAAAATTGTACATTGGGGAATACATCGATGGATATTAAGATCGAATAATAATCTGCTTCAATTAGTCCGTCAGTCGTGTTGCACCACGTTTATTTAATAAGGTGGAAGTATATAAACTACACAAAATAGAGTCTAAAAAATATATTTTTTCGAATGACTACAATAAGAGTAAAATAACTTAAAAGCAAATTAAGGAGTTCTATTATAATATTTGTAAGCACACAGCCCCAAACATTCAGGTGTATGGTGATGAATACAAAAGGCATTGTGTTATAATTAATTAATTAGATATCGGAAACATAATCTACCACAATTAGCCACATTACATGTTGTGACGTTTGTACTGAATAAGATAATAATAGACGTATCTTATGGTTACGTATCTATTCAAACGTACATATAGCCAAGTCTATTCAAGCAATGTACAGAATTACCCATTGAAGTTGTTATAAGTTTATTATTACGCACGACTTAATTAAAATAATAGTAAGTAGTTACGAAATAGCTGTGGGTTAGGTTAGATTAGGTTAGGTTAATAAATAGCTTTTTAGTATCAAGTTTGTACAGAAATAATTCATAATACATAAAAATAAATCTGCAAATGTAGAGCGAATTAAAATCTGTGTTTATATTATTCGTGAAAGAATGATTCTTTTTTATCCGTGATATTGTTATGAATACGTGTTAATAAATAAATAAATTTTACAAATCAAAATAGACAATACATTTATAAAAAATAAACCGCCAAACACAACCGCCACACTACGCCCAGCCTAACAGAATAATGTTATTTTTTCCGGCGATATCAAGAAAACCCTCGCAGTAAGTGGTGCGGCGGCGTACAACCCTGTACCATTTAACGTGGACCGTTAAACACATACTGGGCCTATGCCGTATTTAAACGGGCCCATTTACGCAAAACATCGTGTTAAATAGACAGGGGCAACACTAGACCTAGATTGGAAAAGAATGGCCCGAAATGGGGTGATTGCTTTTTTTATTACATGTGATTAATTCGTCACATGTCGGTATGGTAATTTGTTAATTTTCTTGTTATGGCATGGGATATATACTTTCGTATAAAATACTTTTAATATACATAAATTACTAGTAGCTACAGAGATTATACTCTATTGTTACTGGTAATTTGCTTGATTGTACAATATATTTATGAACAATTATTTAGTGCTTCGGTAGTTAATTTTTTTGGGAAATATAATAACACCAGGTCTGTGTTATATACTGCCCACTGCTAAGCACGGGCACGCTGGCCTAGTGCTGGTGAGTAGACTTCACATACTATAGAAAATATTTTTGGTGAAGTTTTAGGTAGCTAGAGTTCCTCATGACGTCTTTACCGTAAAAGCGAACGATAATTGATAAACAAATTAGACATAACTTCGAAAAATTAGAGGTTTGTGCCTTGAGTTTTCAACCAACGGACATCGGTCTCAGCAGACCGTTCCATTCCCAACTAGACTATCATCCACTACCGTTTTGTGAAATACAAAAACAATATCACTGTAAGTTAGATGTGTGCATGATTTTCGGATTTTGACAGCAGAGTTTTTTTAACAGTGGCGACACAGCTGAAAACAGTCTCTAAAATGTCAGCTTAAGATTGGCTTATTAAATAATTTTACAGATTAAATTCAACAGTTGAGATTTGTTTATAAAGCATCGACTCATCTGAAAACAAGCTCTTAAGATTGAATGAAGATTGACGAATTGTTTAATACATATATTATTTTACTTATAAACATGTTTTAGCGTTAAGAGATGGGTGAGTATTGCTTAAATAGCTGTCAAAAACATCATCGGTGCCTAGTTTAAACATAATTAAGAGGCAAGATGGCGGGTTTTGACTTACAGCCGATCGAGTAAATTTGTGTTTTAACTAAGCATAGCTTTGCGATTTTTTTATAAGTAAGACTGTTAATATCTACTTAAGTTCCTATTCAATTGTGAGTTTTATTTATAAATACGGCCCCAAGACAATTCTGTCAACACAACATATCACAATTACTGAGATGAACTTTATGCAAATAGCCCCGTTCTTCATTTATTTTTAAAGTGTTCTCAACCTGAAATCCTGGATGTAGGACGCTTAGATTTGCATTTTACTTTTCGTGTTCGTGTATGTAACCGCGGACGCTTTTCATATTCAAGCGACGTTTGAAAAAGAGTTGTTTTTTCAAAACATAGAAATTATTTAGGTTGTGTGGGTTTTGAAGGCCACATTTAAACCCTGGACAGTCTAGAAGTTAGTGAAAGTACGCCATTCAAATGAACTATAATTCTGTTCGAGCACATATTCCACGATATATTCATAGAAATGATTATAAATCTATAAAATATACATATATATTTTTCACATATAATACCATGAATTACAATGACAAGTCCCTAAGTCCTATAGTATTGAATTGATTTTCTCGGTGGCGTATTATAGTATGACTGCATTGCTGAGGTCTCGGGTTCAACCCCGGGATTAGCAAAGTGATATTGGATTTTTACTCTATATCAATCCGGAATCCGGAATATGTTCTCAATATGGGCATAGGCTCACTTCCTATCACATCATGGGATGGAATACACACGGCGAAAAGTGGTCACTAATTGCGCCCTACTCCATCGGGGCAAGGAGTCAGTGTTCGTAGGTGATTCATGATAATTTTCTTGTCAATGGTCGAATAAATCTCGTAAATGAAACATTGATTGATTTCAATATTTGGCAAACAACCTAAACCAAATAAAACGAAATGGCTAGACGTGACTAAGTCCATACGAGCTTAAGTTTAGGTTTATGTGTGTACACTTATAACCTGTTTTTCTGTTTACATAACCCTATTATTTTCGGTGCGCATGGAAGTAAATAAATAGTATGAGCCTTCAGATAAAACATTTGCTGATGTTGCCCAGACGTAATAATTAATAACAATAATTATGGACTAAGGTCTGGAATAAATAATTTGAATTAAGACTATCGTGGTAATTTATAGAATGTTTTATAACATTTATTTTTGTAATATAATGTTCCTATCTAATAATATAATTATTTGTATTTTTGCAGCGAAAGATGCAAAGGTCGACCAATATAACCAAGAAAGATAGAGAGTGGATAATGTCTTCATGTAAAACAAAATTGATAAAAATCGGAACGCCACGTCTTATTGGTTGTGCAATTATAATAATTTAACTAAACTAGCTGTTGGTTCTTATTATTTTATACTTTAGACATCTTTTCATGCTAGAATAAAAACATATCTTTTTAATATATCCGACATGTAACTGGTCACTCAAATTTATCTATAAGCGATTGAGAGATTTAAGAGACTAAGCTGATCTAGGGAATTTTGTAACGCGAAGAGTTTTCTGCGCAGGCAAAGCCACGAGCAACACCTAGTCTAAAATAAAATAAATCATTCACCCACTACACTTTTATGGCAATAGGTAAATGGATGATCAATAATTCCTATCTAACTTAGGTCAATCAGCGAAGTCTCTGCCCACCCCCGGTTATGATTTATTAGCAACAATGTAATATATCAGAGACGACACGTCCAAAGCATATATTACTCGAGCGCTGAAATTTCATTTTGTTGGATAACATTTTTTTCTTCATTTTCCTTCTTGACACAGTTTTTTTGATGCCAGACGATGTCGGAGACGCGGATGTCTCTGCTATCTCAAAAATAAGGACAGTAGAAGGTAAAATTAAATCACATACCTATATCGTCATATACGCATGTCAAGAACAAATTAAAACGTTGAAAACAGAATAAAGTTTTGGGATAAAATTCTATAGACATGCTTGATAGAAGCGAAAACAATTGTATACATGTTTAGCACATTAATTTGTTCCCAAGGACCCTACGGCCTATATGCTCTAAGGCTCTAAAGAACTAGTTGTAAGGAACAAATTCGTCAATATTAATTTTCTAACCTAAAGTTGTTTTCACAATTGTTCCGGAAATAAATGTCGGTTTTATTTTTATACGAGTACAGACTAACTTTGAGATAAATATATGTAAGCCTCGAGGGGACCCTAACAGTCGACCGTAAACACTCATTTCGTATGTGTTTATGGAAACATTCAGCCAAGCTAAATTATATTAATGTGATTACATTTTCACATAATAAGACTTAACATCGCATACCTCAGGATGGCGAGCGCAGTGGAATACCCAATACTTTTTAATTCAAGGTGTTGTATGGTGTATCTACTGTTTGTTTTTTTCTACGATTATTAACCCTAACGTCATGAATAATGACAATACTAACTATAAATTTATAGATAGGATATATTATTCCTGTTCTCTGTTTATATTAATTTTAAAGATTGTACAAAGGAATCTTGACTACCGCCTTAAGTATTATGTTAAAGTTTGCTTATAAATCTTTCTGGTATGAATATTTCACATAATCCTATTTAATGTCATTAAATAAAAATAAATCTTTTCGTTAATCCACCATGATTAATCGTTCAAAAATCTAGCTTACGATCATGTATTCGACGGTAGGTATATTCTTATATTCTAGAGGAGACGAGGCAAAATCTCGTTTAGTATAAAATTAAATTTGAGAAGCGAGCGGCCGAGCGCTGAGCGTTTTAAAATGGATACGACGGGTTAGCTAACGCAAAACCTTCCCCCAGTTTACAAAAAACAGAACAATCTGTACGTGTCTCAAACAATTTGTGGGTCGGACCCACTTTAACATGTAACGGCTCTGTTTTAATTCCCTAACGCATATTGTTTTAAATGTTTACGTCTGGAAAATAACGAATTTTGAAGAATTTAAATTTATTATCGTAAAATTATGGAATTTTTATATAGTTTTAGTTGAGAGCCCTGTTATGATTTTATTTTATTCTGTACTTCCGAAAGTCCTTTCGTATAGTACACCTATGTTACATAATGTAATTTTGTACCAAATTTCAGGCTTCTACACCCATATTACCATAATATCACCTACCGGTGCGGTGTGTCAGTCATACCAAACAACCACATAACACGCCTTTATCGCCGTCGGGGTAAGGAGAGATGCAACCAAAGAAATCACTTTTCACCGCGTGCGTTACGATTCATGATGTGATAGGGACGAAACCTATCGTCATATCGGACACGAATTCCAAACTCCGGACTGATACTGATCAGAAAAATCTAATAGCGCTTTCCCCGATCTGGGATTCGAAGCCGGGACCTCAGAGCGGTGTCGTTTGCGTATGCAATACAGCTACGCCACCGAGGCAGTCTAAGAAGAATATTTATAATATTTTGTAGGAAAAGTACATTTCTAAAGAGCCGATAAATTGATACTTCTACAATCATGCAATTTGTTCTCTAACAACGATGAACATAGGTATTATATAAAAATAACTTCTCTAGCAGTAGGAATAAGGTCTTTGGACATAGTTGCCCTAGAACATTCCAGCTATTTAATAATAATCGCACCTTTCTCGGGCATTCGCATGCACTGAACCGACACTGTGGGATTGTGAAAGCAGAAGTTACGAATTAAACGGCTAAAGACGTCACCGTTTAGCTAGATAAAAGGTTGCCAAAATAAAAGGGTCTTGGGTAGTGGAAAATAAATTAAGGCGGACGAGACAAATTGATTTGCTCGCTGAGCGCCGGCTGTTGGCCCGGCTTGAGCAAAAAGCCGGTGGCGTCCGGCGCCAGCGAACACTGGTTGGCCAGCTGATTGATCGACCGCTTATATTGAGTGTAATTTACTTGGGAGTTTTAAAATTGTTCAACATATTGCACTTTTGTTCGTGGATTGGATTCTAATTTCAGACCAAAATAAAGTTTGCGTGATCAATGGCGTCGCCAAGGGCGGAGGGAGGGGAGCTCAATTATGCTCTGCTGTATGTTATTGTTAAAGCGGGAGAGAGAGAATAAGGGAGGAACATGTGCTCTCAACTTTACCTATAATTTATAATTTTCTCATTCTCTTCCCTTTTCCATCAGGTGGCGACACTCTTGTGCGTGATACTAGTCTTCTGGGACGTTTCCCGGGATGTTCCGCATCAAGAATTTTCAAATATTTTATTAAAATATATATGGTATATACCTATTCAAGTGTCAATCAACACTTATTCTCGTTACCCAGTTATGTTGTGAAATTGGTTAGATTTTAGGATTTAGTACCTACCCTCGTCACTCGCCAAGTTTAAACATAAACAATTACTTTAAAACGGATGTGAATTGTTTGTTGTAACCCTTTCGGGTCAATATCCTTATAATATACAAAACTCAAAGACTATTTGTCCCGCGCTAGAACATAATTATTAACTACTAGATTTTGCTCCCGAGTCCGCCCGAGTGAGTTGTTTAAGTTGTCCCAGTCATGGATGTAGTTAGTGGGGGAAGAGGGGCGCCGCCAACCTTAGAAACGTTGTTGTCTAGTAAATATTTTGCACTTACAGGAGCGTTGCACGGTGCCGGACTAGCGTTGGATTTGACGAGCTTTTCTGCTCCCACTAGCTGCACCCCTTGGAGGAAATACGTACCTACTCAAATGGTGATAATATAGTTAAAATTCCACTCTGTACAATTCAAGGAACAAAGTAGCCTATAATATTATTATTTGCAATCGGGATGAAGTTGATCGAGGTATTTTCATACCTATTAATAAAATGATGCTAATCTAGGCTTATAATAGCAGCAGTTTTTGGTGACAGTGCCAGGTTAATAAGAAATGATTCAAAATACATTCTTAAATAAAAAATAATTATACATACCTATTTAATTATGATATTAGTTTTACGAATAATTCTATTATCAAAAACTGACAAAATTCTACGCAGTACTTTGATCAGTCATGTTACGTTATGCAGATAGAATATGAAACGATCCGGCTCGAAGGATCATTGTCACACCCAAATCACTCAAAAGAGATCAGATACTCTACGATTTTATAGACCGGGTAGGCAGAAAACTTCGTAAATCGCTCGTTGACGACCGCCGACAAGTTGAAGGATTTATAGTGAAACTAGCGATGACGTGTGACTTTGCTTGATAACGAGAGGATTACTTGCTATGGGGGTGACAAGAGTATTTGCCATTTTTTTACAAAGATTATACTGGACTTAAGAATATTACTAACCAATAGACTATTTATTATTCCTTACCTTTTTATTAATTAACTAGCTTTTGCCTGTGGCTCCGCTCGCGTGGAAAAGTTTTTCCGGGATAAAGATTTCCCCGGAATAAAAAACAGACTATAGTATTCAGGAGTAATGTAGCTTCCTGTTAGCGAAAAAAAATCTAAATTGGTTTTGTAGTTCCTGAGATTAGCGCCTTCAAACAAGCAAACTCTTCAGCTCTATACATTGGTATAGAATCTATACCAATGTATAAAGTGTCTATACTATAGATAATAGTCTTGTTCTTATTTAATTGACGAACTATACGCTGTGACTTGTGAGAATAAAAATAAAGATTATATTTCAGAACCACAGCGCAATATGGGTACCCTATCTTTCATAATATTTACGAAATTCGGTTCTCATACTAGTTAAACTATAATTAAACTTATATTTCTGAAAGTTACAAAATACACGAGAAGTGAGCCAGTCTAATTAAATAGCTATATATCTGTTAGTAGCGACATCTCTCGACTGTGTTCTCATTTAACGCCTCCTTAACGCCTGGTATGTGGTTTCAAAGTCGTAAATCCAGTTGAGAATAATATGTCGTCAGATATAAAATGATTTTGTAGGGCTACCGCCATATTTCATGTGCAAAGTGTATTGATAGCGAATGGTATATAAATTTCTTGAAAATCCTACTAATATTATAAATGCGAAAGTTTGTGGAGATAGATGTATGTATGTTTGTTCCTCTTTCACGAAAAAACTACTGACCGGATTTTGTTGAATCTTTACTGTAATATTGGTTATACATCAGAATACCACGTAGGTTACAATTTATAATGATTTTGTGCAATTTGGTCATAATATAACGATATATGTATATCAATTAAGTCGTAAGGAAATTGAATACCGGAAAACTCCATCACGCGGGCGAAGCCGCAATCAAAAGCTAGTAATAAATAAGAGTTTTTAAAAGCTTTATTTACGAAAGAATAATAGTCGTACAAGTAGATATCAGGATTAAATTTAGTAAAATATTTTTTTACAAATATACTTTGAAGATATTATTTCATTGGTTATAAAAATGCAACGTATTTAGTTTACGAAACGTTATGTGATAGAAACCTATATATAGAATTACCCCCATTATATCTATATTAGTACTCAGTGAACACAGGTAATTAATTTTGTGTGACCGATCAATTTCATACTTAGATAAACCTCGAACACATTGTATTAACTATAAACTATATACTTAGACGGCGTAGTCTACAGTTACCAAAATGTGTAGTATTATCAAATAATACACACACTGTTATTACGAAAAAGTATTTAAAAGAAATATACTTACACTAATTGCAAATTAGTGTTTAATAATTGAATTTGCTAATAAACAGGCTCATGCATTTGCAACTATATCTACTGAGAAAAATTATAACTATAGGTAACAACTTTGTTAAAAACTATTTCTTAAATGTGACAACCCTGTGATAGCTATATAAAAATGACGCGCCTGCGACCGCAGTAAATCTGTCGGTTTGTACATTCGTTGAGTGCCTCGCGAGCGCTTATGGCGCTTAGAACAATGTGCTGCTTTGAAATTGCAACTAGAGATCAGAAGGGACTATAAACATAATCTAATTAAAATACTTTCCACGCGTTATAGTCTTAAAAAAATATCTACTAGTACGAAAACCTGGCTAATTTGTGTCACAGGAAAAAGGTCTTATATAACTCATTGACAATCTATTACTTACAATTAGGTACCTTTATAAATTATTAACAATAATATGAATGTTTGATAAACTTCGACAAAAATCCTTGCAAAATAAAAACGGGAACAATATCACAATATTATTTTCTCAGATTATTTTATTCAACATGACATAGTAATTAGCGTGTTTTCTTTACCGTAAAAGAAATACCTAAGCGAGATAAACAATGTTAAAGAGAACACTGATGAATGAAAACTTGATCAAGTTACCTCTATACACCAATATACTTAAGTTAAATTAAGAATCTAATACACGATAGACACGCTGTGAACAGTTCATTAGCCCGTGATTAAATTTATTATTAACGAGTTAATATTAACCAGATTATTTGCAAATACATCTACTAATTGGAATCTGATATTTATTTCGCGAAGGATTCCTTGTCGATTATATAGATTTTAGAACGATCATTTTAGGTCTTACACAAAGCAGTCTTAAAATATACTATCAGCAATTGTAATATCTTCTTACCTCATTTTATTAACACGTCCATGCAGCTATGAAATGGTTAATGAGAGCCTTTAATGAAGTACCGGGCCTTTGTTAAACGTGCCAGGTGTTGATGCCCGGATAATGTCCTGTACCCTATTAGGATGCCTAGATAGATATAAAGTGGTTGTAGGTTGCTTACAAAATGAACAGGCTATGGCGGTTGTTAAGGCGTTGTTCATGAGGATGTTGTAAACTGCAAAATTATGAGTTGCATAGGAATGTAGCCAAGAATAAATTTACAAAATTTGGATTTAGTTAACTTGGATGACATACTTATTCATGTTATTTTAGTTTAAAAACCATTGAACTGATTTAAAAAAATATTCTATGAGACCAATCTGGAAGTATATTCTTTTAACTAAAAAAATAAATATTTTTCCAACACCATAAATAAAAAAATCCCTTCGCATTAGTAACGTAAATTTTTAAGTCGGTTTATAAATTGACAAATGACACAAATTTTTGAAGAATTATAACTTAGAAATAGAATGAGCCGACTAAATAATATGTTATTCTAGTTTTAGACAAAAAGGTACTTTTTCTAGTAAATATTTAGTTATCTTGACATAATTTTCACAGCATTTATGTACTTTTTCTTCTAATAAGTAATTTTATTTTCATTTTTAAGCATTTATTAGTTGTAACTTACAAAAAGTACATAAACTTCTCGCTTTTTGAATTTAGCTCTATAAATATACAATTCCAATAATAGTTCGAATTGTAACAGCTGATACAAACATGAAACCTTGTGTAAAACTGAGTGATATGGCGAACAAACATTTGGAAATGGTCTTGTGTACTCGGCGCGCATGAGAACTCGACAAACTGTCCGCGCCGCCGCAAATAATTGTCCGCAAACTATCACAATGAGGTATTAATTGAATCCATAGTTTGTTCAACACGTTTACTCTCTACTTATCTGATGAAAATAAATGTTTCTGTTCCGTTTAGAACCCGATATAATAGATTTCAAAGGACGGTATTGTATTAGCTCGTGTTATGTATTAGCTCGAAATCTTGAATTCCGATGTATAAGTAATTTTATATTCGATTTACTTGAATGATTTTGTGGGAAAATATTTTTCAAAGGTCTATTTTGATATAGGATTAAGATTTTTGGGATCTGAAGTGGATTAAGGTCTTCGGACAGAATCGACGAACCTTGCCCTCGTCACGAAGGCAGCCGGTCATGACGTCAATGAAGAAACTGGATAATACTCAATGTATAACGGACTTACAATAACCATGACTATTAAAGCGATTTAATAAGTATTATGTATGTATTTTTTTTTAAATTGGTCGTCAGTAAATAGGGAGGTATTAGTCTTAACTAACTCGACATAATTTTCCTTTCTGTTCTGAGTAATGTACCAATTTTATTTTTCTAATGAATTTACAAATTTTATGAATGCACACTGCTTTCAACTTACCGGGCTCTGTAGCGTACCTTGGGCGAGACCTATGTCCAGCAGTGGACTGCAACTGGCTGATGTTAATGATGATGTAGCGGGAAAGGCTGTTCATGCGGGCGAAGTTGCGAGCAATATCTAGTAGTTATAATAAATATCATAAATGGATCATATAACCCGCAGTTAGTTGCGTGTAACTCAATCAACGCTCGCATACTCAAACTAATTTCAGTTTAGTTATACAAGCTATCTTCATGGAATGTGTGCAATTACCGAGCTATCTGATCGCTGAACTAATGGCTTGCAGCGTTACTAACTTATGGGAAGTTCGTTAACTGTGGTTGTTGCGTTGGAGATGGAGGTTACGGAACCAGCACAACGTGATTAATATAAGTTTAAAAAGTACTCATCCTTAAAATAAACATTGTGTTACGCGCCGCTATCCTAGCCGATGACATCGGGCGTTTCCGGAAGTATTCGGCTGCGCGGGCAGGCTGGCAGAAGAGAAGATATGTCACGCGGCGACTATTCGATTATTATTCTCTCTGGCTGGACGTTGTCAAACAAATGTCTAAAATTGTATTCTGTAATCATTTTGCTAATATAATGTTTACTGTAAAAAGAGCGTTTTACATTCAGAAGTGGGATTATACAAATGATAATTTGAAGTTACATTGAATTCGAATGTGAAGAGAACTATCGGAATAAATCTGTGATGAATCATTGAATGCCAAAATTAAAATTACCAGATTCTCAGATTTTTAGTTACCATGGCAACGTCTACGTCTGTTGAAGTAAATATGTTGGGAATGCATATGGAATTGATGTCTGCACATTAGTACGATTAACGACATTCATAACAAAACTTCGTTATGCCTGCTGCTTGGCTCACTGGAGAGGGTGTTTTCTTAGAAACTAAATCATTGGAGACAGGAATGACTGGAGTCATGTGAAGTCAAATTAGTGGCGCAACACTTCAGGCTGACAATGCGAACGTGCGTAACTGTTTATTTTATTTAATCTGATCTGTCTGTGGCCGTGAGCCTTTTGATAATATTCTATCTGCAGCCGTGACCATTTTGATCATATTCTGTCTGTAGCAATGACCATTCTGGTCATATTCTGTCTGTAACCATGAGCATTCTGATCATATTCTGTCTGTAGTCATGAGCATTCTGATCATATTCTGTCTGTGGCCATGAGCCTTCTGATCATATTCTGTCTGTAGCCATGAGCATTCTGATTAGTGTTACTAGGTCCTATTTGTTTGAAATCGGGCAACAGGTAAAACAAATCAGGATCCAGGTTGAAGGTCGAAACACAAAAAAAAAATACTGCAAGTCATGCTAATGTTGGTTTTCATTGCAATTTCTGTTTTAACATTGAATCATAGATCACGGTACAGTCGCGTCTCTAAACAACAGAACAAAATAAAACTATACCTACAGGGCTAGTGATGTGATGTGTTGTTTATTTTTTGATAATAATGTCTTTTGATAAATTTATTGGGACAAATCGGGACGCGTCTCCAGAACTCTGATAACCGGGATATTCCGCGCACATCGAGACACCTGGTAACACTACGTCAGAACATACTCTGTCTGATTTGACTGCTTTATTTTACTGATCTGCTTCATTAATTCTGTTTTACTTAATTTCTTTTCTGTTTTTCTAGTTCTGTTTCTGGTTTAGTGTTTATATTTAATTATAAACTATATATAATATCTGTGAATTCATTAATCTTACATGGAAAGCTTACAGTCTGACATAAAGAGATTAAGCTACAATATACGGCAGGAGTACAATATTATGTGATTTGTGGTATACGAGGTTCCAAAATCCAGTCAACTGTGTTGATGTATAAATGCAATTTAGGAAAACAGAGTAAAGAAAATAAGACAGAGCAAACGTTGTTGTTTAGAAATGTAATATAATAATATAATATAACATACATATCTTCTGTTCCAGATACCCTCACTGATCTGGTTTGGAGCATGATAAAAAACTATTCTGTCTGTACTTGGACTCTGGATAAATTGAAAAGCACTGGCTTATTAATTGAAATGTTTGGTATTCTTACATAGCACTTACGCAATGGCTCTGAACAATTGATGCTCTCTAAGTATACTAATAAGGTACAATATGTGAGCAATATTTCTGCGAATGAATAAGGGTACAATATGGTGACTCTGAAATGGTATACTGGATTGTGTTGCCGTACTAGCTGTAACACTAAGCTTGGTTGGTTAACCTTCGCTCAATTTTTGATAAACAGTGGGAATGGTAATCTGAGATTGCAAAAACATTTGTATTTGTCTTTGAGTATTCTTGCAATTTTGAAGTGTACCATGGTGGTGGTGGTGGTTTATTGTTGGTAATAACATTATGAACAAAAAAAAAATATCAGATAAAACCTTACGACTGACATCTATTATACTGCTTATGATAAGTTATTTTCTGTTAACCTGTTGAGTTGTAGAAATATTTTAACCGTGGTTTTATCGAGCAGACATGCACAAGGAATTCATGTCATGATGATACTTCAGAAATGGATGTCTTCTGATTTTAGTGGGTCATTAGAAGCTGATTTTTTAATCAAATAGTTTAAAAAAAGTATGTTTAGAGTTCAGTTATTGTCATTTTGTATATATGTAATTATATGGCGAGAAATTACAGGTAGTGTTATAATAAAAAAAAGTTGAAACATATTCGGTAGAAGTAGCGACGGATGTGTGCTTCAGTATCGATACTATTTACGGAGCCCAATATACGGAATGTAAAATTGACATTACCAAAAATTATGTACAAATCCTGGTTCCGATGAATTGCCAACATTGTGTAATGCATATGAAAATTGCTGTAATTGTTTTTATTCCATGTTGGCCATGTTCTCTATGTGCTTGTTGTTTATATAAGCGGAACATACACGTGTAGCTAACGCTGTACTTGAGTAGTGTAATTGTAAATCACATGTCTCCACATAGGTTTCGATCGCCAGTGACAGTTTTTATAAACACTGGGGTAACGGTTAAGTCTGCTGGTTCTCTTAGTTGAATCTGGTCCAGTGTCTTGGTTATGCCTGCGATATAGAACCACTTTAGCGAGGACTTTATAGATATTTGACATCAAGTTGTAGACCTATAGTTATTTATTCAAACTGTTAAGATTTATAGTCTTCTTAGTGTTTCTTATATTTTAAATAATATCCCATTTAGGAAGTGTCTTGACACGCGTGGCTTAACTGACTATTCGACTCAGAGTTACGGGGTAGACTGCGCTTTCAATTGGTTTTCTGTTATAACAAACGAAAGTTTTGAAGATCCCGAGATCTCTGTCGTATTTTTAGTTGTTTCGTCCGATTTCATCTTGAATGTTGCTATGCTCTCTGGAGTCCGTCATTCTTCGAACATATTCAGAGATTGGTATGAGAGCCCAGAAGCAGTTTCTGTATCATTTTTCACACGTGAATAACCACTGCCACAGTTTACAAAGCTACGAATCTAGACTTGCTCAATTTAAAATCAGTTTTCTTGAATAAAGACGCGAGATGGCAGATATCATATTTTTATTTTACAAAAATGGGTTAACGTTGACATTGATAACTCTGTTTTGTTAATGAAACTTAATTTTGCTGATTCTCGTTCTGGCAACCGTCTCCATAACAGAGTGACTTTCAACTTGCCAACACGGCGAATCAATTATAGTCATCACTTGCCTTTGTGGCGAATGTATCAGTCCACAATAATATGCTTCAAGAAATTTGTATTTTACCGGTAAAAGTACCTCAGATTAAGAAACTTGGAATAATAAATTCTGTCCCTAATTTGTGACTTCAACTAATTCGTTATTACTAATTCAAACATAATGTAACTTGTTTCCTAATTTACTTTTATTGCATGTAGAGTTCAATTCTCGAAAGTCGTGCACCCAGTTCTGTTGCTAATGTATCCGTTCTTAATTTGGAGTCTGTACATCTTATGTTATCGATTAGGTTAGAAGAGCTAGTAATAAAAAAAATGGTCTTTTCAATCTTCTTGTGTAGTCGTATAATAGTAATTGTTGTCCACTGACTTGAAATTAATTTATTCTTAAGACCTCAGTCAATAACTATGTGAGTGTAGGTGTTAATAATGTCCCTGTTCTCGATGAGAAGTTCATTGCTGATGTTCTCTGCACCTGGAGTTTTATTTGACTACTTTTATGTTTCAGAGATTGTCTCCGGTACCGGTTCTTTAATGGTCGGATCTGTTGTTTCTGTAGTATTTCTGCATGTGTATAATTCTTGGATGCATTAAGTAGCTTTGATAGAGACTCTCGTATTGTGGTTTCTATTATGCCGTTTTTATCCTTTATGCTGGGGATCTAATCTCTTTTCGCTGTCTGTATTTTCCCGTCTCTTTTCTTAATGCCTCTGGTCGTTTGAATGCATTTTTCTGTGTTTATAATCTGGAAGCATGACAATCTTCCGCATGTTAGTTTTAAATATTTTATTAATTTCAGTTATGACTTTTCTAACGCTTCTTGCCTTTATGCTGTGTTACTCGTAAACCATTTGATTAATTGATTTGATTGAGTTGGTATATGTTGCGTATGCTTATTTATATGTATGAATCGTGTGCTGATAAGTCCTTATTGTGTGTTTTATTATCTTGTGTGTTAACTTCGTTTGCGACTTCTATGGAGTTCTTTAGTTGTGCTTCTCATTCCTTTTCATTTGCTGCTGTCTTACTAATTGGAGGTTTTGCTTTGAAAGGTTTAATTGTTCTGGGTGTTATTTTAAACTTAAGTTTGGTTCTCAGCATTCTATGATTGCTACTAGTATTCAGCATTAACTGTATGTAAACTTGGATAAATAGAATGAAGGTCTTTCGTTGCTGGGAATGAAGTAAGGAAACGGGGTTTAGGTACTAACGAAAAATAAATTATATACACATATAGCGTGAAAGTTAATTGCAAAAATGGATAAGTCGTTGGATATTGTGGATACGCAAGACTTGATTGGTTTATTAAAGAGTTAATCGATCAGAAATAGTTAGTGATTTACTGGTAAAATGTTTAAAATATAAGTATCCGATTCAGTTCTGCTTTCTCAAATTTATTTTTGTGAATACCTTTGGTATTCACTTTGCAGGATGGCCGATGTTACGCGCCGCTATCCTAGCCGATGACATCGGGCGTTTCCGGAAGTATTCGGCTGCGCGGGCAGGCTGGCAGAAGAGAAGATATGTCACGCGGCGACTATTCGATTATTATTCTCTCTGGCTGGACGTTGTCAAAAAAATGTCTAAAATTGTATTCTGTAATCATTTTGCTAATATAATGTTTACTGTAAAAAGAGCGTTTTACAATTGTTTTCATACATTTGTCCATTTATTTATTTAGCTTTTCTTTTTTATTATAAGCGGCTTTACAACAATTTTAATTAGGCACTAACTCCAAAAATTGATAGCCAGGTATACGGGTCATGTTAAATTATTTTTGTCTTTTAATGGTTTTTGTAGGCGGTTTTTTTTCTTATTGTATCTTCTAAATGATAGACAGTCTTCTAGAAAGTTTTCTTGCAGCTGCGATGGTCGAGATGGCTGTCTTTATTGCCCCTTCCCAAAAATCCATCTTTTACACCGAAGCTAAAAGGAAAACTATCACACATAAAGTTCCAAATTTCAAAAGTTAAGTAGCAGTCGCTTAAACTTATAAAATGTATTAGAGGAAGTAAAATCAAGTCATCATCGTACAAATTATATTGAAAATTATATACTAAGATAAAATTGTTAATTGTGTAAAACAGGTAATAAATATAAACCCGCTTTAATATGAAGGGGAACTATGAGGACCTCCTCTGCATAATGCTCCGATATGCACTGGGCCAATTTACTATAACTACGAGGATGCGCTATGTCGTAATTAATAAAAAATAGAGGAAAATATGCGTATGTGTTTGTAACATAATATTTAGTTATATATACCTATATCATAAAGTACTAAACGCAGGTAAATTATTAAAAACAATGTTCTATGTTCATATGTTGAGAGCCTCCTTTTTCGTACTAAGTTCGTAGTAGATTCAGGCTGTTGTGCGTGATAAACCGGCTATGACTATTAAAACAAAATTACCTTGCCAACGTGGACTTCACTGTTAAACCATGTCCTGATAAATCTGCCCGCAATTAACAATAAAGAACTCGTGATGCAGCGGTTTTGTTAATGTGAGAAATTTACAGTTGTTTTAGCTTCTCTTGTCTAATAAACATTCCATGGGCCCCTTAATTAGGTTAATCCTGCCTGTACAGACTTATGTATTTTCTTGGGCTATGCTTTTAATATTGACTTTTAAGGTGTATACAATACTTTTCTTTTCTATAGCGATAAAGATACAAAAATATTTCATACATTCGACTTTAGCTCCACTAAGCACAAATTAAAGTTTATTATACTCACTTTAGAAAATATAGCACACAGGAGTAGAAATGGTATACTATTTAATATGTAATTTATAAGGTGATTATCAACAAAATACTAAAAGTTGTTATTCAAACAATATATTATAACCCATTCACATAACAAAACACATTTTTTGTCACTCATCAACATAGGACCTTATGATATGGTTTCTTATTCAAAAATAACACAATAAATATGTTTAAATGCCTTAAAATTAACATTGACAAAATGAATGCCAGTTTGGTGAGAGTGAAACATATTTTTAGACCAAAATTTTGGTTTAATACCAGGATATGCAACCCAGTGGCTTAATAGGGCCGGTTGGGGCGGCCCTTTTAAGGACGACACATATTTAAGAGCGGCAAAATGACAAAAATAAAAGTTAGCAGCTTTTCCTGTGCTGAAATGAGCTGCAATGCTCTAGGTGATAAGAATTGGTCTCCCCATGCGACAAAAACCATGGTATGTAACAAAACTCAACCAAGGACATTTTTAAAATATATTTTATATCTTTATTGAATAATCATTTAATGGCATAATTTATTCATATGATTGCTTTTACTAATAAAATGTTGGCGCTAATAAATATCTATCGCATTGGGTGTTTTTTTTAAATTGTTATAATGTGTAATTTTGACATTTTGTAGTTTTTTATTAACAATCTGTTCCACTCTCACCAAGTCAATATGCTATTACATTAAAACATAATTCGCCATCAATTTACTTGCAGCTATAACTTAAAATATTTGTAACAGAAATCTTTAAAAGATGCACATTGTCTTGAAGTATTATTTAATCTACTTTGAATACAGATAAAGGAATAACTAATATTATATCACAACTCATCCACTATTCC